>NC_140942.1:142532099-143004599 GCF_014529385.1 Adiantum capillus-veneris | reverse complement strand
GTGATTTGAGGTATGCAAATTTGTTCGTTTCATGGCTTGTAGTATATTGTTTTTTCTATTTTGCAGGGCTCGCGACGTTTCCATTTGTAGTAGTGGTATCAGAGCATAGGCTACGCTCCAAGACTCAAACATTAACAAGCCGCAGCTAAGTATTTTTCTTTCTTATGTTTGTAGATTCCGCTAATTGCCTCAATTTATAATAATCTATGTTGGATGCATGATATAATTAGTGATTTTTTTTTTGGAATTAAAGAGATTCCTTCTTTGTTGTCATGATATAGGGATTGTTAGTGTAATTATGTTTATAATTAAACATAATAATAATCGAATTAAACTAAATTATAGTGGGATATTGAACGAAAAAAAATATTATAATAGTAATTTCTTTAGATTCGAGGGAGAAGATAACTAAAATTGTAAGAAGAAGGAATAAGGAGAATTATGATGATCAACTGGCTTCAAGTTCTATCCGCCAACGAGTCTTGAAAACTCAATGGTAGATTGATACCAATGAGTGTACAACCAATAATGAGCATGACGATGTGCTTGGCAGCCGCAGTGAGAACAACTCCAACTAATGAGAGGAATCTAGCCACGGTCAGTGTGATACGACAACCTCAGTGCTTCATAACATATGAGCCACCAAATGTGGAGATAAGTGTTGGAATTAGGGTTGCAGAGAAACACACACAGCTTGGAGAAGACGAAGGAAGCTCAAGGCACACAATAGAGAGTGTGTTACTTAGTGTGCAATGGAAAGATAGTTAGCCCTAGAGTGATGGGCGTATATACAATGCACGGGGGAAAAAACCTCCTAAAGAGGGAAAAAATGCCCCGGCGGTCCTAGTGTGTTCACACACATCACTACCACATGTATATGGTAACAAATCCCCCCTGGAGTGATGCGGTGAACGAGAGCTGGCACATGAGTAAAGGGAAGTGCCATGCCCTGAGGACAGGATCAGTCCACAAAGGGGAGTAAGCCCAAAGCTTTGCGGAAAGCTTCAAGCTTCTCACGAGACAATGCCTTTGTGAAAAGATCTGCAAGGTTGTCCTGTGTTGGCACATAAGCCAAGCTGATCTCTCTCGCTAAGAGCCTCTCCCTGACATAGTGGTAATGCACCTCAATGTGCTTTGTGCGAGCATCAAAAACTGGGTTCCTCGCAACTGCCAATGCGCTCTGACTGTCAGTGTAGATAGTGTTGGCAGTGTCCTGTCCAACACCCAAGTCAGCCATAAGGCGTCTGAGCCATACACACTCAACCGTAGCTGTGAAGACTGCCCTGTACTCAGCCTCGCAACTCGAAGTGGCCATAGTAGGTTGCTTCTTGCTCAACCATGATATACATGAACTGCCAAGCATGAAACAAAAACCACTTGTGGACACTCGCGTGTCAAAACAACCAGCCCAATCTGAGTCCGAAAAAGCATGTAAGTCTAGCGGCAATGATCCCCCCTTGGGATAAAACAAGCCAAGATGTAAAGTGCCACTAAGGTAGCGGAAAATCCTCTTGACAGCCTGCCAATTCTTAGACCCTGGGCTATGCATAAATCTGCTGACTTGCGAGACTGCAAACTGAATATCTGGCCTCGTGTTGCATACATAAATGAGGCAGCCAACAGCAGTTTGGTAAAGAGTGACATCAACAAGATCGCCAGCATCATGTAGACTCAACTTCAAACCTGTTTCCATGGGAGTGGCAATAGGTTTGCAATCCTCAAGTCCAAACTTACATAGCAATGTCTCTATGTAACTTTTCTGACACAAGGCAATACCACCATCACACTGCTTAAACTGTATACCCAAGTAATGATGCAACAGCCCCAAATCTTTCATCTTGAAAGTAGCATTCAAATCAGCCTTAAATTCAGCAATATGTCTCTCATTTGGTCCAGTGATCAGCAAATCATCAACATAAAGAACCACAATGAGAAATACATCATCCTCACGCTTTACATACAATGTGCTTTCTGTTGGACTGTTACGAAAGCCTCGTTTAACCAAATGAGTGTCAGCTTTCTCATACCAAGCACGAGGAGATTGCTTCAACCCATACAAAGCCTTCTTACATTTGCACACTTTGTCCTCTTGTCCTTTTATGACAAAACCGCGAGGCTGCGTTACATAAACTTCCTCAAATATGTCACCATTCAAGAAAGCAGTAATAATGTCTGATTGATGTACATCCCAACCAAAATGAGCTCCCAATGCACATAGAAAACGCACAGTAGTCATACGACAAGTGGGAGCAAAAGTCTCTTCATAATCTATGCCTTTTTGTTGTGCATAGCCCTTTGCAACAAGTCGAGCCTTATGGCGATCAATCTCACCATCCGGCTTGCGTTTCAACTTGTAAACCCACTTCGTACCAATGGCCTTTTTGCCAGGAGGCAAATCACATAAAGTCCATGTGTCATTCTCTATAAGTGCATCATATTCTGATTTCATGGCAGCAATCCAATTTTCTGAATTATGTGCTTCATCAAAAGACAGAGGCTCCTCAACATCATGTAAACTAGACACAGCCAAAGCATAACAATCTGATGCATAAGATGCATGGCGAGAGCCTGAACGAGTACGACTAGATAAAGGTGCATCCAATTTACTGTCACGCAAAGTGTGCACCAGCCATTTTGGCATACCTCTAGCCTGCTCATTTTCAGCCCTTTCCTCATCAAGTACATCATGTACATCTGCATCAGTAATAGGCTGTTCTAAAACATTTTCAGAAACCCCCATAGGCTGTACATTTGCCTCATTGGAACTTACATTCGTATTTCCACCACTGAAAAGAGGCAACAAAGTGTCATAAATGTCCTATGAGCTTACATTACTGTCTCTAGTACATGACAGCAAGGGCTGAACAGAATCTTCCACAAACACTACATCCCGTGAAACCAGAATACGTTTTGTTTGTAACCAACAACAATACATTTGACAGCCTTATCATCCAATTTTCTGCGCTGCACTTGTGGCACCAAAGCATATGCCAAACAGCCAAAACCACGCATGTGCTCAATAGAAGGTTTTCTATCATGTCATGCTTCATATGGAGTAATAGACTGCAAAGCTTTCGTAGGACACCTGTTAAGTACATAAGTGGCACACATGATGGCCTCAAGCCAAAAAGAATGTGGCAAAGCTTGACTTTTGACCATACATCCTGCCATTTCCGTTAGTGACCTGTTTTTCCTCTCAGCAACACCATTTTGCTGAGGTGTATAAGGCACTATACATTGGTGTTTTATCCCAGACTAGCCAGAAATGCATTAAATTCATGAGACATATACTCCCCCCCTCGATCAGAATGGAGGGTGCCCATACACTACAAGAGGCTATTCATATTAGCGACGCTCACACAACGACGCTCAAAAAAAAAATTCCCGGCGTCGCTATGAGCGTCGCAAATTTACAAAGAAATTTGCGACGCTCATAGCGACGCCAGCTGGGCTAAAAAAATAACCGAGCGCGCCCAAAAACTCAGATCTCAGATCTGAGTTTTTCGGCGTCCTCAAGCAAGGAGCAGGTAATGCTCTCCCTCTCTCTCTCTCTCTCTCTCTCTCTCTCTCTCTTTCTCTCTTTCTTCTCCACACACACACACACACACGAGGAGAGGAAGGAGAGCCAGGTATGCTCCTTCCCTCTCCTCATTCTCATGTTCCCTTCCCCTCTTTCTCTCTCCCTCTCTCTCTCTCTCACACACACACATACACACACATAGTGCTTTTGAGAGAGAGAGAGAGAGAGAGAGAGAGAGAGAGAGAGTACAAACAAAAACAAAAACGCACACACACATACATAAACAAAGAATGCACACACACATTGAGAGAGAAAAAGAGAGAGAGAGCATGCATAAACAAAAAACGCACGCATTGAGAGAGGAAAAGAGAGAGAGAGAACATGCATAAACAAAAAACGCACACATTGAGAGAGGAAAAGAGAGAGAAAACATGCATACAATCCAAAAAACGCACACACATTGAGAGAGAAAGAGAGAGAAACTAATTTAACGTCGTAGGAAACTAATTAAAATTAAAAGAACTAAAGATCTAGCCGACGAGGAGTTGAACTCAAGACCTATTATTCAAGAGGGAAATGGCATAATCAATCTATCATACTTGGCATGGGTGATAGAAAGGTTATACCATTTATCTCTTTTTATTGGCACACACATCCACACACACGCACACACACAAGAAGAAGAGAGTTATAACGTCGTAGGAAACTATCTTAAAAGACGTTAAAGATTAGGTTATATGTAGACTTACATTAAATTAGATTTAGGTTTATTTTTAACTAGATTTACGTTTATTTACGCTAGATTTAGATTTACGTTATATTAGATTAGATTTAGGTCTCCATAGACTACGATGCCTGCATGAAGCGGGTGAAGAAAGCCCTCAATGGAATATAGGGTATTGCTGCCTTCACTCATGGTGGGCTCCGTCGATCCAAAAGTACTGGTGAAATGTCTTCAGAAGATAGGGAAGAAGGTGGATCTTCAGGGCGGCAAGAGTCACTACATCCTCGACACAATGACCATCTAGACAACCTCTAGTCATTCAACAGCAACTTCAAAGTTAGTAACAACAGCAAGAACGGTCTAAAGGGCCAATTGCTGTCGTCAGATGTGGATGGAGATGAGGCAGCGTCACCGCCGGAAGTTAACTCTCACATCTTTAGTGATGAGAATGCCAACTCTTGCCGAGTTATGTGAAAAATTATGTGTTAAATCAGTTTTAAGGTTCTTATAATCCCTGTTAGTTTAGTTCTTTGTTTTTAATATAACATAATATATTTACGTTAGATTTAGATTTATGTTATATTAGATTAGACTTAGGTTTATTTAGGTTTACCCACACACACACACAAGAAGAAGAGAGTTTTAACGTCGTAGGAAACTATCCCAAAAGACGTTAAAGATTAGGTTAGATGTAGACTTACGTTAAATTAGATTTAGGTTTATTTTTAGTTAGATTTACGTTTATTTCGATTTACGCTTATTTACGTTAGATCGAGTCCACGCAAGAATTACTTATGGTTTAGGGTTTAGAGTTAGACGAACAGTGAAAAGATCTACTGTGAAAAGATGTTAAGATGATGTGAAGTGCTACAGCTAGAGAAGAGGCAAAGCGGTTTTGTCCACTACTTGCAGTATCATGTAGACGTGGGTGTGTAGATTTCTTGTACCCACAAATATAGGTATTGACCAATAAAGACGAGATTATAACCCGGTGGTTTTGATCTCCGTGCACCTCTAGACCGAGGTGTGCGGGGATTGGACATGACTAGAGAATGTGAGGTAAAGAGAGAGAGAGAGAGAGAGAGAGAGAGATAAGACGAAGAATGCCAATAGAATATTAAATTTGTTGTCTAGGTTATAAGTTTTTTATCCTCATTATGAGTAGCGACGAGGATGTGGGACCGTCCAACCGAAACACCTATCTCTCAACGAGGGTCTTATGTCCTTGTAATCAATGCAAGCATGCTGTGCGACGGACAAGACGTGTTTCTTTGCAGCACGTTCGTGAATTTGGCGAGTTTGATCCATCTATTATAGATCGAGTTGTTGCCAATTATAACTCGTCGGACTCTGACGCTGGCCAACAAGCAGCAATCTTGCAACCCAATAGACGTGTTCGCAGGCGCTTTGGTCAAGCAGCATATGTGAGGCCATAAGATGTAGCCTCTGACAGCTCGGGGGATGATCATGCAGAGCACGTTCCCAACGAGGCAATGTTTGAGCCCGAGATTGATGAAATGATCGAGACGATCATGGATTCAGAAAGGCTTATCTATGATGATATGAAAAGTGAAGCCGATACGCCATTGTATAATGGAGCACGTATGTCTAGATTGAAAGCACTCCTGGTTCTTCTCAACATGCAGGCAAAGTTTGGATGGAGTGACACTAGCGTCACAGCGCTTTTCAGGTGATCTATTACAATTAGTTTACGTCATTGTATTTATATGCGTCATTACGTCATTGTATTTAATGGTCTTTGCGTCATTGTCTACTCTATTCATTCAATATTAAGTTTAAATATTCGTGTGTTTAATGCAGGTATGGATGATGAGGAGTTTCTTTCTTCTTTGTCACCACAGCAGAGACAGTGGTACGTGGAGCGTCATCGCTCTGGCGCATCATCGCGCGTTCCTACTCCATCCGCATCTCCCTCTCTTTCTGAGCATTCGGTGCGCTCCGAAGCTTCGGCGTAGACGAGACGAGCTTCACACTCATCTAGACACCGGCGCTCTAGTGGTATGCTCCTTCCCTCGAGTCTAGACACCGGCGCTCTTATGGGGATTCCGCCACCGATGCCTCCACACCGCCTCGTGTTCGACGAGGCTCTTTACCCTCCCCTTCTTTGCCCGCCCCCGCACCAGCCACAGCATCGCCATCTACGCCAGGTTTTGCACGGCTGACTGTTCCTAGAAGCTACACACCTCTACCTACTCCGCCAGGAGCCACCCCACTCGACACTCCTCGCTTCGGGGCCCAGACGCCGGTGGAGACACCTGACGTCCGTACCCCCATCGACACGCCGCTAGAGACCCCTGCCGGGACACCCAGGTTCACGCGTCACCAGCCAGAGGGCTTGCCTTACTCGGTCGACATCAGCGGCGACATCATCATGTATGATGACGGCAAGAAGGTGATCTCGCGCATGCGTGGTCTTTGCTCTCAGCTGTTTAGACACTACATACTAAACAAATGGAGTGAAGTACCAAGTGATTTAAAAAACAGAATCATCAGCATACTTCATGATGATTTTCCCGTTCCAACACGGGATCAGCGCTTCGATGAAGACCTGATGAAGATTCGAATGCACGAATACTGCAAGCACAAGCGTTCCGAAGTGCAAAAAACAATCAAGAATGGGTGGAACGGGCCAGATTGGCTGGCCAAAGAAGATTGGAAGAATGCGAAGAAAGCAGCGCGCTAGAATCCCGACAAGTGGAAGCAACAAAAGGATGCAGCCAGAGCGCGAGTAGAGGCAGGGAGCTCGCACCACTTGGGGAGCGGTGGATGGGCATCATTTGAGGCCAATTTTGTAAGTCTTTTCACATTGCTCTTTATGCATGTTCGATAGTCTAGGGTTTATGAGTTTTTTAGTTCTAACATAATGAAATCTTTGTATGTTTTGACAGTGGTCGATGACAGGACGTGATCCCACACCGTACGAGCACGAGTACACAGGCAGGAAGGGCTTAAACGCCCTCATGGACATTCTCAGTTCTCGCGGCGGCATGGTTAGTATTAGGGTTTACTCTTTTTTATTTTTTGTATTGTTTTATAAATGTCGTTATATGTTTATACTTACTGAAAGCTGTCTTATTGTCTTTTTTTGCAGAATCCGACAGATACGCCGCTTGGACGCGATGAGACGTCTGACTAGACGACGTCAGTTTAGCCGTAGCTAGATAGCATTAGTTTAGGGTTTCTCATAGCTTATGTATCATGAGACGGATTTTATACGTCTTTTTGAACCATGTATATTATTACATTTGTCACCGCAGTTCCTTTTGCCAATCAATTCTTTATGCCTATGATGTTGTACAATTGTCATTATTACATTTGCCAATCAATTCATTTTGCCTATGATGTGTACAATTGTCAATTTTGCAAACAATGCGTCTTGTGGGTGACTATTTTGGGTCTATTATCTATCCTTGCACTTTTTTTAAAAAGTGAATCAAGTACAATATGGTTGATGGGTGGCAGGGCATTCAATGTCCTGCCACCAAAAAAAAATTCTCTCGGGCGTCGCTATAAGAGTCGCTATTTATGGCTCTGTAGCGTCGCTATGAGCGTCGCTATAGTCTTCTGTGTAACCGTCGCTATATGCGTCGCTATGAGCGTCGCTATATAGCGATGCATATAGCGACGCTGTCGTAGCGACGCTCGTAGCGACGCTGTCGTAGCGACGCTGTCGTAGCGACGCTCGTAGCGACGCCGGGGGTTATAAAAACCCAGTGTATTTCCGTCGCTAACAGCGTCACAAGAGCACACAACCTCTTGTAGTGATAGTACATTTTGAGACATTTTCAGCCATAGCCAAAAATTGTTTGAAGCACATAAAAACTTCAGACTTCACTTTAAGCGGAAATACCCATGCATGCCTGGAGTAATCATCAATGAAAGTCAGGAAGTACAGGTAATTGCCCAAGGACGGAGTTTGCATGGACCCACAAACATCACTATGCACAAGCTGCAACCTGCATGTGGCCCTAACTGAACCATCCTTTGGAAACTTAGAACGCTGCATTTTACCCAGAATACAGCCTTCACAAACATGTTTGACAGGTGCTTCAAGAGGCGGCACAGAAGCAACCATATCAGATTTCTGCAAACGCAGCAAACTGGCAAAATTCAGATGACCAAAACGTGCATGCCAAAGTTTTGCATCTGAAATAGCCCTTGAATCTGCAACAGCATTTGCAAAATTTTGTCCACACTTGTCATACAAAGTGAGCTTATACAACCCACGGCACAAAAGCCCAGATGCAACAATTTCATCACCAAAACTGAGATCATGAACTGTACACACTACAAGAGGCTCTTCATATTAGCGACGCTCACACAGCGACGCTCAAAAACAAATTTCCCGGCGTCGCTATGAGCGTCGCAAATTTACAAAAAATTTGCGACGCTCATAGCGACGCCGGCTAGGGTAAAAAAATAACCGAGCACGCCCAAAAACTCAGATCTCAGATCTGAGTTTTTCGACGCCCTCAAGCAAGGAGCAGGTAACGCTCTCCCTCACTCTCTCTCTCTCTCTCTCTCTCTCTCTCTCTCTCTTTTTATTCTCCACACACACACACACACACACACACACGAGGAGAGGAAGGAGAGCCAGGTATGCTCCTTCCCTCTCCTCATTCTCATGTTCCCTTCCCCTCTTTCTCTCTCCCTCTCTCTCTCTCTCTCACACACACACATACACACACACACATAGTGTTTTTGAGAGAGAGAGAGAGAGAGAGAGAGAGTACAAACAAAAACAAAAACGCACACACACATACATAAACAAAGAATGCACACACACATTGAGAGAGAAAACGAGAGAGAGAGCATGCATAAAAAAAAAACGCACGCATTGAGAGAGGAAAAGAGAGAGAGAACATGCATAAACAAAAAACGCACACATTGAGAGAGGAAAAGAGAGAGAAAACATGCATACGATCCAAAAAAACGCACACACATTGAGAGAGAAAGAGAGAGAAACTAATTTATTGTCGTAGGAAACTAATAAAAATTAAAAGACCTAAAGATCTAGCCGACGAGGAGTTGAACTCAAGACCTATTATTCAAGAGGGAAATGGCATAATCAATCTATCATACTTGGCATGGGTGATAGAAAGGTTATACCATTTATCTCTTTTTAATGGCACACACATCCACACACGCGCACACACACAAGAAGAAGAGAGTTATAACGTCGTACGAAACTATCTTAAAAGACGTTAAAGATTAGGTTATATGTAGACTTACATTAAATTAGATTTAGGTTTATTTTTAACTAGATTTACGTTTATTTAAGCTAGATTTAGATTTACGTTATATTAGATTAGATTTAGGTCTCCATAGACTGCGATGCCTGCATGAAGCGGGTGAAGAAAGCCCTCAATGGAATATAGGGTATTGCTGCCTTCACTCATGGTGGGCTCCGTCGATCCAAAAGTACTGGTGAAATGTCTTCAGAAGATAGGGAAGAAGGTGGATCTTCAGGGCGGCAAGAGTCACTACATCCTCGACACAATGACCATCTAGACAACCTCTAGTCATTAGACTTACGTTAAATTAGATTTAGCTTTATTTTTAGTTAGATTTACGCTTATTTACGTTAGATCGATTCCACGCAAGAATTACTTACGGTTTAGGGTTTAGAGTTAGACGAACAGTGAAAAGATCTACTGTGAAAAGATGTTAAGATGAAGTGAAGTGCTACAGCTAGAGAAGAGGCAAAGGGGTTTTGTCCACTACATGCAGTATCATGTAGACGTGGGTGTGTAGATTTCTTGTACCCACAAATATAGGTATTGACCAATAAAGACGAGATTATAACCCGGTGGTTCTGATCTCCGTGCACCTCTAGACCGAGGTGTGCGGGGATTGGACATGACTAGAGAATGTGAGGTAAAGAGAGAGAGAGAGAGAGAGAGAGAGAGAGAGAGAGAGAGAGAGAGAGAGAGAGAGAGAGAGAGATAAGATGAAGAATGCCAATACAATATTAAATTTTTTGTCCAGGTTATAAGTCTTTTATCCTCATTATGAGTAGCGACGAGGATGTGGGACCGTCCAACCGAAACACCTATCTCTCAACGAGGGTCTTATGTCCTTGTAATCAATGCAAGCATGCTGTGCGACGGACAAGACGTGTTTCTTTGCAGCACGTTCGCGAATTTGGCGAGTTCGATCCATCTATTATAGATCGAGTTGTTGCCAATTATAACTCGTCGGACTCTGACGCTGGCCAACAAGCAGCAATCTTGCAACCCAATAGACGTGTTCGCAGGCGCTTTGGTCAAGCAGCATATGTGAGGCCACAAGATGTAGCCTCTGACAGCTCGGGGGATGATCATGCAGAGCACATTCCCAACGAGGCAATGTTTGAGCCCGAGATTGATGAAATGATCGAGACGATCATGGATTCAGAAAGGCTTATCTATGATGATATGAAAAGTAAAGCCGATACGCCATTGTATAATGGAGCACGTATGTCTAGATTGAAAGCACTCCTGGTTCTTCTCAACATGCAGGCAAAGATTGGATGGAGTGACACTAGCGTCACAGCGCTTTTCAGGTGATCTATTACAATTAGTTTACTTTAATAGAACTCTAAATGTACAATGATCTGATAGATTTTTACACGACTGTATCATATTTTTATGTTGTGTAGATTGCTGAAAGAGCACATACTACCAGCTGACAATGTGATGCCAGATTCCCGAGATGAAGCAAGAAAGATTTTGCGAAACTTGGGGATGGATTACAATTCTATCCACGCTTGTCCTAATGAATGCATTCTTTTCAGAGGGGAATACACAGACATGGAGAAGTGTCCGAAATGTGATTCCGAAAGATATCGAGTAGATCTCCACGGGACAAAAATTCCACAAAAGGTTTTGCGACATTTTCCTCTGCTTCCTCGCATCAAGCATTTCTTCGAATGTAAGTCCATGGCCGCCCTAGCATCATGGCATGAGGAGAATAAATCTTCTGATGGTGTGCTACGAATTCCTGCAGATTGTGCAGCCTGGAAACATATAGATGGAACATGGTCGGATTTTGCCAGGGAAGCTCGAAATTTGCGCTTAGGCCTGGCTATGGATGGCGTAAATCCATTTGGTCAAAGATCAACATCTTACAGTGTATGGCCCGTTGTCATCGTCAACTACAACATTCCCCCGTGGTTGACTACGAAGAAGGGGCACCTATGGCTAAGCTTGATTGTGCCAGGGCGATATAAAGTGGGGAATATGGATGTGTATCTTCGTCCACTATTGGAAGAGCTACAACAATTGTGGATTGGCATAGAGGTGGTGGATATGAGCCGACACACAGGACGACGGAATGCTTTGATCAGAGGCATTCTAATGTGGACCATGCATGACTATCCCAGGCTAACAGAATGCTCAGGTGATCTATTGACACTCCTCACTCAGACACTGTAAATATTGTTTTTTCCCATAGTTGATCTATTATCATGTGTATACATGCAGGGCTTCAAACAAGCGGATATAGAGCATGTGTCACATGTGGACCTAGACTGAATGCACCTAGGGCACCCTCACTGAAGAAGCAAATCTACGAAGGTCATCAAGCGTATCTTCCAGAGAATCATGTGTTACGCGACGGCTTTTTGGGAAGAGAGCCACCAAGGATGTCTGCACAAGCATGGTTAGAGCAGAAGGAGATGTGCGATGACGGATTGCCTCCAGGGATGAAGAGACTATCTCTATGGTACGAGTTACCATACTGGCCCCGACTCATGATCAATCACTTGTTCGATCCAATGCACATATTCAAGAATGTGGGTAATCTACTATGGGACCATTTGACCGGCAAGAAAGATACTTTGGGAGCCAGAGTTGACCTTAGAAATGTGGATCGTATGGAGCAATATTGGCCGCAAACAGCGTCTGATGGATCGATAAAACTCCCTAAAGCACCATGGATTTTCACAAGAGCCCAAGAACGCAAAGTAAAAGAGGCCATTCGATCTTTGCGGACCCCCACTGGCGTAATGCACTCGCTCCGAACGTGTTTTACTAAAGAAGGAAAGCTTAACGGTTTGAAGTCACACGATTGGCATAAAATGTGTCAGGTACGTTCATAGTGGTCTTTAATATCATTGCATAAAATGTGGACTTTAATATCATTGCTGCACAAACTTTACAGTTTATTTTACCGGTTGCCATTGAGGGATGTTTGTCTCTCGACATCCGTAACACAATCTACAAACTTGCAAAGCTGGTGCAATGGATCTCACAAAAGGAGATCAACGTAGACTCCATACCATTCGCCAAACTAAATGCTGCGGAGCTTGTGTGCATGTTTGAGAAACATTTTCCTACTACAATGCTAACCATTCAGGTGCATCTTCTTGTTCACATAGTTGATGAGGTGGAAATAGCTGGCACAGTTCATTCCAGATGGATGTTCTTCTTAGAGCGTTTCATGAAAACGCTTAAGGGATATGTGCGTCAAAAGGCACGTCCGGAGGGTAGCATGGCAGAAGGTTGGTTGGTATCAGAGTCCCTAGTGTACATTGGAGAGTGGCTAGACGGATTTGATAAATCCCAGGACACGCTATGGCGAACCATAGATGATGAGCGCATATCTGGGATTGTCATGTGCAATCTCGGTGTTGAGAAGAAGATGACGGAAGATCTAGAGGCTAAAATCAACCGATTTTGCATGCTTCACAATCCAGTGATGCAAAAGTGGATTTCACAATATGAGGATGCAAAGCAAGAGCGACAAAGGGCACGAATCGAGTGGAGACGCGGAAGACGACCACCGATGCACTATCCAGTGGTTCTGGAGAGCCTACCAACCTTTATGAGCTTAAGATGGTTGCACAACCAATTGAAAAGCGCACAACAATGCGGTGACGAAGTGACTGAAGAAGAGTGGGAGTACTCTCGGGGTTGTGCGACCAAGGTAAGTTTGCAATGTACGACTAGCAAGTCACTTTATTTAATAACGTTTGAACGGCCACTCATAATCTTTGTTCGTTGTAGTATAAGTCATACACAGCAGCATGGTGTAAAGGTCGACATTTTAGGGTGGAACGAATCGACAAAAAGCGTTTTACTCAAGATTATGGAATCATGGAAAAATTTGAACAGTCTAGTCGACGACGTTCCTCTGATGCAGATCCTGTGGTGGTGGAACTCACTTACTTCGGCACGCTGCAAGAGATTTTGAGGATCGATTACAGAGGATTTTTTGTCGACTTGTTCGACGTGCAATGGTTCAAGATAATCATGGAGGGTCGCAACGCTACTGTGCGTAGAGGAGAGTCTGGTTTTCTTGAGGTGGATTCTACTAAGAAATGGACTGACCTAAGAGACACTTTCGTACTACCCGAGCATTGTGAACAAGTAAGTATGTAAATAGTTAACATCCCCCTTTTACAAGTTATGTGCTTGAAAGCTCTCATGTAAGTTATGTGGCTCTGGCATGTAATATTTCATCCTACAAAGTCTACATCAAACTGGTGGTACGTCATAGAGGTAGCCCCTCATAGTGCAAGGACGTATGAAGGCTACCATGTGCCAATCACAACGACATCAATGGAGGAGATCAAAGAAGATGCTCAATCAGAAGCCGCTGCGGTGGTGCCAGACGAGCATCAAGATGCTACTACTCTATATGGGGTGCATGCAGAGGAGCTACAAAATGAAACAGAGGATATGTGTTTAAACGGAGAGCTCTATATAGATATAGGAAGTTATGCTGAGTTATGCGAGGATGAGAGAGAGATCTCTTAAAGCCACAAATATTGTATTTGAACAATTTTGCTCCGTGTTGTAAAAGCTCTGGCTCTCTAAGTACCTTCCATGGTGTATAACGCTCTTTTCTACTCGCGCTCACATCTTTTGATTGAAAATTCTGAGTTTTCGACTTGCCTCTTCTATCACTCGATTCATTGCGTCATTGTATTTATATGCGTCATTACGTCATTGTATTTAATGGTCTTTGCGTCATTGTCTACTCTATTCATTCAATATTAAGTTTAAATATTCGTGTGTTTAACGCAGATATGGATGAGGAGGAGTTTCTTTCTTCTTTGTCACCGCAGCAGAGACAGTGGTACGTGGAGCGTCATCGCTCTAGCGCATCATCGTGCGTTCCTACACCATCCGCATCTCCCTCTCTTTCGGAGCATTCGGCGCGCTCCGAAGCCTCGGCGTCGACGAGACGAGCTTCACACTCGTCTAGACACCGGCGCTCTAGTGGTGGCGGTGGCAATTGTTGTGGGGATTCCGCCACCGATGCCTCCACACCGCCTCGTGTTCGACGAGGCTCTTTACCCTCCCCTTCTTTGCCCGCCCCCACACCAGCCACAGCATCGCCATCTACGCCAGGTTTTGCACGGCTGACTGTTCCTAGAAGCTACACACCTCTACCTACTCCGCCAGGAGCCACCCCACTCGACACTCCTCGCTTCGGGGCCCAGACGCCGGTGGAGACACCTGACGTCCGTACCCCCATCGACACACCGCTAGAGACCCCTGCCGGGACACCCAGGTTCACGCGTCACCGGCCAGAGGGCTTGCCTTACTCCGTCGACATCAGCGGTGGCATCATCATGGATGATGACGGCAAGAAGGTGATCTCGCGCATGTGTGGTCTTTGCTCTCAGCTGTTTAGACACTACATACTAAACAAATGGAGTAAAGTACCAAGTGATTTAAAAAACAGAGTCATCAACATACTTCATGATGAGTTTCCCGTTCCAACACGGGATCAGCGCTACAATGAAGACCTGATGAAGATTCGAATGCGCGAATACTGCAAACACAAGCGTCCCAAAGTGCAAAAAGCAATCAAGAATGGGTGGAGCAGGCCAGATTGGCTGGCCAAAGAAGATTGGAAGAATGCGAAGAAAGCAGCGCGTGAGAATCCCGACAAGTGGAAGCAACAAAAGGATGCAGCCAGAGCGCGAGTAGAGGCAGGGAGCTCGCACCACTTGGGGAGTGGTGGATGGGCATCATTTGAGGCCGATTTTGTAAGTCTTTTCACATTGCTCTTTATGCATGTTCGATAGTTTAGGGTTTATGAGTTTTTTAGTTCTAACATAATGAAATCTTTGTATGTTTTGACAGTGGTCGATGACAGGACGTGATCCCACACCGTACGAGCGCGAGTACGCAGGCAGGAAGGGCTTAAACGCCCTGATGGACATTCTCAGTTCTCGCGGCGGCATGGTTAGTATTAGGGTTTACTCTTTTTTATTTTTTGTATTGTTTTATAAATGTCGTTATATGTTTATACTTACTGAAAGCTATCTTATTGTCTTTTTTTGCAGAATCCGACAGATACGCCGCTTGGATGCGATGAGACGTCTGACTAGACGACGTCAGTTTAGCCGTAGCTAGATAGCATTAGTTTAGGGTTTCTCATAGCTTATGTATCATGAGACGGATTTTATACGTCTTTTTGAACCATGTATATTATTACATTTGTCACCGCAGTTCCTTTTGCCAATCAATTCTTTATGCCTATGATGTTGTACAATTGTCATTATTACATTTGCCAATCAATTCATTTTGCCTATGATGTGTACAATTGTCAATTTTGCAAACAATGCGTCTTGTGGGTGACTATTTTGGGTCTATTATCTACCTTTGCACTTTTTTTAAAAAGTGAATCAAGTACAATATGGTTGATGGGTGGCAGGGCATTCAATGCCCTGCCACCAAAAAAATATTCTCTCGGGCGTCGCTATAAGCGTCGCTATTTATGGCTTTGTAGCGTCGCTATGAGCGTCGCTATAGTCTTCTGTGTAAACGTCGCAATAGGCGTCGCTATATAGCGACGCATATAGCGACGCCTATAGCGACGCTCTCGTAGCGACGCTCGTAGCGACGGTTTTAGCGACGCCGGGGGTTATAAAAACCCAATGTATTTCCGTCGCTAACAGCGTCACAAGAGCACACAACCTCTTGTAGTGACATCTGTCATCCACAAATTTGACTACAAGTCCAAGTCTAGCAAGTGCGGATACAGACAAGAGATTCTTCTTGATCCCAGGTACATAAAGTGCATCAACAAGTGTGAAAGAACTGCCATTAGCAGCAGTGAGCACAATCTTTCCAACTCCCTGAACTGGATAAGAGGCGTTGTTGGCACAAGTGACTGAGTTCCCATGAGGGACAGACTCGAGAGAGGTAAACAATTCACGATGTGAGGTAATGTGCTTTGTAGCACCACTGTCGAAATACCACACATGTGAATCTGCAGCAACTGACAAGCATGCATCATGGACAGTAGGATTGTAAGTGCACTCTGCGCTAAAAGCCCATTCTGCATCAACATCAGCATCACAATCTCCTTTCACAGAAGACTCAACAATGGCTGCATTTGTAGTGGAACCAGCATTTGCAGTGGAACCACCCTCTTTCTTCTTAGCCTCTTTGGCCTTCAACTTAGGACATGACTTGATCAAGTGATCATTGGCTTTACAATAATGGCAACGCATCTTCTTTTTGCCCTTATCACCAGAATTGCCAGACGAAGTGCTGCCAGCAGAAGCATTAGGAACAGAATTTTTGCCACTCGCAGCAGAACCATAAGAAGTGGCTGCATTACTGTTACCACCCTTTCTTTGAGAAGCAATAAAAGCCTGCTCAACTGCACGCTGCCTAGTCCTATTTTTTTTAGAAAGTGACTCTTGCAACAGCAATGTGCATAATGCATCAAACTTGACAACTTCAGGATTTCCTTGGGTCATGAGTCTCCAAGTACTAGCAAAAGTCTGGTAGGAATCTGGTAAGGCATCAAGAACAGTCTGCACAAGGGAACTGCCCGAAATGACTTCACCTGCAGAAATGAGTTGCTCATTGATATCCTTGACACTAGCAAGGAAAGTGTCCATATCATCTTCCTCATGCATAATCTTTGACTCTAGCTCTTTACGCAGCAAAGCAATTTTAGCCTCATTGCGGCTTGCATAAAGACCTGCTAGAATATCCCAAGCCTGTTTTGCAGATTTTGCTGAACGGATGTGAGGAATAATGGTGCGCTTCACAGACAACGCAATCAATGCATGAGCCTGCGCATCCTTAACATCCCAACGAGCTTGTTCTGCCGTAGGCAAAACAACTCTAACAGCTGCAATCCTTGCAGCAAGACCTGCAACATCCTCAATATCGCCTACATCTTCAGAACCAGGACGTACATCAATGCCCTGCACAATGTTCCAGACACCTTTTGACACAAGAACATGTTGCATCATATAAGCCCACATAGGGTAGTTGTCCCCATCCAACCTGTCCTCAGCAGCAAACATCTTGAACACATCTGTGTTGTTGTTGTCAGCCATGGTAAATGCTGCACCTGATGTGAAAACTGCCCGAAAATAGGAGAAATGGAGCGGGAACAACTTGTGCTATATAGCACAAACCGTAGAAGACTATAAGGCACCTGTTATGCAAAAAATGGCACTGACAGAAAATCTGCACAAAATGACGAAATAGCCTGTGCAGTACTGCCCATAGTGGAAACGGAGGCCGAAATGAGCCCAAAATAAAATTCTGAGCAGACCGAGCTCTTTGAGCTCACCCAAAATATTTGTCTACCTGCGAACGCTCGCCAAAGCTCACTGAAATCGGAGAAAGTGAGCAGGCGTGTGCTGGAGCAGCTGGCGACTAAGCTCGGGAGGACGTGACCTGCTCTGATACCAATTGTTGGAATTAGGGTTGTAGAGAAACACACACAGCTTGGAGAAGACGAAGGAAGATCAAGGCACACAATAGAGAGTGTGTTACTTAGTGTGCAATGGAAAGATAGTTAGCCCTAGAGTGATGGGCGTATATACAATGCACGGGGGAAAAAACCTCCTAAAGAGGGAAAAAATGCCCCGGCGGTCCTAGTGTGTTCACACACGTCACTACCACATGTATATGGTAACAATAAGGCCAGTGAAGTAAAGGGCCAAGGTGAAGGCTTGCAGCCCCTGGTCATTAACCTTGCATTAGGTGCTCTTTGTTGCGACACGGCTCTCCACGTTGTTGTCACTCCACGAAAGATGCCCGATGTTGTATCCAAATATGAGGCCATTGCACAAAGCAATGAATGTAGAGAACCTAGCCTTGGCTTTCGTGGTCGACATCACTGGCTAACATACATGTTTATCTGCCTTATATGGTGGGTGGGTAAAACTCAAGGCAGCAGCTGAATGGTGAGCGAACTGAGTTGTATGCAGTAGTTGACCGGCAACAACAATCCGTCTCAATCAAACACCCCCTCATCCCTAAGGCTCACCAAATCGCCATGCAGACCTTTGTCGACTTGCTAGTTTTCTACTCCCTCTCTCTTGTCTCAATACAGACAGTCGTTCCTCTTGTCTCTCATTGGCTCATCTCCGACGCACTCTCTCTCTTTCTATCTCACTACAAGAACCATCCGTCGAAAGCTATCTCTTTCTCATCAACTCGTGGTTCTCAGTAGTTCGAGCGCCGCCATTTTCTTTAATTTTACAAATTTTTTGAGGTGCACAGCACCTGATTTCCTACGGCCATCAACCCACTCTCTCACTATGTCTCCCTAGTCGAATATACAGTTCAGCTACCTCTTTCTCTCTCTCTTTTTCCCTCGTCAACTGGCAGCCGCTCGCTACATGCCAGTAAACACACCACACCCTTCTAACTATGTGTCTCTCTCTATCTCCTTTGTAGGGCATGCAACCACAACCCCCACACCCCTACTCCACTCAACATGGCGGCCTCACCTCCCATGCTCTTTTCTCCACCTTCCCCTTCCCTTGTTGCATGTGCCGCCCTCATCCTTCGATCAATACCATCTCGACGGCTCCTATTGCGGCTCATGTAGAAACCACCTACACACACTCACAACTCCCTCTCAATCTCTCTCTCTCTCTCTCTCTCTCTCTCTCTCTCTCTCTCTCTCTCTCTCTCTCTCTCTCTCTCTCTCTCTCTCTCTCTCTCTCTCTCTCTCTCTCCCTCCTCGACAGCTAATGACGTCCACATTTTGTTTTCCTGCACGTCTCGTACCTAATCGCTTGCTTCACCTACTCATGCCCACCCCTTCTTTGGCATGTTTACTCGTAGGTACCACTGCACGTGCAGCCCAGTACTCATGCAATACACCCTCCACTCATACAAAGAAATCAATCCGCCAGCCAACCAACGTAAATCTACTGCATGCTTCTCTCTCCTCGCTCTCTGTGACTTAGGGCACACAACACTTGCAACCATATCCATTGCACATGCAGAGGAGTAACCCTTCACGTATCTTCCATCGCCAATCTTCTCTAGCCATCGCGTTTGCAACTGTGGGGAGATCGCCTTCGTTAGGTCAATCAAGGCATTCACCAGGTCAATGAAGGCCGACTTGCGGGCAGGGGTTGATGTCCGCATTGTCCTTCATACCTTCTCACACCAGAGCATTGCAAGTTGCTACAATATTGTCTGCTCTAGGATAAATACGTGCTTGCACCTTGCAACACATGCTACACAGTAACCCATGCACATGAATATCTGCATCTAAGAAAGACAATTGTAGCCATGGAGCTTGAAACTTTTGATCTGACAGGCAACACATCGATTTCTATAAGTTTATGCATTTTTTTTAAAATGTTTTTTCCTGAGGCAGCTCAAGTCTGACTAGGCCCAACAAAAAGGTTGTACATGTAGGATTGAGCATGGAAACTACTCAACACTTGGTAGTAGTGATAGAGCCACTAGATATTGAGCAACAAATTGACAATGGCAATGGGTCTTGGAAATGGTCGGGTGCATGAAATAATATGGCGCCCACAAAACTATGTAATGTGTTGGGCACATTGTGTTTCTCCAAGAATGCTTTCCATGCTAAGGATCCAACTCCATAGCCTTGCCGCAATCATCGTAAGCCTTGATCCACCTGACTAGCAGCAAAAGGCACTATGCTCGGTTACAATAAGCCAATACAAGTAATTAGCATTGTTGCTTAAACTTAATAGCACTTGTTATTTTTAATAAAAGGAGAGCTTTTAAGGTTTTTTTTTTCTTTTCCACTTCGAATGTCTTTGCTAGGAATTGAACCTAGTTTGCACCATGAAATTTTCAAATGAACAATGAAGATGCTTTTGAGGATAAGGTGTTGCATCAACCCAATGGCCCATGCTCTCTACTTTCCTATAAGCCTCCACCTCACTTTACTCCATCCTCGTCACGTACTTTGGATGAAAGTGGAGTTCACCTTTTATTTGCACATAATCCATGATTAGGAAGGTGTGTTCAGTGAGTATTGACACTCAAGGCTCCCATTATCTTAATAAAGATGTTTAAAATTAATGACTTGTGAGTGGAAATTATGATTTGTTTTTAGTCATCTGATCTTTGTAATATATCCTTCCAAGTCTCTCAGATGGACTATCCTATCCCGCTAGTAGATTTCAATTCAAGTAGGGTTTTAGTTTTCCCTTCTCTTGATTTCATGCACTCATCGATTTAAAGGAGAGATTATTAACTAGACTCCTCTAGATGATAATGAATTTTATTTTCTCTATGATTGTTAGATTGCTGGCCATTTCAACACTCTTGCTTTTATATGATTAAAACATAACTTTTTGAGCCAAACTACTTTAAGGCTTTGAATATGTTTTTTTGTTTTACCTAAGAGAACATTTTACAGGCAGGTGATTGCTTGCAATGGTCTTTATATTTAGTGAGTGTATACAGAGATGAGTCATGATGGTTGAGATCGACTCAAGATATTCCGTCTTTGGCCACATAAATTTAGTGTATGGTTAGATTGTTGTTGAATTTAACACAAAGTCGTTTTTAGTACTAAATCTAAATAGTACGTTCTCATTTGAAAAGTTTTTGTTTTTCAAAAAAACTCTAGGTACGTCATTTCTTAATGCATTCTGATAATACATCTCTTGAAACACCATTTCAATTATTCTTGATAAGTAAGATCCATCTATGACCTCAAATTAGCATTCTCTAATTCACCACAAGTTTCTATCCCATCTCTGCTCTTATCTTGGCCTCTCCAAATTCCCCCACTCTTCACCACATATCCTTCTGGGCGAATCCTCTAGTTAATAATGGTTTGATAAATTAATGTTTATTATATTTGATTTCTTTTAAGTGAGTCTTTTTGCAGATATTCTCACACCCCTGCAAATACCCAAGCACCTTTGCAGCAGGCAAGAATTTTTTTTCCAGATGCTTTAAGACGACAAAACTTCCTTACTTGTTTACATTATGTTGCAAAATCCATTGTTTCTAATATCATGGCTTCTATTTTCTTTGATTGGACTTTTTCCTGAGATGACTTGTCATACCACTACTTACATGAGCTCAGTTGGTGTGCAATGATCGCTAAGATTTGATATATGCTTCCACATTCCAATCTATTATAATTTCATCTAAAAAAGGTAATTTATTTTTCACTTTTCATGCCATGCCTAGTACATTGGTCATGGACACACAAATTCATCAATTTAGGCAGTGTGTAGATATTCATCGTGGTGCAGATCCGCCGATTTAGGTAGCACATTGATAAATTGCAGATTCATGATTTTTAAACTTATACCAAATGCAGATTTGCCAATTTAGGCAGCATTAGTGCAGATTCTCCGATTTAGGCAGCACATCTTATTGGTGTAGATTCGTCGATTTAGGCACACCAATCACGAAATCATGCTGTAGTGGCTGGCCTACCACTGCACCTCGTATGATTTTGTTACCCGGGTACAATGAAAGAGATTTGGATTTGGACTTATCTTGTGGAATTGGAATTGGATTGGGATTTGATATCTGGTGATTATTACGACAACGTTTATGTGTTGAGACTTGACATTATGAGATTGATGATAAGTGCGACCAATGATATCGTGATTCATCAGGGTATGACATATACTGCTTATTCGATCCAGTGGTATGAGACACTAGAATAGGTAGTATATGGATGACGGCAGGCATAAGCAATATTGTCTAATTTTATGGTTTTTTTACTATTTGATACAGATTTCTAATCATTGTTTTTTACAAGTATTGTTTGTAGATTTTTATCTTCGCAATTGAGGACAATTGCTTTCCAACGGAGAGGTATGTTATGGAATTGATATTTATCCATTTATTGCAGCTGCCAGGTGGTAAAAAAATTAGCAAATAATGGATTATGCAGAAGGATATTATATTCTATGTATATTTAATTATTCAAGTGCTCTTTGTGAGCTTTGGCCATTTATGACCGGCCGGCTAGTTTGTACTCAATTTGACCACTCAAGAAATCTATAAATGAAATATGTGCAAGAGGAAAATGGTCACTCTTGCACGGGGGGAGAGTGCACCCAATGTCTGTTTATTTCTTCTCTCCTTTCCCCTCTTCTCTCTTGTCGTGCCGGCGTAGCACTCCGCTCTAGGAGGTGCGCCTGCACGTGCTCTCTCGTTCTATCACGCTCTCTTACTCTCTCTCTGCTCGTGTACAACTTGGATTATGCGTTGTGTGA
The DNA here is from genome assembly GCF_014529385.1 of Adiantum capillus-veneris. Classification (NCBI taxonomy): domain Eukaryota; kingdom Viridiplantae; phylum Streptophyta; class Polypodiopsida; order Polypodiales; family Pteridaceae; genus Adiantum; species Adiantum capillus-veneris. The sequence continues at coordinate 142,981,895 of NC_140942.1, read as the reverse complement.
TTTGAGGTATGCAGATTTGTTCGTTTCATGGCTTGTAGTATATTATTTTTGCTATTTTACAGGGCTCGCGACGTTTCCATTTGTAGCAGGAGGAGGGGAGCATAGAAACTTTGAATGCCATAGTTACTGTATTGGAACAATAGCAATATGCCTCAAGACCTATGTGACAAATCTTTTCTTCAAGCATGTGTGTGTGTGTGTGTGTGTGCGTGCGTGCGTGCATGTGTGTGTGTGTGTGTGAGGGCTCGGAAAAAGATAGGTTTGCTTTATCCAAAGCCTGTTCAAAATGGTAAATGGCTGGGTCAAATTTGGGCAAGAAGGTTCTCAAGCCAATTCAAATTATGGAATTTTTAGTTATAATAGGAGATTTGTAGTGCGATTATGCCCCTCAAATTTAGACTTAGTCGGCTTATATACGTGTGAAAAGGTTCCAAAGATGAGTCCACAAAAAATGTTTCCCAAGCCTTGGTGTGTGTGCGCACGTGCGCGCGCGCTCTATGTGCACATATAGACATAATTGGAACATATCAAGATGCCTCAAGACCTATGTGACAAATCTTCGCTTGAAGCCTCTATCTATATATATATATGTGTGTGTGTGTGTGTGTATGTATGCGTGTGTGTGTGTGGGTGTCTGTACTATTTGTACATATAGATATATATGTATACATGCATCCATATATACGTACGAGGATAGAAGCAAGTAAGAGAGAGGAGCAGAGACATTGAATTCAATTGCATTCCTATCATTGAATCCAATTCCAGAACCCATTCCATTTATTAAAAAAAAGTTTTATTATTACATTGACTTCTCTCATCTTTCATCTCTTTACACCATGCTAACTTATCTAATATCTATAATGAAGCTTGGTAGCATTGCTAGATCAAGGTAGACCAAAAGGAGGAATCTCTCTCTCTCTCTCTCTCTCTCTCTCTCTCTCTCTCTCTCTCTCTCTCTCTCGACACACACACACACACACACACGCACACACACACACCCCAATAGAACTAGAGCACTCCTATGTTTGTTGAACAAGGGTTAGCATCTCATGAAAAATAATGTCTATGAGAAGCTTCCGATCTTGGTATCAAAGAATGCTTTGCAGCATCTATTAAGAGGTCGTTCCATGCATCACTTTTATAAATGCAATAGACTATACGTGTAAAAAGAGAGTATTGATAGTGTTCCACTTGGAAGAGAAGATAGCCCTATGAGAATAGAGGCATTGTTTCCTTGGCCGTAGCAACGCGCGGGTCACATACTAGTAAGAGCTTAAAGAAAGAAAATGTGTTGTGTTCCCAAGCTCTTCAGCTCCAAAAACCTAAGCATAAGAAAAGCCTTACAGCCCTTTGTGTTTCTTTCCAAAGCTAAGCCCAAGCATGAGTTCTTTTATCTTTCAAAAGCTAACCCAAGCTCTGAGAGCCTTCCTTTCTCTTCCAAATCTCCTTTTCTTCTTGCCCTCTTTTGCCCAATAAAAGTCCTCATATGTTGGGGACAATCACTACGCCATGACTATCCCTAGGTTTATCTTTCAATTGCATGGGTTTACACCCATATTAAAAGTAAATTTAGCTCAAGTTTCAATGTCAATATGTGAAACCAACCAAGCAAGGGACCCGCGTGATCGTTGTTGAGGGGGATGCTATCGCACACACCAAATTGCGTTACCGTGCCTATCGGCAATGGCACAATAGTGCACCTCATTTGGCATAGTTATTGACCAAAGTGCATTAAGCACCACATTAGGCTTACATATTGTCCACAATAGTGCGGAGCACATTATGCCGACCAAAGCATCGCTAATTAGGGCACCTTTCCCCAATAACCTATGACCAAGTTGATAGCAAATTCCACCAAATTTGTTTGAACAGTGCTAAAGTTAAAAACCTTGTCTCCAATTTGAGTTTCCCCTTGTGGATGCAAAGCATCACGACAACGTCACAAGGGGGGTGTCGAATAGTCCCAAGGGAAGCCCATCTTGTGTTTGAACTTTGAAACTTTGGTGACAAAGGTAATTCTTGTTCTTGATCGAATGATAGGGATATAGGGCTGGGATTAATAATTAAAATCACCGACGCCCATCCATGGTTGGAGATAAGCCACCTATCAAATCATCCCGACTCTTGGGATAATTAAACTTTAGAGAGTTTAGAGTGCATGAACGTAGCTCCTCGCTTCAAGACGTTAGCGTACCGTCTTGTCTTTTACATGGTTATTTGGCTTTATAAACTTTTATCTCATAGCCTAGTCTGTGGATGGAGGCCGAGGGCGGAGGCCCGAGGGTCTCATATTATGATCTTCCCTGCTCTCTCTCTCTCTCTCTCTCTCTCTCTCTCTCTCTGATCCACACGCTCTCCTCATTTTAGGAGTTGGTTCACTTCATCACTAATACTGGTGTCCAGTTTGATGCTAAACGAGCTACGAGCTACGAGAGAGAGAGAGAGAGAGAGAGAGAGAGAGTTTCTGTGCATGCCCAAAACTCTCGCGCACACTCGCACGATTGGAGAGTGGGCGAAATGCACCCCCCTCCGCTGCAGCAGACTCAGGAGACGTCTTCTCTATATCTCCCTGTCGAGTCCCTGGGCCTTCCTTTCACACGCACGCCAATATGACTCGTGATTGCTGGCCGGCGCTGCGAAATGCTTATCTCCTCCTAATTAGAGGCCAACGGGCCAACGGCTGGTGCTGTTATGGCCGGTGGAATGAAGCCAGCAGCGAACGGACTCTACTCTGCCTGCTTGATTTCGGTGGATAAAAAGAGGTGCACACGATAATCTCTCTCTATTTATGAGTTATCTCTCTCTCTCTCTCTCTCTCTCTCTCTCTCTGGGTCTCTCTCGCACATAGACACAGTACAAGGTCACCTTAAAGTTCTTAAACACGTTCAGGGCCGTTCAGGCTTCGACACACTTTCTCACTCTGGAGTTCGGAAATGTTAATTTTGTAAAGTGACTGTGAAGTCGCGACCGCAATTCCATAAAATATTGCCAGTCTAGGGACCACTGGGGGTGGTCATGGTGTCTCTCTGCACCAGTACGCGCCTCGGCCGCCTCGACTGAACTACGTAGGCCCATCACGACTAGCAACATTGGGGGAAGGGGGATGCACAGGGTCGCACCCAGTTTCGTTCCGCAAGCACAGAAAAGATGACTGCACATGCCAGCTTGTTCTCATTGGCTCAGAAGCCCTACCATGAAGAACGAAACAGATCTCCCGTAACCTTCGCTTAGCCCCTCGTTTTTCAAAGTGATAAGTATGTTTCGTGCATTCATTTTAGGATTTTCATAGAATGGTAAACATCCTCCCCCTACTCCCCTCGCTCCCCCTGGGCACGACTCAGCTCTAAATAAGTACTCGTCCAGTCTCCAGTCCATATCCCCTGCATTAAAAAATAAACTTTTATAAGCCTGGTCCGAATTTCATCAGTCAACGAATGCAGGCAGGCCTGTTCATGTGGGTTCCCATGCCAATATCCCCCAGCAGAAAGTCTTGTGCTGGTCTCCCCTCCATGGGCATGGACGCAACGCTTTCAGTGCTCATATCATGTGATAAGGAATAACTCCAATGGAGGGAATCAGCTCATATTGGGCGCCTGCGCTCGACCTATCACCAGATCGCGATGAAGATTGCCTTTGGAATTGTATGATGCTGCACGTCCAACGTGCAGTCCCCACCCACCACCAAATTGCAGTGCCTCCTCCATCAAGCTTCAATAACGATCAGCACAGGTACCTGCAGCCAGGAATTGGTAACGGCAACGGAACCCTAGAGGCAGGTCGAGGGAGCAGCAACAGTAAACTACAAGCTCCTCGCTACTCCGCGGCAGATCAAGAGGGTAATTTGGAGCAGCAAAGTGACATCCACAGCAAAAGCAGCAGCAGCAGCACTAGTACTGGTACAGGGCGGGCTGGAAGAGGGGCAACAATTTTGTACAGAGGCGTGAGGCAGCGAAGCTGGGGCAAATGGGTGTCAGAAATCCGGGAGCCCAAGAAAAAGACGCGCATTTGGCTGGGCTCTTTCCCCACGCCAGAAATGGCGGCCCGTGCTTACGATGTGGCTGCCTTTACACTCAAAGGCAAAGCGGCCCTTCTGAACTTTCCCCAAGCAATCTCTCTGGCTCCTCACCCTCCTGATCGCAGCCCCCGATCTATTCAAGCTGCTGCCGCTGCCTACGCGGCTGCTTTGCCCTCAGCGTTGAACGGCTATGACCAGTACGAATTGAATAAAACCCATAACGGGCCTCTAAGCAGAAACGGGAGGAAGCGCTTCAAGAATTCTGCAGTCGCCCATTCGCCTGCTGCTGCTACTGGATTTTCCCTTGCCGACCCGTCCCAACTGGCCGAGGCCTGCATTGGTGGTGCGAAGGGGCCCCTGCCAGGAATATTCCATTCTATAGCAGCAGCTAGCACTGGTGCAGATTCTAAGTTCAATGCCTCCGGCCGTATAATCTCAGGCGCAGACGCGACTACAGTACTAACTTCGTCAGCCACCTCAAATCCTGTCTCAATTAAGCAGGCGCAACAGCTGTCGGCCTGCCGAGCGTTTTCGGGGTCAGAAGCTGACGTTGCTGCGAAGGCGGGTGTAGTTGACGACAATGGTAGTGCCGTCAATATCGTAGACGTCAATCATATGTTCGACCTGCAGCAGGCCGGCGTCGGGTCTTCGCTTTTCTGTACAAGTGCTAGCAATAATTCATGTATGGCCCATGCAATGACTCTAAGCCCTCCGAGGATACATGAATATGATGCTGGACACTACAGTACCTGTTTGATCCCCGCAGCCTGCGGCAGCTCGTCCTGCAACTGCGCCACTTCCTGTAGCATTATTCAGGATAGCCTTAACGATACCGACTACAATGGATTGCAGCAATATTGGGAGGCAGATCTTTGGCATTATTAATCGGGTATATATTGTGAAATATCTTACCACTATTAACGGTGCTCACTCAGTGCCTCAATCATCTCACCCACCCCCTAATGTAGGCAACGTCCCTTCATCCTAGCACTTACCCAATAAGGCTCCCCTTGCCTAATGTATATAAAGGCACCTTTGTTATGTTGAAGAGTGTGCAAGTTCTTATTTCATTCTATCAATACAAGTTAGCTTTACTTCCTTGCTACACTGCAGTCTCTCTCTCTCTCTCTCTCATTATTTACTTTGTTAGATTAGTTGTTATTAGCATCAGTTCCTATTTGCAAACATTACCGCTAAGACAAGCTGGACCCCCTTCCCCCTCCCTCTCCTGCAGGTTTCCATTTAAATCCAATAAAACTCCTACACTCTCCAGAATGCTTGCTCACTTCACTTAATCTCTCTTTCACTCTAAAAATTCTATACATAAATCATGGAACTCACAAAAAAACCATTACAAATACTATTCATAAGTACATAACGAAACATTTACAAATTAATCATATACTACACCAAGTGAAAGAATGGAGAGTTTTTTTAATTCTCATCTTGTATAAGATTTCTACAAGCACTATGATCCATATTTAGACCCATAGTATTCAAATCAATAAACAAATTTAGAGATTCTTCCTCCTCTCCATCACCTCCTGTAGAATCATCATCGCTTTCTTCCTCTTCTTCCTCCTCAAGATGCACTACAAGAGGTTGTGTGCTCTTGTGACGCTGTTAGCGACGGAAATACACTGGGTTTTTATAACCCCCGACGTCGCTAAAACCGTCGCTAACAGCGTCGCTACGAGAGCGTCGCTATATGCGTCGCTATATAGCGACGCTCATAGCGACGCCTATAGCGACGCTCTCACAGAAGAGTATAGCGACGCCTATAGCGACGCTTATAGCGACGCGTGAGAGAATATTTTTTTGGTGGCAGGGCATTCAATGCCCTGCCACCCATCAACCATATTGTACTTGATTCAGTTTTTTAAAAAAGTGCAAAGGTAGATAATAGACCCAAAATAGTCACCCACAAGACGCATTGTTTGCAAAATTGACAATTGTACACATCATAGGCAAACTGAATTGATTGGCAAATGTAATAATGACAATTGTACAACATCATAGGCATAAAGAATTGATTGGCAAAAGGAATTGCGGTGACAAATGTAATAATATACATGGTTCAAAAAGACGTATAAAATCCGTCTCATGATACATAAGCTACGAGAAACCCTAAACTAATGCTATCTAGCTACGGCTAAACTGACGTCGTCTAATCAGACGTCTCATCGCGTCCAAGCGGCATATCTGTCGGATTCTGCAAAAAAAGACAATAAGACAGTTTTCAGTAAATATAAACATATAACGACATTTATAAAACAATACAAAAAATAAAAAAGAGTAAACCCTAATACTAACCATGCCGCCGCGAGAACTGAGAATGTCCATCAGGGCGTTTAAGCCCTTCCTGCCTGCGTACTCGCGCTCGTACGGTGTGGGATCACGTCCTGTCATCGACCACTATCAAAACATACAAAGATTTCATTATGTTAGAACTAAAAAACTCATAAACCCTAAACTATCGAACATGCATAAAGAGCAATGTGAAAAGACTTACAAAATCGGCCTCAAATGATGCCCATCCACCGCTCCCCAAGTGGTGCGAGCTCCCTGCCTCTACTCGCGCTCTGGCTGCATCCTTTTGTTGCTTCCACTTGTCGGGATTCTCGCGCGCTGCTTTCTTCGCATTCTTCCAATCTTCTTTGGCCAGCCAATCTGGCCTACTCCACCCATTCTTGATTGCTTTTTGCACTTCGGAACGCTTGTGTTTGCAGTATTCGCGCATTCGAATCTTCATCAGGTCTTCATTGAAGCGCTGATCCCGTGTTGGAACGGGAAACTCATCATGAAGTATGCTGATGACTCTGTTTTTTAAATCACTTGGTACTTCACTCCATTTGTTTAGTATATAGTGTCTAAACAGCTGAGAGCAAAGACCACGCATGCGCGAGATCACCTTCTTGCCGTCATCATCCATGATGATGCCGCCGCTGATGTCGACGGAGTAAGGCAAGCCCTCTGGCCGGTGACGCGTGAACCTGGGTGTCCCGGCAGGGGTCTCTAGCGGCGTGTCGATGGGGGTACGGACGTCAGGTGTCTCCACCGGCGTCTGGGCGCCGAAGCGAGGAGTGTCGAGTGGGGTGGCTCCTGGCGGAGTAGGTAGAGGTGTGTAGCTTCTAGGAACAGTCAGCCGTGCAAAACCTGGCGTAGATGGCGATGCTGTGGCTGGTGTGGGGGCGGGCAAAGAAGGGGAGGGTAAAGAGCCTCGTCGAACACGAGGCGGTGTGGAGGCATCGGTGGCGGAATCTCCACAACAACCGCCACCGCCACCACTAGAGCGCCGGTGTCTAGACGAGTGTGACGCTCGTCTCGTCGACGCCGAAGCTTCAGAGCGCGCCGAATGCTCCGAAAGAGAGGGAGATGCAGATGGTGTAGGAACGCGCGATGATGCGCCAGAGCGATGACGCTCCACGTACCACTGTCTCTGCTGCGGTGACAAAGAAGAAAGAAACTCCTCATCATCCATACCTGCATTAAACACACGAATATTTAAACTTAATATTGAATGAATAGAGTAGACAATGACGCAAAGACCATTAAATACAATGACGTAATGACGCATATAAATACAATGACGCAATGAATCGAGTGATAGAAGAGGCAAGTCGAAAACTCAGAATTTTCAATCAAAAGATGTGAGCGCGAGTAGAAAAGAGCGTTACACACCATGGAAGCTACTTAGAGAGCCAGAGCTTTTACAGCACGGAGCAAAATTGTTCAAATACAATATTTGTGGCTTTAAGAGATCTCTCTCTCATCCTCGCATAACTCAGCATAACTTCCTATATCTATATAGAGCTCTCCGTTTAAACACATATCCTCTGTTTCATTTTGTAGCTCCTCTGCATGCACCCCATATAGAGTAGTAGCATCTTGATGCTCGTCTGGCACCACCGCAGCGGCTTCTGATTGAGCATCTTCTCTGATCTCCTCCATTGATGTCGTTGTGATTGGCACATGGTAGCCTTCATACGTCCTTGCACTACGAGGGGCTACCTCTATGACGTACCACCAGTTTGATGTAGACTTTGTAGGATGAAATACTACCTGCCAGAGCCACATAACTTACATGAGAGCTTTCAAGCACATAACTTGTAAAAGGGGGATGTTAACTATTTATATACTTACTTGTTCACAATGCTCGGGTAGTACGAAAGTGTCTCTTAGGTCAGTCCATTTCTTAGTAGAATCCACCTCAAGAAAACCAGACTCTCCTCTACGCACAGTAGCGTTTCGACCCTCCATGATTATCTTGAACCATTGCACGTCGAACAAGTCGACAAAAAATCCTCTGTAATCGATCCTCAAGATCTCTTGCAGCGTGCCAAAGTAAGTGAGTTCCGCCACCACGGGATCTGCATCAGAGGAACGTCGTCGACTAAACTGTTCAAATTTTGCCCTCATTCCACAATCTTGAGTAAAACGCTTTTTGTCGATTCGTTCCACCCTAAAATGTCGACCTTTACACCATGCTGCTGTGTATGACTTATACTACAACGAACAAAGATTATGAGTGGCCGTTCAAACGTTTATAAATAAAGTCACTTGCTAGTCGTACATTGCAAACTTACCTTGGTCGCGCAACCCCGAGAGTACTCCCACTCTTCTTCAGTCACTTCGTCACCGCATTGTTGTGCGCTTTTCAATTGGTTGTGCAACCATCTTAAGCTCATGAAGGTTGGTAGGCTCTCCAGAACCGCTGGATAGTGCATCGGTGGTCGTCTTCCCCGTCTCCACTCGATTCGTGCCCTTTGTCGCTCTTGCTTTGCATCCTCATATTGTGAAATCCACTTTTGCATCACTGGATTGTGAAGCATGCAAAATCGGTTGATTTTAGCCTCTAGATCTTCCGTCATCTTCTTCTCAACACCGAGATTGCACATGACAATCCCAGATATGCGCTCATCATCTATGGTTCGCCATAGCGTGTCCCGGGATTTATCAAATCCGTCTAGCCACTCTCCAATGTACACTAGGGACTCTGATACCAACCAACCTTCTGCCATGCTACCCTCCGGACGTGCCTTTTGACGCACATATCCCTTAAGCGTTTTCATGAAACGCTCTAAGAAGAACATCCATCTGGAATGAACTGTGCCAGCTATTTCCACCTCATCAACTATGTGAACAAGAAGATGCACCTGAATGGTTAGTATTGTAGTAGGAAAATGTTTCTCAAACATGCACACAAGCTCCGCAGCATTTAGTTTGGCGAATGGTATGGAGTCTTCGTCGATCTCCTTTTGTGAGATCCATTGCACCAGCTTTGCAAGTTTGTAGATTGTGTTACGGATGTCGAGAGACAAACATCCCTCAATGGCAACCGGTAAAATAAACTGTAAAGTATGTGGAGCAATGATATTAAAGTCCACATTTTATGCAATGATATTAAAGTCCACTATGAACGTACCTGACACATTTTATGCCAATCGTGTGACTTCAAACCGGTAAGCTTTCCTTCTTTAGTAAAACACGTTCGGAGCGAGTGCATTACGCCAGTGGGGGTCCACAAAGATCGAATGGCCTCTTTTACTTTGCGTTCTTGGGCTCCTGTGAAAATCCATGGTGCTTTAGGAAGTTTTATCGATCCATCAGACGCTGTTTGCGGCCAATATTGCTCCATACGATCCACATTTCTAAGGTCAACTCTGGCTCCCAAAGTATCTTTCTTGCCGGTCAAATGGTCCCATAGTAGATTACCCACATTCTTGAATATGTGCATTGGATCGAGCAAGTGATTGATCACGAGTCGGGGCCAGTATGGTAACTCGTACCATAGAGATAGTCTCTTCATCCCTGGAGGCAATCCGTCATCGCACATCTCCTTCTGCTCTAACCATGCTTGTGCAGACATCCTTGGTGGCTCTCTTCCCAAAAAGCCGTCGCGTAACACATGATTCTCCAGAAGATACGCTTGATGACCTTCGTAGATTTGCTTCTTCAGTGAGGGTGCCCTACGTGCATTCAGTCTAGTTCCACATGTGACACATGCTCTGTATCCGCTTGTTTGAAGCCCTGCATGTATACACATGATAATAGATCAACTATGGGGAAAAACAAGATTTACAGTGTCTGAGTGAGGAGTGTCAATAGATCACCTGAGCATTCTGTTAGCCCGGGATAGTCATGCATGGTCCACATTAGAATACCTCTGATCAAAGCATTCCGTCGTCCTGTGTGTCGGCTCATATCCACCACCTCTATGCCAATCCACAATTGTTGTAGCTCTTCCAATAGTGGACGAAGATACACATCCATATTCCCCACTTTATATCGCCCTGGCACAATCAAGCTTAGCCATAGGTGCCCCTTCTTCGTAGTCAACCACGGGGGAATGTTGTAGTTGACGATGACAACGGGCCATACACTGTAAGATGTTGATCTTTGACCAAATGGATTTACGCCATCCATAGCCAGGCCTAAGCGCAAATTTTGAGCTTCCCTGGCAAAATCCGACCATGTTCCATCTATATGTTTCCAGGCTGCGCAATCTGCAGGAATTCGTAGCACACCATCCGAAGATTTATTCTCCTCATGCCATGATGCTAGGGCGGCCATGGACTTACATTCGAAGAAATGCTTGATGCGAGGAAGCAAAGGAAAATGTCGCAAAACCTTTTGTGGAATTTTTGTCCCGTGGAGATCTACTCGATATCTTTCGGAATCACATTTCGGACACTTCTCCATGTCTGTGTATTCCCCTCTGAAAAGAATGCAGTCATTAGGACAAGCGTGGATAGAATTGTAATCCATCCCCAAGTTTCGCAAAATCTTTCTTGCTTCATCTCGGGAATCTGGCATCACATTGTCAGCTGGTAGAATGTGCTCTTTCAGCAATCTACACAACATAAAAATATGATACAGTCGTGTAAAAATCTATCAGATCATTATACATTTAGAGTTCTATTAAAGTAAACTAATTGTAATAGATCACCTGAAAAGCGCTGTGACGCTAGTGTCACTCCATCCAAACTTTGCCTGCATGTTGAGAAGAACCAGGAGTGCTTTCAATCTAGACATACGTGCTCCATTATACAATGACGTATCGGCTTCACTTTTCATATCATCATAGATAAGCCTTTCTGAATCCATGATCGTCTCGATCATTTCATCAATCTCGGGCTCAAAGATTGCCTCGTTGGGAATGTGCTCTGCATGATCATCCCCCGAGCTGTCAGAGGCTACATCTTGTGGCCTCACATATGCTGCTTGACCAAAGCGCCTGCGAATACGTCTATTGGGTTGCAAGATTGCTGCTTGTTGGCCAGCGTCAGAGTCCGACGAGTTATAATTGGCAACAACTCGATCTATAATAGATGGATCGAACTCGCCAAATTCGCAAACGTGCTGCAAAGAAACACGTCTTGTCCGTCGCACAGCATGCTTGCATTGATTACAAGGACATAAGACCCTCGTTGAGAGATAGGTGTTTCGGTTGGACGGTCCCACATCCTCGTCGCTACTCATAATGAGGATAAAAAACTTATAACCTGGACAACAAATTTAATATTCTATTGGCATTCTTCGTCTTATCTCTCTCTCTCTCTCTCTCTCTCTCTCTCTCTCTCTCTCTCTCTCTTTACCTCACATTCTCTAGTCATGTCCAATCCCCGCACACCTCGGTCTAGAGGTGCACGGAGATCAGAACCACCGGGTTATAATCTCGTCTTTATTGGTCAATACCTATATTTGTGGGTACAAGAAATCTACACACCCACGTCTACATGATACTGCATGTAGTGGACAAAATCCCTTAATTTGCCTCTTCTCTAGCTGTAGCACTTCACTTCATCTTAACATCTTTTCACAGTAGATCTTTTCACTGTTCGTCTAACTCTAAACCCTAAACCGTAAGTAATTCTTGCGTAGACTCGATCTAACGTAAATAAGCGTAAATCTAAATAAACGTAAATCTAACTAAAAATAAAGCTAAATCTAATTTAACGTAAGTCTAATGACTAGAGGTTGTCTAGATGGTCATTGTGTCGGGGATGTAGTGACTCTTGCCGCCCTGAAGATCCACCTTCTTCCCTATCTTTTGAAGACATTTCACCAGTACTTTTGGATCGACGGAGCCCACGATGAGTGAAGGCAGCAATACCCTATATTCCATTGAGGGCTTTCTTCACCCGCTTCATGCAGGCATCGCAGTCTATGGAGACCCGCATCTAATCTAATATAACGTAAATCTAAATCTAGCTTAAATAAACGTAAATCTAGTTAAAAATAAACCTAAATCTAATTTAATGTAAGTCTACATATAACCTAATCTTTAACGTCTTTTAAGATAGTTTCCTACGACGTTATAACTCTCTTCTTCCTGTGTGTGTGCGCGTGTGTGGATGTGTGTGCCAATAAAAAGAGATAAATGGTATAACCTTTCTATCACCCATGCCAAGTATGATAGATTGATTATGCCATTTCCCTCTTGAATAATAGGTCTTCAGTTCAACTCCTCGTCGGCTAGATCTTTAGGTCTTTTAATTTTAATTAGTTTCCTACGACGCTCCCTTAGTTTCTCTTTCTTTCTCTCTCAATGTGTGTGCGTTTTTTTGGATCGTATGCATGTTTTCTTTCTCTTTTCCTCTCTCAATGTGTGCGTTTTTTGTTTATGCATGTTCTCTCTCTCTTTTCCTCTCTCAATGCGTGCGTTTTTTGTTTATGCATGCTCTCTCTCTCTTTTTCTCTCTCAATGTGTGTGTGCATTCTTTGTTTATGTATGTGTGTGCGTTTTTGTTTTTGTTTGTACTCTCTCTCTCTCTCTCTCAAAAACACTATGTGTGTGTGTGTATGTGTGTGTGTGAAAGAGAGAGAGAGGGAGAGAGAAAGAGGGGAAGGGAACATGAGAATGAGGAGAGGGAAGGAGCATACCTGGCTCTCCTTCCTCTCCTCGTGTGTGTGTGTGTGTGTGTGTGTGTGTGTGTGTAGAAGAAAAAGAGAGAGAGAGAGAGAGAGAGAGAGAGTGAGGGAGAGCGTTACCTGCTCTTTGCTTGAGGGCGCCGAAAAACTCAGATCTGAGATCTGAGTTTTTGGGCGCGCTCGGTTATTTTTTTTACCCCAGCTGGCGTCGCTATGAGCGTCGCTATAAGCGTCGCTATGAGCGTCGCAAATTTACAAAGAAATTTGCGACGCTTATAGCGACGCTCATAGCAACGCCGGGAAATTTTTTTTTGAGCGTCGCTAATATGAAGAGCCTCTTGTAGTGCACCACAAGATGCAGAGGAAGATGTAGTAAAAGTTGAAGAAGGTTAGCCAAGCTTTGCAAATAGTCATATGGTATGATGGGATCAATTACTGGCTCAATGTTCGTCTCTGCAAAGATAGATCTACCCCGCGGCATGACTGGAATGACATACCAAAGTCTTCTTTGAAATATACATGGCACATAAAAGACCTATACGTCACACACTAAGAATAAGCTGATATACATAACTTAAATTTTTAATTTAAGTTAATTACACATAGCCTAAATTACCTGCTCGCAACTACTAGGATACACCAAGTTGTGAGTTTTTCCCCGATGGAATCGGGTGGAATTCACCATAATGAGCCCATTTTCATGTCTTTTCACCTCACCCGCAAACCATCGACACTCAAAGAGGATTTTGTGAAAAGATATGAAATCCACTTTGATTATTCTCTCTATAGTACCACAATATCTGACCTCATCTGTTGTTGTGTCAAAGTTTCCCATCACGCCACAATCATTAGTGGTCCAAAACTCATCTATCTTGCGGGTGCGAAAATGTCGGCCTTCGGACCAAATGGAGTTGAAAATGAGACTCTACAATCACAATGCATAAGAGGTTACATCGCATTTCATTAAGTGATTTGCATACATGCATACATAACATATACACACTCACCTTGCGCAAGCATCCTCGCGCATACTCCCATTCTTTAGGGCTTATATTGTTCTCCTTGTGCTTTGGCATTGGTCATAGCATTATGGATCCACTCTACTTGAATCAAGTCAGGATATTTTGCAAGCTCTTTAGGAAAAGGAGGTGCACGTCTATCTCCATGCGACCTCTTCCATGCATCTCTATCCCTTTCTCTAGCTGCGCGGGTTTCCAAGTACATATTGACCCATTTGGTCATGATAGTGGCATTGAGTAAAGAGTAGTTGTTGACTATGGCATGAAACTCTCTATCCATGACCAAGAGTGAGCCTTTTCCACTGGGAATGGTTGAATGCTTCCTAGGATCCTCTTCTTCACTCCATAGACGAGGCAATGATGGATCCACTGTGATGAGATACTATGAGACATACACAAATGCCTCTTGCACCACCCAACCTTCTACCATGCTCCCCTGAAAATATTAAAACCATATTTTTATTATTAACTCCATAGCGTTTAGATACTACCTATATTGTATTTATTTTGCATACCTCCGGTTGTGACCTCAATCTAACAAAATCCTTTAAAGTCTTCAAGAATCTCTCCAAGAAGAACATCCATCTAGAGTGAACCACGCCACAAATGGCAATCTCCTCAACAAGGTGAAGCAATAGGTGTATTTGGCTAACAAGGATTGTACATGGGAATGCATCCTCAATAGCACACACTGCCTCTACTGCTAGCTGATGGGCTACTGGTATGGCTTCTACTTCTATCTCCTTGGAGCTCACAAATCTACAGGGCAAACGTTATATAGTAGATGAAAAAAAATTCCAAAGTTCATGCATGCACAACATGATATAGTACTTGAAAAAAACCCATTACCTCACAATCTCACCCACTTTGAATATTGCAGCCTTCACCTTAGTGTCCCCATAACCACTAATAGTTATGGGAAGTACAAACTACAAGCAATAAAACATCTTAGTGAATGTCAACCTATATATAAGGACACATAGACACCACAAATTGTTCTACTCTTAACTGAAGGATTTTATGCCAATCATGGGATTTCAATCCATACAATTGAGTGGAGCCACCCTTTTTGGTTTTTGTGAAAGCACCTTTGAGTGACCGCATATATCCCGTTGGAGTTCTGATGGATGCAATAACTTGCTTTGTCCGCTCTAGGTCTGCCTTTGACATCATCCACGGTGCTTTTGGGAGAATCATCTTTCCCCGCTCCCCCATGCGGGGCGTGGCTGAAGGGGGGAGACGTCTAATGGCTCTTAAATCTTCCCTAGCACCCAATGAATACTTCTTGCCAATTATGTGATCCCATATAGCTTGCCCAACATTTTTGAATACATGCATAGGGTCCAATAAGTGTTGAATTTGCAACGAAGCCCAATTGGGGAGCGAGAAGAAGATTGAGTACCTCGACATACCCTTTGGCAACCCATTGGGAGGCGGTGAGGTACCATGATGCTCCTCCCAATGCTTCGCCCAATCAGCCATTTTCTAATGGAATGGTTGCACTCCATTGATAGGGGGAGCATATCGATGTGAAGGAGGTAGTAAGCGATGGTTGTTGGGATAGATGATCACCTTCCCAAGCAGAGGAGGTCTCTCTGTCACAAGGGAAGGGCCATAAGTGGGACACGCAGTATGTTGCCAATCCTACCAAGAGGGAAGGGCCACAAGTGGGACACGCAGTATGTCCAGATGTTGCCAATCCTACCAAGAGGTAAACAAACGTTACACATGAGACGATAAACCTAAAGCAAAGAGTAAAATTAACATGTGCATACTTACCAGATACCTCTCCAAATCCTGGGTAATCATGCATGGTCCACATGAGGATGCACTTGATGACGGCATTGTGGTCTCGTGGTGGCCGTGAAATGTCAATGACATCTATGCCTCTCCATAGTTCTTGAAGCTCATTAGTAAGAGGCTGCAGATATACATCCATGTTTTTTACCTTGTGCTGTCCTGGAATGAGAAGTGATAGTAAAATGTTTCCCTTTTTTGTTGCCTCCCAAGGTGGAATATTGTAGTTTACAACAACCACCGGCCAAGTGCTCCATGAAATAGAGCGATGCCCAAATGGATTCACTTCATGACTAGCTAACCCAATCCTCAAGTGACGAGGCTCATCCCTGAACTCTGGCCATGTGTCCTCTATGTGCTTCCATGCTGGTGAGTCAACTGGCACTCTCATAATACCATCTGTGGAGCGGTTTTTTGCATGCCAACTCAAAAGCTCGCTCGTACCCTTCGATCTAAACATGTGTTGGATACGAGGGATGAGTGAAAAATGCGTCAAAACTTTACGTGGAATTCTGTTGCTCTGCATTCCTTCTTTGAACCTAGGCTCCCCGCACGATGGACATGTGTCACAATCGGCATGCTCATTACGAAAGAGCACACAATCGTTCACGCAAGCATGAATGCGATCATAATCCATCCCTAATGCAGTCACCACTTCGCGGGCTTTTCGTCTGTTCTCTGGCATGTGATTGCCAGCTGGCAGCATCTTTCCTAGAAACCTATCACAAGAAGAAAGTACATTAGAAGCTAATTTATGCACTCCACAAGCATCCTTCACAATCTGTAAACATACCTCAAAAGTGCGTCGACACTAGCATTGCTCCATCCAAACATCGCCTGAAGGTTAAGGACTTCGAGAAAAGCCCTTAAAATGGAGTAAGAGCATCTATCATATAGTGCGGTGTGTGCCGAATCGAGTAGCTCACTCCTCGTTCGCTCGGAAGCTTCTTCGCATGCACACTCTGGTTCATGCTCCTCCTCTCGTGCAAAGAGATCCTCAACCATTCTATGCAAATGGTCGTCTTCTGCATCCACGTAAGGAGATGGGATGTGGTCACTCGGATAAGAGGGAGCAGCAGTACTTGGCTGATTTGATGTGCTTCCTCCCTCTCTAATGGATTCCTGGCGCATGTGCTCTTCCACCCTCCTTTCCCCTCCTCCACCAACCACACGCCAATGTGGGGTGACGTCAATATCCGCAACAATTCGCGGATCGTTTGTTTCCATCCGTGCACGCTTGCGAGAATCGTCCCATAGTCCATAATCTTCTACATGGCTCAAGCATATCCGTCGAAGTCAAGCAATGGCGCATTTGCACCGCACGCATGGGGAGCTTGAAATTGCAATGGAGAGCTTGGGGAAGGAGGAGGGAGACAGAGTTTAGAGAGAGAGTGGAAGCTTAAAGTTGCAATGGAGAGCTTGAGGAAGGAGGAGGGAGACAGAGTTTAGAGAGAGAGAGGGAGCTTAAAGTTGCAATGGAGAGCTTGAAGAAGGAGGAAGGTGTAAGAGTTTAGAGAGAGAGTGAGAGCTTTGTGTTATGGAAAGGGACTATGGAGGAAGGGAGTCTTGGGAAAAAGGTTCTAGAGTGAGAAAATGACTTTTTGATCATAGGGTAGGTTTGGGGGGAGTTTTGGATGGAATATTTTGAATTTAATTTTTTTTGAAAATTTTGAAATTTTAGGATTTTTGCAAAAACGTATCTGTGGATCCACCACTCCCCCTCCCCCTTTTGCCCCCTCCCTCTTTTACCCATCCACCTCCTTCTAGGATATAAAGTAATAAATGAGTGGACAACCCTATTATTCTCTCTACTTTCTTAGGTTCTAGACTTTATACATTGCTCTCTTCTTATTGGCTGGAGCTTAATTAACCTTAATCCTATATGGCCCAAGGAGAGTCCACATTTTTCCTAATGAAGGTGGCGATGCGTTCTATATTAGCTCAACTTGAAGATAGGATGAATTATCTAGTTTATTTTTCCTAGTCTAAGGTTTAGTAAGGTAGAGCTACGATATTCACCTACAAAGAGGGAAGCATTGGGAATGGTCTTCAAGGCTACCAAGTTCAAACATTAAATGTTAGGAAAAATATTTTAATTCTAAGTGGACCAACAAGCTCTATTATATATGATAAAAAAAGTGGTCATATAAGGAAGATTGATTAGATGGATGATGTTTCTATTGGAATTTGAGTTTAAGATATTTCATAAGCTTGGCAAAACCCATT
Organism: Adiantum capillus-veneris; assembly: GCF_014529385.1. NCBI lineage: Eukaryota > Viridiplantae > Streptophyta > Polypodiopsida > Polypodiales > Pteridaceae > Adiantum > Adiantum capillus-veneris. The sequence continues at coordinate 142,963,964 of NC_140942.1, read as the reverse complement.
GTGGGGCAAATTTTATGTCCAAAAGTAGTGAATGCATATCATAAACATCACGAAGGGATGAGCTAGGAGATGCTGAACTATTTGAGATTATGACTATTGAACAACCAAATCTAGAATGATAAAATGTTTACAATTTCTTATAGCAAAGGTGCTTACCAGACAACTGGGTGCATTCCACTAAGAAGGCACTGATACTTAGGAGTCTAAAATTCACAAAAATGGCAAGATCTCTATATAGATCGGGCATCAATGGTATCTCAAGGAGGTGTGTACCCATTCATACACACGCATGCACACACATGCATACACACACACACTAATTAGTGTGTGCATTATTCTAATGCACACAGTAATTAGTGTAAGTAAAGACACACCAAAACTTAAATTTGTTAATTATTAGTTACTTGCAAAATCTAAACTTGTTAGATTTTATTACTTGCATAACCTAATATGTTAAATTTGGGATTGGCCATGCACACACTAATTAGTGTGTGATTAGTGTGTGCATTGACCAATGTGATTGGTCAATGCACACACTAATTAGTGTATTAGTGTGTGCATTGGCCAATGTGATTGGTCAATGCACACACTAATTAGTGTGTTATTAGTGTGTGCATTGGCCAATGTGATTGGTCAATGCACACACTAATTAGTGCTCATTAAAACACACTAATTTGTGTGTGATTAGTGTGTGCATTGACCAATGTGATTGGTCAATGTACACACTAATTAGTGTGCTATTAGTGTGTGCATTGGCCAATGTGATTGGTCAATGCACACACTAATTAGTGTGTTATTAGTGTGTGCATTGCCCAATGGGGTTGGCCAATTCACACACTAATTAGTGTGTGATTAGTGTGTGCATTGACCAATGTGATTGGTCAATGTACACACTAATTAGTGTGCTATATATTAGTGTGTGCATTGGCCAATGTGATTGATAAATGCACACACTAATTAGTGCTCATTAACACACACTAATTTGTGTGTGATTAGTGTGTGCATTGACCAATGTGATTGGTCAATGTACACACTAATTAGTGTGCTATTAGTGTGTGCATTGGCCAATGTGATTGGTCAATGCACACATTAATTAGTTTTGGATTAGTGTGTGCATTGGTCAATTGGATTGGCCAATACACACATTATTTAGTGTGTGCATTGGCCAATGTGATTGGTCAATACACACACTATTTAGTGTGTGATTAGTGTGTGCATTGACCAATGGAATTGGCCAATGCACACACTAATTAGTGTGTGCACAATCTAATGCACACACTAATTAGTGTATGTTAACACACACTATTAGTGTGTGCACAAGCCAATTATTCACGCCAATGCATACAGTAATTAGTGTGTGCACAAACTAATGCACACACTTAGTGTGTGCACAATCTAATGCCAATTCATACAGTAATTAGTGTGTGCACAAACTAATGCACACACTAATTAGTGTGTTTTAACACACACTAATTAGTGTGTGCACAATCTAATGCACACACTAATTAGTGCGTGTTAACACACACTAATTAGTGTGTGCACAAGCCAATTACACAAGCCAATGCACACACTAATTAGTGTGTGCACAAGCCAATTAAACAAGCCAACACTAAAACACACACTAATTAGTTTAAATTAAACAACAATCAACACAAAAACAGAAACATACCTCCATGATTAAGTCGTAGGTGACGTATTAGGTCCCAATGACCGTCCAAGTGATCACGCAATCGATCACACTAATCATAAACACAATAATCTCTTATTAGTCAATACACACACTAATATCTTATTAGCACTCGAGGCTTTGCAAGACTCTTTTATAGGTTGTAGACACACATTGGATTCTTTCAACATTGAATACTATAGAGAATCCAATGTTTGAAAAAAATCAATGTGTAAATTTTTAATCATATATTCAAATTTTATACCCTAGTTTAATTTTTGTCGTAATAAATGCAGACCATGTCTTCTTCTTCCACACCACGCTTTCAGAGCATTGAGGATTTCATGGCAGACGGGATGTCATATCCCGACGCTCTCTCTTCCTATCATTCACAGCCGTCGCCTCAGCAGTCATCATCAGGGTTCGGCTGGTTTCGGGACTCTCTAGGTGGGTCCATTGCCGTACCTGTGATCGGTCCAGATGTGGAGAGGGCATTGCGTCTTTGGGCTGAGTGGTTAGGTACAGAGCAGACCCTTACACAGCGCTATTTACCGGTGCAGCTAGCAGCTTTTGGATTATCAGAGGTCTCTACTCCGACTGGTGGCACTCCATACCTGCAGAGTTTTCCAGCTACAGCTCCAGGTTTAACTTTTCCTTCACAGGGTCTGACGCCGTTGGGTGCGACGCCACAGGGTCTGACGCCACGGGCGTCCACCTATCCATCACCTATCCCACCTTCTGTCCCAGATTCACGTCGGCGCTCTTCTGGCAGTCAGCATCAGGACAGCTCGCGTGCTAGCGCCGATCGATCTCGACGAGGGAGTGGAGCTAGTTGTTGTTTTGGGGGGGGGGGGGGAGGGGAAGTACTACAGATTCTCCTCCACAGTCACTGCTCCCTGCTCCAGCAGACGATGAGGACCATGACATGCCTTCACCAGATGCTCGTGGGTTATACTACCAGGTTCATAGAGGAGGTATGGTGGATCTCGGGACAGCACAGGGCAGGAGATTCCGCACACACGTCAACCAATTAATCCACTCCACATATATCAATTGTTTTCTCAAATTTGATCAGCAAGATCCCTACAACCTCACATATATAGAGACAACCATGCACATGCATTTCCCCAACCCTGAGGGGCAACAATTCGCAAGGCAATGGTTGCAAGAGCATGTCAAAATATTCTGAAGAACAAAAAATCTAGTGTGATGAGAGCGGCAAAGAAGACAATGGAGTCTCCAGAGCATAGCTATCGGCCAGGAAATGTCCATGATGTGGAGTGGGAGACTGCTATGGGCGAGAAAGAGGACGAAAGGGCAACCGGTGCGAGGATGTACGTGTCAAGTTGAGGCTAGATCCCATCAGACTCCTACGCATTATGGTTCGGGAGGAAAAACGGCTTGGAAAGACAAATATGTAAGTAAAAATATTAGTTTTATTGTAAAAAATCTAATGTTTTTCATTTAATTAATTGGTTGCTATTTTTTGTCAGTATAACATTACCATGAGTCGTCCGACTAGAGAAGTGTAGAGATATAGAGAGAACCATACCGAGTATCAAACTTGGTGTTGGTTGTTTGGAAATCAAATGATCTCTCGAGAGGAGTTCGAAAATGCGTGCAGAAGTCTGCAACATGTAAGTTTAATCTTATCTAAATAATCAAATGGTTGATTTTATATCAAATATTAAATAACAAAGTGTTAATTGTTTCTTTTTTATGGTTTTGTAGAGTCAAGGAGTTCCACGTGAAATGCCGCCAACTCCCCCATGAGAATCCTCTATTTTGTATACGCGGGTCCCGTTAGCCCTATCCCACATGACCATACTCTATTTTGTACACGCGGGCTTTTTTTGCCCTTTATGTAAATGCAATACCTATCATTTTTTGGCTCAATACCTCCCCCAATTGTAATTCCACTTATGTAAATGAAATTATCAATCTTTTTTTGGCTCAATGTATTGTCCAATTGTGATATTTTGTTGTAATTAATAATAATTTTGTAAAATAACTAAAATAAATAAAAAAATAGATAACCTTTTGGATGGTCCTGCAAAGGACAATCCAAACGGTCATCTGTTTTTTTATAATAAATCCCTTCGCGGTCATGCTCGGGATAAGCCTGACGCGGTAATATATGCGGGTACTGTTGCAGCAAAGCACGCGGTAATATTTGCGGAAATATTTCCGCATCCATTACCGCATCAATTATCGCTAGACCGTTACCGCCAGCTTTGCCGCAGTATTTGCCGCGTACGGGAATTTTTATATTTCAAGTTTGTTTGTTTTTTTGCGGTAATGTGAGTGATAATACCGCGCATATGTTATAGTGATGGTATCCTTCATACGTCCGTGCACTATGAGGGCCTACCTCTATGACGTACCACCAATTTGATGCAGACTTTGTAGGATGAAATATCACCTGTAAGCACCACATAACTTACATGAGAGCTTCCAAGCACAAAACTCCTAAAATTGGATGTTAAGTATTCATTAACTTACTTGTTCACAATGCTCGGGTAGTATAAAATTGTCTCTTAGGTCAGTCCATTTCTTAGTTGAATCCACCTTAAGAAAACCAGATGCTCCTCTACGCATAGTAGCGTTGCGACCCTACATGATTATCTTGAACCATTGCACGTCAAACAAGTCGACAAAAAATCCTCTATAATCGATCCTCAAAATCTCTTGTAGCGTATCGAAGTAAGTGAGTTTTGCCACCATAGCATCTACATCAGAGGACCGTCGTCGACTAGACTGTTTAAATTTTTCCACGATTCCACAATCTTGACTCAAACGCTTTTTGTCAATCCGTTCCACCTTACAATGTCGACCTTTATACCATGCTGCTGTGTATGACTTATACTACAACCAACAAAGATTATGAGTGGCCGTTCAAACATCTAGAAAGTCACTAGTCGTACATTGTAAACTTACCTTGGTCGTGCAACCCCGAGAGTACTCCCACTCCTCCTAAGTCACTTCTTCACCATATTGTTGTTAAGAGAGAAGGAGAGAGCACAGAAATAGAACCCCAAAGTGTGTAGAATACACACATGAGATGATGTATATATAGAAGGGACTTGGGTGCCATATATAGAGAATCCATATATTGAGTAGCTTCACATATAAGCTCAACACCCCCTCTCAAATAAGGGTCCCTAACTCTGGATGAAAAAACCCTTGGGGGATCAAGGAAAAAACCCACAGCTCTATATACATCCACCGTTATATTATAAAAATCGTTGAATATACAAATGTTCATGAGGAGCTACATCACTCCTTTTACAATGAATATTTTATGAGGAGCTACATCACTCCTTTTATAATGAATGTTTTATGAGGAGTTACATTACTCCTATCCCATCAAATACAATAATGAATACAAAGGTTCAATAAAGGGGTGTAAAGGCCATCGATTAGCTCGTAATCAGAAGTGTCTCCATGAATCTGCTATGTAGCCTGGCATCACTATCGCATCACCAAACATATCTTCATGTTGTCATCAACATGGCATCACCAAACATGTCTTCATAAATCTTTTATTGTCACCAAGTTTGTCTTCATGAAATCAATTCTTTGATCAATCCTACATAGATCATAGACTCAAAAAAACATACTCATGAAAATTATTAGCATTGTGAACGTAATTATTTCACTAACAATGTTAATAATTTTCATGAGTATGTTTTCATGAGTAATTTGATCTATGTAGGATTGATCAAAGAATTGATTTCATGTAGGGCTCTTTTGGCTAGTGGCCTACTTACAAAGCTTTTAGAACATGACAAAAAAATTACAACTTAGAGTTTACAATGATGCGGCTCAGTAATCACAACTCCTCTTTTAAATAAGGCTTTCTGAAAAAATTGTGTGATTACAAGAAATCATGTCCCATGGTGTGGCTAGCTAGCTAGGAGGGTGCCCGCTAAGTAGGTATGCCAACAACTCCACTTTGGCCCGACCCTTTCTATTATCCTTGAAATTTTAATAGACATACTATTTGATTAGGTTCCACTTATTGTCCACAAGAGAATGCATGAGAAGCTAGTAGAAAAGTGTGTGTGTGTGTGTGTGCGTGCGTGGAAGAGAGAGAGAGAGAGAGAGAGAGAGAGAGAGAGAGAGAGAGATTCATGCCTACTTGTCAACGGGGATACGATAAGGCGAACTAGGAGAGACCAATCAACATTTCTATATTTGATGCAAGAGAATCGATAGAGGTGTCAATTTTGGTTTCAAAAATCTACTCTTACGTTTCCTCGTTGCTTAATTATATTACCAACTTACGTTTGGTTTCCGTGTTGGTGTATACTAAGGTGTTTGGAAAAGAATACTAGCAATTTTTTTGTAATCTTCCACCATAGGCCCTTCACGTTGCAAGGCCTTTTAACTTTTGAGGACCTTCTTGGCCCTCTCTTGCTCTACAAGCGGGCATCACATACACCACTAGACGGTTAGTGTTGCAAGTGCAAGATGATAACTTATTGAATCTCTCTCTCTCTCTCTCTCTCTCTCTCCCCCCCCACACTTACTAGTCAGATGAGATAACCGATTACAACTTGTTTAAATGGTGCAAGTTTGAATTGGGGCGGTGATTGAAGTACATCCTAGCTAAATAGAAACGCCCCCCCCCCCCCCCCCCCCAACAGAGTTTCTTTTGCAAATAGTTTACCTTCATGTTTATGTGGAGAATGGGACCAAGGATTGTAATAAGGATACACTTAAAACTATTCTGGTTTTTATGTAGGATTTGAAGCATTTGCCAATAGAAATGGCTACCCACGAGTTTCTTTTACAAATGTCTACCTTCAGATTTATGTGGAGAATGGGGCCAGGGCTTAATATAAGGATACACTTAAAACTAATACTTGTTATATTTTGCCGGTTGTTTACAAGGCAAGCTCAAAATCGAATTGCTATTTTGCAATTCTAGAGGGTTAAAATACACTACACCTCGATTTTTAGCGAGCATTTATTAGATACCTCCATAATTTTTGACATGCCCTCGGGAGGTGCCCAATACATGGGACTCGAATGCCCACACTCCTTTATATGATACGGGGAATATTGGCTTGAACTTTGACCTCGATCATGTAAAAGGAAGATGTTTGCGCTATCTAAAAGGCTAAGAGGGAAGCCATCCTTAGTGATTATTTGACACCCCCTCTGTCAGGTGGAATCTACAATCCCTATTAATTCGGGGTGGCGAGAGCAGTTTTGCACCGTTCGATGGCGGATTAATCCCCAAGTGATCACTATGTGATCACTATGTGATCACAATTAAAGTGAACCCCACACAAACTTCACTTAATCTTGATGTGAACATCAAGTGACTGCCAAGTGATCCCCGTGTGAATCCCCATCAAGATGTGATCACCTTGTGAACCCACCTATTTCAAAGTTATCACGCTGATACCTCAAGCATTACAAAGTGATCTCCCAAATAACACCATGTGATCCTCACCCTCTCATTTTTGTTATATGATCAAACGTTCTCACCTCCATTTCAAGTAACACGTAATAGCTTAATGGAAGAGCCTTGGTCTCCAGTGTGGTAGGTGGTGGGTTCAAGTCCTGAGGGCTCAACCGATTGAAATCTTTTCATTTCTAAGAATAAAAGGACGCTTGAGATCGCTCAAAGATCGTGGACCGTTAATCCCACGTTGTCGAGGATTAAGGTTCGAGAGGTAAGTCGGGAAGGCACGGGGCCTCTGGTTGTGAGAGATGGAAGAGAGAGAAAACAACATACACAGATAGATGAATGCTAACCCAAAAGGAGCACTATATCATTAGAATTGGAACAAACTGTACATGATGTGGTCTAATCGACCTCTTATCATCATCTAGATGAGCAAAAAATCTAGGTAAATTCATTAGCTCCAACAATAAAGTCAACCTAGCCTACCACTACTTTTGCTTCCAATCAAATCATAATCTTGAAGTCTTCCGGATATATGTCCAAGGCCTCATAGCCGCATGTACTTGGCTGCTCAATGAACATAGATTGAATCTGGCATCACACAATGGCAATCATTTAGATGCTGGATGATCTGACCCTTCTTTTCCTAAAGCCTTTGAGCACATAACACCCCTTAGTTTGCTTCTATTCCCAAAGGAGTTAATAACAGATATCAACCCAATTATGTATCCTTTCCGCACCTTTGCCATGAAAAATGCTCTTTACTTCTCCGATCATGCACTCTAGTTTAAATCCTCTGCACTTTGATGTCCTTGTATCTCCCTAATATGGTAGAGAGAGAGATATTGAGAGACAGCTTTATTCTTGGAATTTGAGAGCGAGAAATAGAGAGTTTCTTCTTGATGAGAGCTAGACGAAGCTTGAGAGCTATTCCCTCCATGTCCAAACCCTTATTCCTCTTCCTTAATTCTTTAACGCCGTCGAGAGAGAGAGCTGGTGAAAGGCTAGGCCGAGCCTCCTTTGCTTCTTGCCATCCTTGATCCTCTCATTAATGCCGAGAGAGAGCCCTTTTTAATATACGGCGAGGGAGCGAGAGAAAGCTTCTTGTCATGCTTTCCTTCCTTCATGTTTTCCTCTGGGAGTTCACACTTCATTACCCTCCTATATAACGTGCGTTCGTAGCCCAAACCTCTTTGGTGGTATCATGTAGCCTCGCCTCCAATTACATAGTCGTAGCATCAAACAGTTGAAACGAATACACAATCTTCCACCTTCACGGCGACCATTTGCTGAGTTTTCAGAGATTTAAGAGCTTCTAAAGTGAAGCCCACACACCATTTTGATAACAGGAAACCCTAATTCGCTCCATCACTAGCTCAGATACAAGATTTCGAAGAGGCGGGACTGCCCTACACATAGAGTGAGCATAGTAGTGATAAATTGCAGATTTTTCCTATAAAAAGCCCCCTTGTCTCTCTTTCCCACGTCATTATGAGCTGATGTGTCAATTTTTGCGCCATTTTGCCACTTTGGACCAAAACTAGGCCATTTTCAGCTCATTTTTTACCCAAAAAATGTCATTTTTGATTCGGAAAATCTCAAACGGAGTTAGAAAAATCCTTAAATTTGTGGGATCACTCGCATAAGCCTAAAAAGCATAGATAAGAATCATTTTCATCAATATACCATTTTGGGTCACTTTCCATGCAATTCTGCAACGGCGCCTGTTAGCTGCTATTTATGGCAGTTTTTGCCCGCATTTGTCTTTGTAGGCGAGATGAGTGTGCCACCATGAAACACTTGGACTATCTACATTGTCAAACCAAATTAGGCATCTTATCGAGCGAAAAAGCATGCAAACGAGCCACATCCAGGGCCACGACTCCTCGGATAGGTATGTACAAGATAGCGACCGCAGTAGCCGCTTTAGCATATATCACGATATGTACATTATTGTTTTTCTTTCCATGCATCGAGAAGTGTCAAAAGTGAGGTGAATGTTTTTATTTCACACTACGCACGTGCCACGGCACGACATCCACCCCCTCTGAACCTGCACATCCTCTGGCATGTGCCAACATTTTCCCTATATAGGTTTAATCTTCATTAAGATCCACAAATATTTGGATGTCATTTTCATCTTCTGCAAAGTCTGGAAAATCATCCTCTGCTTCTTCATCCTCATCTGTAGCAATGTCATTAGGATCTTCATCATCATTTTGTTGTGAATCAAAAGGATCATTATCATGTCTCCTCTTGAACACCTTGATTCTTTTGGCCGCTATGGGAATTTTAAGCTCTATTCCATCGAGCTCCCTCAAAGTATATGTAGCATTTCCATGCACATGTTTGACAACATAGGGACCAAACCACCTTTTTGCAAGTTTTCTTTGTGTGGTGTGTTGGTTGTCAAGGCTACTGTCGTACATTAGGACCCAATCACCCTCTTCAATAGGCTTTGGTCGAAGCCTATGTCTTTTATCAAACCTATCTTTATTCTTTAGTCTTGCATCCTTCAATCTAGATTTAGCAATGTCTATGTCTTCCTGTCTTCTTTCCAATTGCCTTATGCGCAAAGCAAGTAGATTTTCCCTGCTTACACCATCTTCCCAAGGTAACATGTTCCAAGTAGGAACTACATCCTCAATTGGCATCACTGGCTTTTGACCATACATCAATTCGGTAGGCATGTAACCAGTCACTAAGCTATGAGTTGTACGATCATACCACAAAGCATATGGTAGCAACCTTGGCCACTCACGCATTCTATCTTTGCATGCCTTAGCCAAAGCTTTGACAATAGGAGGATTTCCTCTTTCACTTTTCCCATTTCCCTATGGATTATAAGAACAAGTTTGGGCTAGCTTGATACCAATTCTTGTAAAGAAATCCCTTGCTTCATCTGCGTCTAACTCTCCTCTATCAACAACTATCTTTCCCACTTGGTTTGTCAAGTCTTCTCATTTGCCAAAGCCCTAAAGGCATTGTGACCAGATCAACAACCCATTTATAGTGCATGGCTAATGGGTATGTAGGATGCAATCCATCACGGTGATGTACATTGGAATACATTTGGCATGTGACACAAGACTCCACAAAATCCGCTACATCCTTATACATGCCTTTCCACCAATATCTCTCTTTCATTTTGAAAAAAGTAGCCCATACACCTCGATGTCCAACATATAGGCTTTCATGAAGCTCTTTGATAACTTTGAGCTGAGTAGGCTTATCACATACTACTCGTAATGGAGTCCCATCTCTTCTTTTAGGATGTTTCCATAAGTAACCATCCCTCAAGAAGAATCCATATGATTTCTTTCTGATCCTTTTGAATTCTGACTCACTCCAATCATCTTGCTTTTGTAAAGTACTCAGGTAGCGACCTATGAGCAACCATTCATCCTTATAGAACTCCTCTGAAAAGGATTCAAGTGAAGATACAATACATATATCATCACACTTTGCACGAGAAATTGTGTAGAATTTTGTGCCCACATCTTCTTCCTCATCAATCATATCATCCTCGTCTTCATACCTTGCCGTTGAAAGCATATCTGCCATTGCATTATCTTTCCTGCAATGTGATTCAATTCTGGGGTCAAGGACTTTATATAAGCAATCCACCTAAGCATAGCAATATCAGGAGTAGAGCAGCTTGCAATCATCCTTAGAAGTGGTAAGAAATCAGTCTCCACAACTACAGATGCTCCAATGAAGTACTCTTTGTCACACTTTAATGCTGTAACCACCCCCCATAACTCTGTTTTTACCTGTGGATATGCTCTTTGGCGAGAGCTTAGAACCTTGGCCCCAAAACTCACCACATACCTGTGTTACTCTTTATCTTCTTGTCCTACTGCCCATCCAATCCCCATTGGACTAGTGTCCATTGTCACAATCACCGGTCTTCCACACTCATAGTCAATCTTCCTCAAAGTTGGTGAAGACGGCAACAATTGCTTCAACTTCCTCATAGCTTTTACATGTACATCATTCCATTGAAACCTTTGATTCTTCCTTAGCAATTGATAAAGAGGATCTGCAACATGTGCATAATGTGGAATCCATATGATATAGAAGACACATGCACCTAGAAACCTTCTCACCTCCGTGATATTTATGCATACTTCCTTCATCCTCTGTATTGCATCCACTTTAGTTGGACAAGGTGGGCGGCCATGAGGATTACAAAGATGTCCCACTATCAATATTTCTTCAACCCCAAACACTGACTTTTGCCCAGATAATGTAAATTTCACTTCTTCCAGCCTTGTTAAAATTCTATCACAATCATTGATGTGGTTTGGTACATATCTACGATACCCCCTCGAATCCAGAGTCTCATCTGTTTTAGCTAAGTCTCATCCTTTGATTGGAATGTCATCAAGAAAAGGCATTGTAATTTGAGGTAGGAAGTCACGAATGACTTTGTTCATACCATTCATCATGTGCGCAACCGAGTTGGTTGCTCCCTGCGGGGTAAGGTGCACATCCTTACCAAACCCAAGGGTGTTCTCACGGTAGTCAAGTCCCTGCTTTCCATTGCTAGTTGGAACTGATCATACCCTGAGTACAAATCCCCCAGAGAATATATTTCCCTTCCTGCAAATGCTTCTGCAAACTCATCTACAATTGGCCCTGTACCCATATTCCTGATTGTGACTTTGTTGACAGGCTGCATGTCTTGAATGAAGCGTAGAGCTCCATTTTTCTTTGGTACTGTGAACCATCTACTTGAGTAGGGTCCACATGAAGGTTCCAAAATCCCCATCTTTATCTTTTCATTGAGTAAATCTATAAGCTTTGGCAAGAGTGCTTTTGGCACTGGAATTGGTCGTAGATTCCAAGGCACATGAGATATAGTGAATATTACCATTGGTTCGACTATAGATGGATCCACACACCCTATCTCATGCGGCTCGAATGCAAAAGCTTTTCCATGTTTGGAGAGTGTCTTTTCAAAGCATTTTCTTTCAATATCTATCTCCAACTTTTAACATCTTCAATGACAGGCTTGTGTAAACTTGTGTCCAATTCTTTTTGTATCTCCGAGACTAGGTTGCAAAGAAGCCTGATCCATCGTTTCCTTGCAATTTGTAGGCAAAGAAAATGCCACTGGTTTCACCTTCTTTGCTATAGTTTTGTATTTTGTCTCCACGCGCACTTCTAGATCTTTTGCACAGTGAAGAACTCCTCATCTTTGAAAGACTCAATGATTCTATACATGTCCATAGAAGCTACTTTTACCAGGTCATTTCCTTGTTGAAAACTAGAACTTGTTATAGCATTGAGATCACCCAAAGTATCTAAAAATAAACCTCCTCAAAAACACCTGAAATGTACTCGTCTTCATCTAGCAAATTATGTTTTTTGTATTTTCTATGTACACTATATACATATTGTTTTTGTCCTTTCTTTAAACCTCCAAGCATTGTGAAAGATACTGATCCATCCTTTGCTACTAGGGCACCTGTAGAAAAAGCTTCGTCTCCCTTCGGATCAGGTGAGAACCTTTTTCTTTCTGTACCACTACACTCCCGCTTTACAATGGTACTCGGCCCAAACCGCTCATCTCCCTTTGATCTCGAAACTCCTTGCTTGGTTTTGGTAGAGAATGGTCCCTTAAGATGTCACAATTTCTCTCATGGTCAACGCAAACTGTCAAGAATTGAACAACTCGTTTTCCATCTTTGCTTTGGACCCTGGCATAGGCAGATCCATCATCCAACACTTTTGTCTACATTCGTACTGCGGTGATGTATGGTTGTCCAAGGATTAGAGGGTAGCTTGACATCTCTTGAACAAAGAAATTTTGCTCACCTTTCACACCTCCTATGGTTACATTAACATTTGTACAAGCACCATAGAGATCCTCGGATGAGTTGTTTGCATCCCTAATCATCCACCCATGGTCAGTATCAATTGGCCACTTTCCCTTCATATAGAGACTCTTGGACATGAGGTTAATCTCCGAACCATGGTCTATCAAGGCCACACAAGGCTCCTCAAGATCTCCCACCTTAACCAAGGTTTCTATTGTAGCCCTTGCCCAATGGTTTTTAGAATAGTGGCTCTTATGAGTGGCTTCATCTTCAAATTTAACATGTCTATTTCTGCTGCACGAAGACTGGTAGCAGCTTACAAAATTCTCATCTTCATCTGTTTGTTGTACTTGTATCATATGTGTCTTTGAAGCACTCTCTTCATCCTCTAATTGGATAGACTCTGTTAACACTAGGTTGGTAACCTAACAGAACATAAAAGTGTCCTTTCAGGGTTTTGAAAAAAACCTCCAAAACCATAGTAGATCCACACATTTTGTAAAATCCTTTCGTGAGGTTATAGTTCAAGGCCTACTAAACATGGAAAAAATAAGAAAATTGTAAAATTTCTCATCTATTGGTCACACCAAGCCTGCAAAGTTGATGGACCAGTGAATTTTCATCAAAATAGTCATTTCTTTTGTGTTGTTGCATAAAAATAAGACTAGGGATTTTTGTAGAACTTGAGAGAAATTCCCTAGTTAACTTCAATGGGTTGGTGATCAGAACATATGATTCCTTCTCACTCACTATTTTTTGTTTTGCCAAAATAAATAGGTACAAAAAAGTTGAATTTTTACCATTCTCCAAACCTATCATCAAAGTTTCTATAGCCACGCTCAATACAAATAATATATGCATGTTTTCTTAGCTCCCTATTGTTGAGAGAGAAGGAGAGAACACAGAAGTAGAACCCCAAAGTGTGTAGAATACACACATGAGATGATGTATATATAGAGGGGACCTGGGTGCCATATATAGAGAAGCCATATATTGAGTAGCTTCACATATAAGCTCAACACCCCCGCTCAAATAAGGGTCCCTAACTGTGGATGAAAAAACCCTTGGGGGATCAAGGGAAAAACCCACAGCTCTATATACACCCACCGTTATATTATAAAAATCATTGAATATACAAATGTTTACGAGGAGCTACATCACTCCTTTTACAATGAATGTTTTATGAGGAGTTACATTACTCCTATCAAATACAATAATGAATACAAAGGTTCAATAAAGAGGTGTAAAAGCTATCGATTAGCTTGTAATCAAAAGTGTCTCCGTGAATCTGCTGTGTAGCTTGTCATCAATATCGCATCACCAAACATGTCTTCATGTTGTCATCAATATGGTATCACCAAACATATCTTCATAAATCTTTTATTGTCACCAAGTTTGTCTTCATAAAATCAATTCTTTGATCAATCCTACATAGATCATAGACTCCAAAAAAAAACATGTCATGAAAATTATTAGCATCGTTAATGAAATAATTACGTTCACAATGCCATAAGAGATGGTTCGCGACGCCACTCTTTTGATGACATATATACGCACGACAACATATGGTACATAAAGTATAAACGTAAAAGTACAAAATGTGTGATTACGTGATACAAATGATATGTGTATATACTACATAAAACAACATTTATCAATGTAGTGATTGTTGAGATGTAGAGAGAAAGAGAGAGACGAGACAAGAGACACACCATATACGCTCCCAAAGACTGATTCATATTGAGGACAAGATACAAATATATATGTGAGACCAAGTTGAGTAGAGTGAGCCATATATAGCTCCAACACCCCCACTCAAACAAAGGTCTCTAGCTTTGGATGAAAAAACCCTTGGGGAGTTCAAGGGAAAAACCCAAGCCCCTATACAATGTGAAAATATGAACCAGCGATGATGATGTGAAAGTGAATTGTGCATCTATGTACAAATATTCAAGTGACTTAGAGATCACAATGTGCAAATGTGGAGTGTGCATAGTGCATGGTACCTAAAAGATTACAATGTCATATGTACAAAGCTATTACAATAGCAAAGAAGCTAATCTAGAAAGAGTGAGGTCGAAGCAACTCCAAGCTCCGAGCGCAAGAGGACGAAATGTGACTCGTTGAGGCCTTTGGTCAAAATGTCTGCAATCATCTGGTCACTTGGACAGTGTTCAACCATAATGGTTCCTTTGCGTACTTCATACCTGACATAATGATAATGGACAGCAATGTGCTTTGACTTATTATGTTGAACATAGTCTTTTGCAAGACTAATAGCACTTTGGTTGTCACACCGCAAGGGTGTGCTAGAAAGAGGAGAGTGACCAATATCAATCAGCATTTGTCGAAGCCAAATCAACTCACGAGCTGCAAGTGATGCCGCAACATATTCTGACTCAGTCGTAGAAACTGCAACACAACGTTGTTTCTTGCTAGTCCAAGAAACAAGACAACCATTTATAAAGAAGCAATTTCCACTAGTAGATCGCATAGATAAATGTGAGCTTGCCCAGTCTGCATCTGTGTAACCCAAAAGAGAAAGAGATTGCATAGAATCCGATGTGAGTTGTCGTTGATAGACTAAACCAAAATCTGTAGTGCCATTCAAGTATTTCAACACACGCTTTGCAGCAGACCAATGCTTAAAAGAAGGACATGCAAGATGTTGTCCAAGATAATTAGCAGCAAACAAAATATCAGGACGAGTGTTCATGCCAACAAACTGAAGACATCCAATCAAGTTAGCATAAGGTTGATTTGTGAAAAGTTGACCGCCATTGTCAGAAGTGTTCTTCGTAGAGCTTGCAAGACAAGGTGTGTTGGCTGAATGTGCAGATTCCATACCAAATTTTTGAATAGTATCTGCAATAAACTTTGACTGTCGAAGGAATAAAATACCTTTTGTACGGTTCCGTTGGATTTGAATGCTAAGACACGAGTGAATCTCTCCAAGATCCACCATATCAAATGCACAAGACAATAACTTTTTCACTTGCTGAAGAAATCCCAAATCATTGGAAACAAGGATGGTATCATCCACATAAAGAGCAAGAATCACAAAACTGCTACCTTGGCGTTTTATGTATAAGTTGGGGTCTGACGAGCAAGAGATGAATCCTTTAGAGGTGAGAAAAAGATCAAATTTTGTATACCAGGCTCGCGAAGCTTGTTTGAGACCATATAGTGCCTTATGGAGTTGAGCAACAAGGTCTTCTTTACCTGGAATAACAAACCCTTCTGGTTGTTCCATATAAATTTCCTCTTCCAAGTCACCATTAAGAAAAGCAGTTCGCACATCCATTTGATGAGCTTCTAAATCAAATTGAACAGCAAATGCCAATAAAACTCGAACACTTGTAATGCGAACAACTGGTGAAAAAGTCTCTTGATAATCAACACCAGCTACTTGGGAATAACCTTTTGCAACTAAACGCGCCTTGAACTTGTCAAAAGATCCATCTGCTTTTACTTTTGTCTTATACACCCACTTACATTTAATAGCTGTACGACCAGGAGGTAATTCAGTTAGTATCCATGTACCTTTAGAGATAAGAGAATCGTACTCTGCTTCCATAGCCTCTTGCCATTGATCCTTTTGTGGTGAAGAAATAGATTCATCATAAGTAATTGGATCTTCGGAAGTAGAAAAAGCATTATCAGCAATATCGTCATCATAAACATGACATGAGCCATGTTCAAAATCAATAGGCAGATCAACAAAAATATCAATATCATCATTGGCGACATTCGGAATGGATGGTTGTGAAGAGGAAAGTTGCTCTATAGGAAGAGTTTCATCTTCTGAAAGAAATGGAAAAGCTTGAAGCAATGATTTAGTATCATCAGAATCATCCATGGACCATGAGCCTCCCATAAGCTGTTCGTTAAAAGTAGCATCACGATTCACAATTACTTTCTTGGACGAAGGGTCATAGAATTTGTAGCCTTTGGAAGTGTCAGAATATCCAATAAAAATAACTTTAAGACCAGGAGCATCAAGCTTTGTTCGTGTTTCTTTGGGAACATGAATATAAGCAATACATCCAAAGGTTCGAAAATGAGATACAGAAGGAATGTCACCTGTCCATGCTGTGATGGGTATCTTACCAGAGGGTGCAGTAGTAGGAAGATGATTCTGAATAAATACTGCTGTCAAAGTAGCTTCAGCCCAAAAAACACGAGATAAGCCAGAATGAATCAGCATACATCTTACAGCATTGAGAATAGTGCGATTCTTTCGTTCAGCAACACCGTTCTGTTGAGGCGAATATGGAATAGTGTGTTCATGATGAATTCCACTGTCAGCACAGTAACTCACAAACTCTCGAGAAACATATTCGCCTCCATTGTCACTACGAAGCTTCTTAAGGCGACGACCAGTTTGAAGTTCCGCAGCCTTGTGGAATTGTTTGAAAACAGATAAGGCTTCAGATTTTTGTCTAAGTAGAAATACAGTCGTATACCTTGAGAAATCATCAATGAAAGTAATGAAGTAGCGATATTGTGATCTCGAAGAAGGTAGAGGTCCACATATATCAGTATGAACAAGATCCAATATGTCATGAGAATGAGTTGTATTTGAAAGAGGAAAGGGTTTGCGATTGTGTTTCCCAAGAGCACAAAATTCACAAATTCCCATATGAGGATGGGCTTTAAGATCCATGCCATGAACAAGATCACGACGTTGAAGATCAAGGAGTTTTGAGAAATCAGCATGAACAAAACGGTGATGCCATACTTTGCAATCATGATCACCTGGAGCAGTGACAACATTTGCTACAGCATCGTTGAGAGAGAGTTCAAACAAATTACCATTTCGAGGAGCAGTGGCTATAGTCTGTCCATCTTTCTCAATTCGGCATTTGGTATGATCAAATCCAACAAACAGACCAAGATCAACAAGTCTAGCAACTGAAAGAAGATTACGTTGAAGATCTGGTGCATGTAATACTCTTCGCAAAATTCGAGTGGAAGAAGATAAGGTACCAAGATATAAGTCTCCAATACCCTTTACTTGACAAGTAGTATCATCGGCAAGATAAACAACACGTTGAACTGGCAGTGGATGATAGTTATGAAGCCACTTAGACTGATATGTCATATTTCTTGTAGCACCAGAATCGACAATAAAAAGTGATCCATTGCGTACATGAAGTATTCTGTCTGGAGCAACTGAACATAGGACGCAGCTTGTTTCTGGTACAATGTTGTTTCGATGTTCAGTAGCATATGATCTATTCCGATCTGTGTCGAATCGACGCTTATAGCACATATGAGTGGGATGATCAGATCGTCCACAATATTCACAAGAAGAAGAAGAAGAGTCTCTAGATAAACGTGGTTGTTTTTTGGTAATATTGTGTTCTTCATCATATTGACGTGCCCAACAATCATCTTCAGTATGGCCATTTCTGTTGCAGTAAGAACATTGCTTATTAGGAAATTTGAGACGAGAGAAAATATTACCGCGACGGCCACCTCTGCGGTTTCCTCGTTGAAATGGACGCCTTCGAGCATAAAAAGCCCGTTCCATCTGTTGTGACTCAGTCTCCTCGTGTGAAATCATAGCTGTTTCATGACTAGCATTACGACGTTCTTGACGTTGAGAGTATTCAATTAAAGACATGCAGGCTTGGTCGAAATCAAGACCATCTTTATTAGAGAGAATAGTAACAATGTTATCATAAGAAGAGTCCTTCACCGTATCAAGGAGAAGTGTAATCAGTTGCTTTTGTGGAACAGGATCACCGGCAGCAGCAAGTTGATTAATAATAGATTTGAAAGATTCAATATGTCCCGTCATGGCAGTACCAACTTCATATTGTAACTTGTTAAGCAACCCTCTCAAATAAAGTATTTCTGTGACAGATTTCTTCTGAAAGTTTGCAATAAGGTACTTCCATACGTCGTGGGAAGTAGGCAGTTGGTACATATCAAGCAAAAGGGAATCAGTAAGAGCAGAAAGAATATACCGACGAGCTGCTTTATCACGTCGTTGCCAATCCGTATAGGCAACATTCCAATCTTCAAATATAGGTCCTTCAGTGATAAGCACGTTATCATTATCCGTATCAACAGGCTAAGGCGGACAAACACGATTTCCAAGAACAACATCGGAGAGTTCATCGCCTTCAAGAATTAACAACATCTTTGCTTTCCAGCCTGGAAAACCTTGACCTTGGAAAGGAGGAACAGAACGCTAGCCAGAAGGAAAGCCGTTGACGAGAATATTCATAGCCATATCTTGTTGCGAGAAGACGTATAAGATAAGATCGCAGAATTTGCACACCATATATGGTGAAGGCCGCAATTGAGAATGAGAGAGATATGAGGACTGCGTTCTGTCAACGATAAACGTAAGAAGGATGCTCAAGGAACTTCCAAAAATGTAAGAGACGTCACCCAAAAACGGCAGGGTAAAGGAGACGTTAATAATAAAAGAGTCCTCAAAATAGAGTGGCGTGAGACGCAAGATTGACGGCCACAATATGAATAGCAAAAAGCTAAATCTTCTCGAAAAAGTTAACGCCAAAATAAGAAAAACGATCGCGGACGCTTCACGAAGAAGTAGGACGAAGAAAGCTGCGTCAAGCTCAATTGCAGTAAAAACAGCATAACTTTCTGCTGCGAACTCCGATTGACGCAAACCTAGAACTCAAATCGAAGAGCTCGAGGAGACGAACAAGTTTTGGATGAAAATGCCATTGCGCTTTTCCCGTTTCTCCAAATTTTGAGCAGAACAGCAAGAAAAATTGAGATGAAGTTCAGAGTGTCATGAACAAGAAAACGTAATCAACGATTAGATTGATTAGCAATAAACGTCACTCAAAACACTAATCATATTCTTCTTAACACAAAACAACCACAATTAACAAGAATCAATACTCAAAAATAAAATTTGTAGCAATTTTTGAATCTTACATGCAAATCGCATACACATACTGTTTTGTCACTATGAATTGAATCGGCGCATGATCGTTACTGCTCTGATACCATGTTGAGATGTAGAGAGAAAGAGAGAGACGAGACAAGAGACACACCATATACGCTCCCAAAGACTGATTCATATTGAGGACAAGATACAAATATATAGGTGAGACCAAGTTGAGTAGAGTGAGCTATATATAGCTCCAACAGTGATCAATGAATACCATCAAAGTATTAACAAAATATCATCATTATGTCAATAAAAATGAATAAATGATCATGGTATCAACGAAAAGCATCATGATATCACCGAGAATAATCATTGTATCAACGAAACAACATCATGGTATCACCGAGAATAACCATGGTATCAACGAAATATCATCATGGCATCACCGAGAATAACCATGGTATCAACGAAACAACATCATGGTATCACCGAGAATAACCATGGTATCAACAAAACATCATCATGGTATCAATAAAAATCACCATGGAATCAACGAAATATCATCATGGAATCACCGAGAATAACCATGGTATATTATCAACGAAATATCATCATGGCACCACCGAGAATAACCATGGTATCAATGACATATCATCATGGTATCAACAAAAATCACCATGACCAAAGTATTAACAAAACATTATCATGGTACCATCAAAATCACTATGGTATCAATGAGAAATTATCAATAAAACGACGTAAACTATATCTCTAAAAGAATAATTATACGAGAATCAATGAACGAGTATATCATATAACAAAAGATCATGTACCAACAGTAGCTCGATAGAATTTGGACGATCATCAACGGCTCGACTGAATCGGAACGATGTGTAACTGGCTTCTGCAGCAAAGTTACGTCAGTAACAAATATATGATTGATGAAGAAAAATATAATTGAGAAGTTTTTAATTATGAGAAAAATCAAAAGCAAAAAGTAAAATTTTGATTTTCAAACATATTCGCAGTCTGAGACGATAACCCAAAATTGGTGCAGAATTTAGAGAAACTTTCTTCTGCAAAGTTATAGACCACATCGATTCCAATCCCCATAGCGGGTAGTTTCTTCTGCAAAGTTGTAGAACACATCGATTCCGGTCTCTAACGCGGATAGTTTCTGCAAAATCGTTTTCAATAAGCAAAAAAATAAAAAACAAAAAACGGAAATTGCTTTTTAGGTATGTACGCAGTCCGTGAACGATAACTCAAAATTGGTGCAGAATTTGAAAACACTTTCTTCTGCAAAGTTGTAGACCACATCGATTCCGGTCTTTTTCGTGGGTAGTTTGCAGTCCGCGAACAATAACTCAAAATCGGTGCAGAATTTGAAAACACTTTCTTCTGCAAAGTTGTAGACCACATCGATTCCGGTCTCCTACACGGGTAGTTTCTGCAAAATCGTTTTCAATTAGCAAAAAAATCAAAAACAAAAAGCGGAAGTTGCTTTTCAGGTATGTACGCAGTCCGCGAACGATAACTCAAAATCGGTGCAGAATTTGAAAAAACTTCCTTCTGCAAAGTTGTAGACCACATCGATTCCGGTCTCTTGCGGGTAGTTCTGCAAAATCGTTTCCAATTAGCAGAAAAATCAAAAACAAAACGCGGAAGCTGTTTTTCAGGTATGTACGCAGTCCGTGAACGATAACTCAAAATCGGTGCAGAATTTGAAAAATTTTCCTTCTGCAAAGTTGTAGACCACATCGATGCCGGTCTCTTTAGAGGGTAGTTTCTGCCAAATCGTTTCCAATTAGCAGAAAAATCAAAAACAAAACGCGGAAGCTGTTTTTCAGGTATGTACGCAGTCCGTGAACGATAACTCAAAATCGGTGCAAAATTTGAAGAAACTTCCTCCTGCAAAGTTGTAGACCACATCGATTCCGATCCCTCACGAAAACAAAAAAGTACTACTCTGATACCATGTTGAGAGAGAAGGAGAGAACACAGAACTAGAACCCCAAAGTGTGTAGAATACACACATGAGATGATGTATATATAGAGGGGACCTGGGTGCCATATATAGAGAAGCCATATATTGAGTAGCTTCACATATAAGCTCAACACCTATTGTCCTTTATGTTCATAAGGAGCCATGGAGCATGTCAAAAGAATATTACATCTCTTACCAAGGGGAATCTTGGGGACAAAAATGAAGTGTTAAATACAGCAAACATGAAAAAACTGGGTTGAACATTATGAGTTGTAGAATCCCATAGAAACTATTCAATATCTAGCCAAATTTGATCCTTATGACTAGATATGGTTACTACCTACAAAATGCATGTAGTTGTCACAAGAAACTAACAATATTGAAAAAGCTATACTTGATATACTAGAATGTTTCGTTTTCTTCCATAATTGAAAAAATCAACCATCGTTGTGTACTATGCAAAATATGGTATTAGGTGCCCCAAAACTCAAGGAATGTTAGCTTTATGTTACAATATACGACATAGAAAATCAAAATGAATTTGGATATCATGAAATCCACCAAAAAAATCATAGAAGAGCTAAAATTGGCTAAAAAACAGGATTTGACAATTTTTGTAATTTGGTCATAACTTACGACTTTAATATTTATTTCTCCCTAGAAGCATCAGGACATGTTGAGGACTACGTACTAAAGATAGTTCTCTAGCATTATAGACCTCACAAACATAAATTCTAGAGTGGCATAGTTGCAAAAAGTTGAAAAAAGTCAAAAACAGGACCCGTTTTTTCACACAGTTTCGGTTGTGAAATGTTGTGTAAGGACATGTTAAAGATGGAATTGATATTCCAAAAAAATGTCGAGTTTTTTTCAGCTCATGAGACAAATTTCTAGATAGATAGCACCTCAAAATCCATTTTGAAACTCTTGACATAATTCAAGGAAAATGGTCACTTCACAGGACATAAAAGTGTCCCAGGACATAAAAGTGTCCCATTACCAACCTAGTGTTAAAGCTTGTCACTTTCTTCTTATGATATCAATGATTTCCTCATGGAACTCTCTTTTTTCAATGCCAAGGACTTCTCCCAATGTAAACTCCACCTTGCTATTTAAGATCCTTTCCTCTAAAACTTTCTTTAAATCTGTGGCAGCTTCAATATCTGATTGTAGCTTGTATGATGGGCTTTTTCCCTTGCTCTTTTCTTTATCTTGCTTCTCCTTTGGTGCATCATCCCTCATTGGTACTTCTTGTGATGGAGGCTCCCTTGAAATGGGCTCTTGAGTGGGACTCGGATCCTTTCTCCCTCCACCTCTAGTAGCCCTCTTTGAGGGGCCTTCATCCCCATTTTCTCTCCTGCGCTTTTCTTCAACAAGTGCCTTGTTTCCTCGACACTTTTCAATGTAGGCATGCACTGACAAGGCATCTACAGGTTCATTCCACCCAGTCTCAAGATGGATACAATCTCCTGCTTCATGTAAGACTTCTTTAGCCAACTTTCCCTTCATAGCTAACTCCATCGCAGATGGCCAGACATCTTCACCATCCGCACTCACGTCTTCAATAGATTTTGACCCTTTGAGCATGACTTGACCAACCTTTTAAGCCAAATGATGTTGCTTTAACCATTGATATAGCATGATTGGTTTTGACCATGTCCTCAACTAGATTTTTCATCCCTCCTTTGGAAAAGTTGGTTGCCAAGGGCTTCCCTGTTTCACTAAGATGTATCTTCCCTTCTTTGAAGAAGACAAGATCTTTACCCAAGGCATCTTTGAAGCTTTCACAGTCCCTTCTTGGATGGTCTGGGCTATCACACCAGATGCACCTATTTACAAATCCCTCTCTGTTCTGAGGTCTTTGACTTGATGATTGTCCAGATGTTTGCCCCTTTTCTTCAAGCCTTGCTAGCTTTAATTTCAGCTCACGTATGCCCTTGACAAGTTCTTCAAGTCCTTAGAAGCTACAATAGAAGGTTTTGGTTGCTTCTCAATAATAGCAAGAACTGCAGCACCATTGTTCACCACCATCTTGTCTCTTTTGCGTTGTCTTTTTGCCAATAGGGAGACTGAATCTTGTACATCATTCCACCTTGTCTTCAAACCTTTCTCTGTATCTTTGTCTTCCAAGAGAAGTTCTAACTTTCCTTCAATTTCTTTGCCCGCTGCTTGTAGGAAAAGTTCTACCTTCTCCCTATCCAAGGAAGCTTGTTCAGTTTGTGATAGTTGAGCATATCGTCACTCAAACTCTCTAAGAAGCTCTGTAGCAGCAATCCCTTCTTTAGGCTTTGCAACCCAATCTAAGAAAGTTCTTTTGGTCACCCTCTCAGAGTCCTCCATAAAGTAGTCTTCTTTTAGAGCAAGCTTGAATTCCTCCCAATTTCTTCCATGAGCATTTTGAATTGCCCTAATACGGTCTCTGATCTCTGGGACACAAACTAGCTCAAAACTTCGAACCATGTCTTCCTCACACACTCGGTTCAACTCCATTTCCTTCATATAATCTCGTAGATACTTTGAGATGTCCTTGCCATCAAACTGGTCAATTCTCTTCACAATGGACTGTAGTGCTTTTGCGGTTGAAATATGGCTTCTTTCTGCTGCTTATTGTTGCTGCATGTACATGGCAAATTCTTGAAACCTCTGCATGACTGTAGCATCAAAGTGTATCCCATGTGTCTCTTGATTTTCATCCATAGCTAACAAAGTGTGTAGATCAATTCACAAACTCCCACCCTAGCAACTTCGCGTCGGGTTCACTAGAAATGTCGGGATGTACTGTGCGGTCTAGCTGGGAAGGTGCGGAACCTATGGCTGTGAGAGTTCGTGATGAGAGTCACAAACACTTTATGAAAAAGCGTGTTTATGGAGAATCACCAACCCTCTTCCTAAAGATGGTTTTAACTCTAAGAGCGTTCGTGACAAAAATATCACAAACCCTCTTTGCTATTGTGCTTGGAACGTGCTTGTTTTGGTAGTCGAGATTATAATGAAAGGACCATCAAATCACATCCAATTTTACTTTAAAAGAGCAATTAGAAACACTAAATGTTCAGCCATAAAACCTCAATGCTCATACAAGCACAATTCTCAATCAAAGCCCAAACCTCCTTGGTGGTATCATGTAGCCTCGCCCCCAATTATAGTCGTAGCATCAAACAGTTGAAACGAATACACAAGCTTCCACCTTCATGGTGACCATTTGCTGAGTTTACAGAGATTTAAGAGCTTATAAAGTGAAGCCTACACACCATTTTGATACGAGGAAACCTTAATTCACTCCCTCACTAGCTCAGATACAAGATTTCGAAGAGGCGGGACTGCCCTACACATAGATTGAGCAACCATGGAAGCCATTGCACAGTAGTGATAAATTGCAGATTTTTCCTGTAAAAAGCCCCCTTCTCTCTCTTACCCACGGCATTATGAGCTGATGTGTCAAATTTTGGGCCATTTTGCCACTTTGGACCAAAACTAGGCCATTTTCAGCTCATTTTTGACCCAAAAAACTGTCATTTTTTATGCGAAAAATCCCAAACGGAGTGAGAAAAATCCTTAAATTTGTGGGATCATTCACATAAGCATAAAAAGCATAGATAAGCATCATTTTTCATCAATATACCATTTTGGGTCACTTTCCATACAATTCTGCAACGGCGCCTGTTAGTTGCTATTTATGGCAGTTTTTGCCTGCATCAGTCTTTGTAGGCGAGATGAGTGTGCCACCATGAAACACTTAGACTATGTACATTGTCAAACCAAATTAGGCATCTTATCAAGTGAAAAAATCACGCAAATGAGCTACATCTAGGGCCATGTCTCCCCGGATGGGTATGTACATGATAGCGACCGCAGTAGCCGCTTTAGCATATATCACGATATGTACACTATTGTTTTTCTTTCCATGCATCGAGAAGTTTCAAAAGTGAGGTGAATGTTTTTATTTCACACTACGCACGTGCCACGGCACGACAACACATAGAAAACTTTCCCTCCCCAAAGAACAACATCTATACTCTTTATAATGCAGCTTAAAATTTTCAAGGAAGGAGACGGTGTCCATGTGTCA
Source organism: Adiantum capillus-veneris (assembly GCF_014529385.1). Taxonomy (NCBI): domain Eukaryota; kingdom Viridiplantae; phylum Streptophyta; class Polypodiopsida; order Polypodiales; family Pteridaceae; genus Adiantum; species Adiantum capillus-veneris. The sequence goes on along the minus strand of NC_140942.1, from coordinate 142,938,118 downwards.
CTCCCTTGTTCATTTCAAAAAACACCTTACAAAACATCTAATAAAAAATGCAAAAGTAAAAGGTAAGATTGTAAGAAACTGACAAGCCTTTTCAAATGTAAAGTCAAAAGATTTTGTATTCTACATAAAATAAATGTGGAAATCTGATTGCACATAACGAAAAGGGGATGACTTTAGTGGAGGTTTTGTTACTTAATGCGAATTTAGTTTTTGAAGATATAACAAAAAAAGAAGAATATTAGTGATATTTTTGTTTAATGAAAATGTAATTTCTGAAGATATATATGGTTTTATCTTTTCAACGGGCTTTTTGTAAAACCAATATTGATATGTTTTAGAAAATTTTGGAAGTAAGTATTTTTTTAAAGAGCTTGAGAAAAAGAAAAAAGCTCGCCTTATGTCGACTTGGGACTGTTTCGCTTTGAGGACAAGCATGACATGTAAATGCAGGGGTTGTTATCCACATTGTTGACCATGAATGTGTGTGTGTGTGTGTGTGAGAGAGAGAGAGAGAGACCATCGCATTGCTTATGTGTGTGTGTGTGTGTGTGTGTGTGTGTGTGTGTGTGAGAGAGAGAGAGAGAGAGAGAGAGAGAGACCATCACATTGTGTGTGTGCATACACATGTACATTTATGAGGGGGAGAGAGAGAAAGAAAGATTTTACCATTGAGCTCACGCACTTTTCAAATATTCAAGATATTATTTTTTTGACATTAGTATATTTTTAAAAGGATAGCTAAAGTTTTTCACCCGTAGAAAATGGATATAATGCCCGACAAAGACCAACCCTCACATTAACTCCCCAAAACGATAGAGAGATTTTCTAGCTGATGGACCTTTTACCAATTCTTGGATATTTTGTTCTTTTTATTTTTAAGAGTTAACATGTGGGCCATGCTTTAAAATCTATAAATTCTTTAAATTTTGGCAAACGAGGGTCACAACCTAAAATCAACGAGCGAGAGAGAGAGAGAGAGAGAGAGAGAGAGAGAGAGAGAGAGAGAGAGAGAGAGAGAGAGAGAGGGAGGGGGGGGGGGGGGGGGGGGGGCGAGGGGAGAGAACAAATTTTTAGTGTTGTATTTAATGTGTTGAAATGTACAATCCAACAAGTGACACAGAAGGAGGGAGGAAGACATAACAAAATGTTTGCGTGTAGGAACAATTTAAAGTGACTTTAAAATTTACAAGACAAGTCTTCAACAAAAGTGAATATCTATGGGCGGGGGGAGAGAGAGAGAGAGAGAGAGAGAGAGAGAGAGAGAGAGAGAGAGAGAGAGAGAGAGAGAAGAAAAAAGTTTTTAATGCCATCAGAACAATCCCAAAAGATATATCTCACAACATGGGTAGGAATAAAGTTATTTTGTTTCATCTTCTCTCTCTCTCATTTTTAATGCCATCAGAACAATCCCAAAAGATATATCTCACAACATGGGTAGGAATAAAGTTATTTTGTTTCATCTTCTCTCTCTCTCTCTCACTCTCTCTCTCTCTCTCTCTCTCTCTCTCTCTCTCTCTCTCTCTCTCTCTCGCACTCACATGTACACACACGTTTTGATAAAAGAAGAATCACACACACACACAAACTCACGTACACACATGTACGTTCTGATAAAAGGAGAATTTGAAATGTTGTAGGAACATCCAATGAGATATCAAAGATCTATCCGATGGCAGAGAGAGACAGAGAGACAGAGAGAGAGAGAGAGAGAGAGAGAGAGCGAGAGAGAGAGAGAGAGAGAGAGAGAGCGAGAGAGAGAGAGAGAGAGAGAGAGAGAGAGAGAGAGAGATGCAAACCAATCATAGCCTTTTATCCTTTTCTTTTCAAAAAAAAAGAGAAAAAGAAGTTTGCTTCTCCTTAAAATGTCCACCTAGGATCGTCACTTCAACTAGAGTGTCTTGGGGGCAAAGGGGGGGGGGGGACGTGTTATGGAATTGATATTTATCCATTTATTGCAGCTGCCAGGTGGCAAAATCATTAGCAGATAATGGATTATGCAGAAGGATATTATATTCTATGTATATTTGATTATTCAAGTGCTCTTTGTGAGCTTTGGCCATTTATGACCGACCGGCCAGTTTGTACTCAATTTGACCATTCAAGAAATCTATAAATGAAATATGTGCAAGAGGAAAATGGTCACTCTTGCACGGGGGGAGAGTGCACCCAATGTTTGTGTACTTCTTCTCTCCTTTCCCCTCTTCTCGCTCGCCATGCCGGTGTAGCACTCCGCTCTAGGAGGTGCGCCTACACGTGCTCTCTCGTTCTATCACGCTCTCTTTCTCTCTCTGCTCGTGTACAACTTGGATTATGCATTGTGTGATTTGAGGTATGCAGATTTGTTCGTTTCATGGCTTGTAGTATATTTTTTTTGCTATTTTGCAGGGCTCGCGACGTTTCCATTTGTAGTAGTGGTATCAGAGCATAGGCTACGCTCCAAGACTCAAACATTAACAAGCCGCAGCTAAGTATTTTTCTTTCTTATGTTTGTAGATTCCGCTAATTGCCTCAATTTATAATAATCTATGTTGGATGCATGATATAATTAGTGTTTTTTTTTTGGAATTAAAGAGATTCCTTCTTTGTTGTCATGATATAGGGATTGTTAGTGTAATTATGTTTATAATTAAACATAATAATAATCGAATTAAACTAAATTATAGAGGGATATTGAACGGAAAAAAAAATTATAATAGTAATTTCTTTAGATTCGAGGGAGAAGATAACTAAAATTGTAAGAAGAAGAAGAAGAAGGAATAAGGAGAATTATGATGATCAACTGGCTTCAAGTTCTATCCGCCAACGAGTCTTGAAAACTCAATGGTAGATTGATACCAATGAGTATACAACCAATAATGAGCATGACGATGTGCTTGGTAGCCGGAGTGAGAACAAATCCAACTAATGAGAGGAATCTAGCCACGGTCAGTGTGATACGACAACCTCAGTGCTTCATAACATATGAGCCACCAAATGTGGAGATAAGGCCAGTGAAGTAAAGGGCTAAGGTGAAGGCTTGCAGCCCCTGGTCAGTAACCTTGCATTAGGTGCTCTTTGTTGCGACACGGCTCTCCACGTTGTTGTCACTCCACCAAAGATGCCCGATGTTGTATCCAAATATGAGGCCATTGCACAAAGCAATGAATGTAGAGAACCTAGCCTTGGCTTTCGTGGTCGACATCACTGGCTGACATCCATGTTTATTTGCCTTATATGGTGGGTGGGTAAAACTCAAGGCAGCAGCTGAATGGTGAGCGAACTGAGTTGTATGCAGTAGTTGACCGGCAACAACAATCCGTCTCAATCAAACACCCCCTCATCCCTAAGGCTCACCAAATCGCCATGCAGACCTTTGTCGACTTGCTAGTTTTCTACTCCCTCTCTCTTGTCTCAATACAGACAGTCGTTCCTCTTGTCTCTCATTGGCTCATCTCCGACGCACTCTCTCTCTTTCTATCTCACTACGAGAACCATCCGTCGAAAGCTATCTCTTTTTCATCAACTCGTGGTTCTCAGTAGTTCGAGCGCCGCCATTTTCTTTAATTTTACAAATTTTTTGAGGTGCACAGCACCTGATTTCCTACGGCCATCAACCCACTCTCTCACTATGTCTCCCTAGTCGAATATACAGTTCAGCTACCTCTTTCTCTCTCTCTTTTTCCCTCGTCAACTGGCAGCCGCTCGCTACATGCCAGTAAACACACCACACCCTTCTAACTGTGTGTCTCTCTCTATCTCCTTTGTAGGGCATGCAACCACAACGCCCACACCCCTACTCCACTCAACATGGCGGCCTCACCTCCCGTGCTCTTTTCTCCACCTTCCCCTTCCCTTGTTGCATGTGCCGCCCTCATCCTTCGATCAATACCATCTCGACGGCTCCTATTGCGGCTCATGTAGAAACCACCTACACACACTCACAACTCCCTCTCAATCTCTCTCTCTCTCTCTCTCTCTCCCTCGTCGACAGCTAACGACGTCCACATTTTGTTTTCCTGCACGTCTCGTACCTAATCGCTTGCTTCACCTACTCATGCCCACCCCTTCTTTGGCATGTTTACTCGTAGGTACCACTGCACGTGCAGCCCAGTACTCATGCAATACACCCTCCAATCATACAACGAAATCAATCCGCCAGCCAACCAACGTAAATCTACTGCATGCTTCTCTCTCCTCGCTCTCTGTGACTTAGGGCACACAACACTTGCAACCATATCCATTGCACATGCAGAGGAGTAACCCTTCACGTAGCTTCCATCGCCAATCTTCTCTAGCCATCGTGTTTGCAACTGTCGGGAGATCGCCTTCGTTAGGTCAATCAAGGCATTCATCAGGTCAATGAAGGCCGACTTGCGGGCAGGGGTTGATGTCCGCATTGTCCTTCATACCTTCTCACACCAGAGCATTGCAAGTTGCTACAATATTGTCTGCTCTAGGATAAATACGTGCTTGCACCTTGCAACACATGCTACACAGTAACCCATGCACATGAATATCTGCATCTAAGAAAGACAATTGTAGCCATGGAGCTTGAAACTTTTGATCTGACAGGCAACACATCGATTTCTATAAGTTTATGCATTTTTAAAAAAAATGTTTTTTCCTGAGGCAGCTCAAGTCTGACTAGGCCCAACAAAAAGGTTGTACATGTAGGATTGAGCATGGAAACTACTCAACACTTGGTAGTAGTGATAGAGCCACTAGATATTGAGCAGCAAATTGACAATGGCAATGGGTCTTGGAAATGGTCGGGTGCATGAAATAATACGGCGCCCACAAAACTATGTAATGTGTTGGGCACATTGTGTTTCTCCAAGAATGCTTTCCATGCTAAGGATCCAACTCCATAGCCTTGCAACAATCATCGTAAGCCTTGATCCACCTGACTAGCAACAAAAGGCACTATGCTCGGTTACAATAAGCCAATACAAGTAATTAGCATTGTTGCTTAAACTTAATAGCACTTGTTATTTTTAATAAAAGGAGAGCTTTTAAGGTTTGTTTTTTCTTTTCCACTTCGAATGTCTTTGCTAGGAATTGAACCTAGTTTGCACCATGAAATTTTCAAATGAACAATGAAGATGCTTTTGAGGATAAGGTGTTGCATCAACCCAATGGCCCATGCTCTCTACTTTCCTATAAGCCTCCACCTCACTTTACTCCATCCTCGTCACGTACTTTGGATGAAAGTGGAGTTCACCTTTTATTTGTACATAATCCATGATTAGGAAGGTGTGTTCAGTGAGTATTGACACTCAAGGCTCCCATTATCTTAATAAAGATGTTTAAAATTAATGACTTGTGAGTGGAAATTATGATTTGTTTTTAGTCATCTGATCTTTGTAATATATCCTTCCAAGTCTCTCAGATGGACTATCCTATCCCGTGAGTAGCTTTCAATTCAAGTAGGGTTTTAGTTTTCCCTTCTCTTGATTTCATGCACTCATCGATTTAAAGGAGAGAATATTAACTAGACTCCTCTAGATGATAATGAATTTTATTTTCTCTATGATTGTTAGATTGCTGGCCATTTCAACACTCTTGCTTTTATATGATTAAAACATAACTTTTTGAGCCAAACTACTTTAAGGCTTTGAATATGTTTTTTTGTTTTACCTAAGAGAACATTTTACAGGCAGGTGATTGCTTGCAATGGTCTTTATATTTAGTGAGTGTATACAGAGATGAGTCATGATGGTTGAGATCGACTCAAGATATTCCGTCTTTGGCCACATAAATTTAGTGTATGGTTAGATTGTTGTTGAATTTAACACAAAGTCGTTTTTAGTACTAAATCTAAATAGTACGTTCTCATTTGAAAAGTTTTTGTTTTTCAAGAAAACTCTAGGTACGTCATTTCTTAATGCATTCTGATAATACATCTCTTGAAACACCATTTCAATTATTCTTGATAAGTAAGATCCATCTATGACCTCAAAGTAGCATTCTCTAATTCACCACAAGTTTCTATCCCATCTCTGCTCTTATCTTGGCCTCTCCAAATTCCCCCACTCTTCACCACATATCCTTCTGGGCGAATCCTCTAGTTAATAATGGTTTGATAAATTAATGTTTATTATATTTGATTTCTTTTAAGTGAGTCTTTTTGCAGATATTCTCACACCCCTGCAAATATCCAAGCACCTTTGCAGCAGGCAAGAAATTTTTTTCCAGATGCTTTAAGACGACAAAACCTCCTTACTTGTTTACATTATGTTGCAAAATCCATTGTTTCTAATATCATGGCTTCTATTTTCTTTGATTGGACTTTTTCCTGAGATGACTTGTCATACCACTACTTACATGAGCTCAGTTGGTGTGCAATGATCGCTAAGATTTGATATATGCTTCCACATTCCAATCTATTATAATTTCATCTAAAAAAGGTAATTTATTTTTCACTTTTTATGCCATGCCTAGTCCATTGGTCATGGACACACAGATTCATCAATTTAGGCAGTGTGTAGATATTCATCGTGGTGCAGATCCGCCGATTTAGGTAGCACATTGATAAATTGCAGATTCATGATTTTTAAACTTATACCAAATGCAGATTTGCCGATTTAGGCAGCAATAGTGCAGATTCTCCGATTTAGGCAGCACATCTTATTGGTGTAGATTCGTCGATTTAGGCACACCAATCACGAAATCATGCTGCAGTGGCTGGCCTACCACTGCACCTTGTATGATTTTGTTACCCGGGTACAATGAAAGAGATTTGGATTTGGACTTATCTTGTGGAATTGGAATTGGATTGGGATTTGATATCTGGTGATTATTACGGCAACGTTTATGTGTTGAGACTTGACATTATGAGATTGATGATAAGTGCGACCAATGATATCGTGATTCATCAGGGTATGACATATACTGCTTATTCGATCCAGTGGTATGAGACACTAGAATAGGTAGTATATGGATGACGGCAGGCATAAGCAATATTGTCTAATTTTATGGTTTTTTTACTATTTGATACAGATTTCTAATCATTGTTTTTTACAAGTATTGTTTGTAGATTTTTATCTTCGCAATTGAGGACAATTGCTTTCCAACGGAGAGGTATGTTATGGAATTGATATTTAATTTATCCATTTATTGCAGCTGCCAGGTGGCAAAAAAATTAGCAAATAATGGATTATGCAGAAGGATATTATATTCTATGTATATTTAATTATTCAAGTGCTCTTTGTGAGCTTTGGCCATTTATGACCGGCCGGCTAGTTTGTACTCAATTTGACCACTCAAGAAATCTATAAATGAAATGCGTGCAAGAGGAAAATGGTCACTCTTGCACGGGGGGAGAGTGCACCCAATGTCTGTTTATTTCTTCTCTCCTTTCCCCTCTTCTCTCTTGTCGTGCCGGCGTAGCACTCCGCTCTAGGAGGTGCGCCTGCACGTGCTCTCTCGTTCTATCACGCTCTCTTTCTCTCTCTCTGCTCGTGTACAACTTGGATTATGCGTTGTGTGATTTGCGATATGCAGATTTGTTCGTTTCATGGCTTGTAGTATATTATTTTTGCTATTTTACAGGGCTCGCGACGTTTCCATTTGTAGCAGGACGAGGGGAGAATAGAAACTTTGAATGCCATAGTACGTTACTGTATTGGAACAATAGCAATATGCCTCAAGACCTATGTGACAAATCTTTTCTTCAAGCATATATATATATATATATATATATATATATATATATGTGTGTGTGTGTGTGTGTGTGTGTGTGTGAGGGCTCGGAAAAAGATAGGTTTGCTTTATCCAAAGCCTGTTCAAAATGGAAAATGGCTGGGTCAAATTTGGGCAAGAAGGTTGTCAAGCCAATTCAAATTATGGAATTGGCTAAAGTGCTAAAGTTAAAAACCTTGTCTCCAATTTGAGTTTCCCCTTGTGGATGCAAAGCATCACGACAACGTCACAAGGGGGGTGTCGAATAGTCCCAAGGGAAGCCCATCTTGTGTTTGAACTTTGAAACTTTGGTGACAAAGGTAATTCTTGTTCTTGATCGAATGATAGGGATATAGGGCTGGGATTAATAATTAAAATCACCGACGCCCATCCATGGTTGGAGATAAGCCACCTATCAAATCATCCCGACTCTTGGGATAATTAAACTTTAGAGAGTTTAGAGTGCATGAACGTAGCTCCTCGCTTCAAGACGTTAGCGTACCGTCTTGTCTTTTACATGGTTATTTGGCTTTATAAACTTTTATCTCATAGCCTAGTCTGTGGATGGAGGCCGAGGGCGGAGGCCCGAGGGTCTCATATTATGATCTTCCCTGCTCTCTCTCTCTCTCTCTCTCTCTCTCTCTCTCTCATCCACACGCTCTCCTCATTTTAGGAGTTGGTTCACTTCATCACTAATCCTGGTGTCCAGTTTGATGCTAAACGAGCTACGAGAGAGAGAGAGAGAGAGAGAGAGAGAGAGTTTCTGTGCATGCCCAAAACTCTCGCGCACACTCGCACGATTGGAGAGTGGGCGAAATGCACCCCCCTCCGCTGCAGCAGACTCAGGAGACGTCTTCTCTATATCTCCCTGTCGAGTCCCTGGGCCTTCCTTTCACACGCACGCCAATATGACTCGTGATTGCTGGCCGGCGCTGCGAAATGCTTATCTCCTCCTAATTAGAGGCCAACGGGCCAACGGCTGGTGCTGTTATGGCCGGTGGAATGAAGCCAGCAGCGAACGGACTCTACTCTGCCTGCTTGATTTCGGTGGATAAAAAGAGGTGCACACGATAATCTCTCTCTATTTATGAGTTATCTCTCTCTCTCTCACTCTCTCTCTCTCTGGGTCTCTCTCGCACATAGACACAGTACAAGGTCACCTTAAAGTTCTTAAACACGTTCAGGGCCGTTCAGGCTTCGACACACTTTCTCACTCTGGAGTTCGGAAATGTTAATTTTGTAAAGTGACTGTGAAGTCGCGACCGCAATTCCATAAAATATTGCCAGTCTAGGGACCACTGGGGGTGGTCATGGTGTCTCTCTGCACCAGTACGCGCCTCGGCCGCCTCGACTGAACTACGTAGGCCCATCACGACTAGCAACATTGGGGGAAGGGGGATGCACAGGGTCGCACCCAGTTTCGTTCCGCAAGCACAGAAAAGATGACTGCACATGCCAGCTTGTTCTCATTGGCTCAGAAGCCCTACCATGAAGAACGAAACAGATCTCCCGTAACCTTCGCTTAGCCCCTCGTTTTTCAAAGTGATAAGTATGTTTCGTGCATTCATTTTAGGATTTTCATAGAATGGTAAACATCCTCCCCCTACTCCCCTCGCTCCCCCTGGGCACGACTCAGCTCTAAATAAGTACTCGTCCAGTCTCCAGTCCATATCCCCTGCATTAAAAAATAAACTTTTATAAGCCTGGTCCGAATTTCATCAGTCAACGAATGCAGGCAGGCCTGTTCATGTGGGTTCCCATGCCAATATCCCCCAGCAGAAAGTCTTGTGCTGGTCTCCCCTCCATGGGCATGGACGCAACGCTTTCAGTGCTCATATCATGTGATAAGGAATAACTCTCATGGAGGGAATCAGCTCATATTGGGCGCCTGCGCTCGACCTATCACCAGATCGCGATGAAGATTGCCTTTGGAATTGTATGATGCTGCACGTCCAACGTGCAGTCCCCACCCACCACCAAATTGCAGTGCCTCCTCCATCAAGCTTCAATAACGATCAGCACAGGTACCTGCAGCCAGGAATTGGTAACGGCAACGGAACCCTAGAGGCAGGTCGAGGGAGCAGCAACAGTAAACTACAAGCTCCTCGCTACTCCGCGGCAGATCAAGAGGGTAATTTGGAGCAGCAAAGTGACATCCACAGCAAAAGCAGCAGCAGCAGCACTAGTACTGGTACAGGGCGGGCTGGAAGAGGGGCAACAATTTTGTACAGAGGCGTGAGGCAGCGAAGCTGGGGCAAATGGGTGTCAGAAATCCGGGAGCCCAAGAAAAAGACGCGCATTTGGCTGGGCTCTTTCCCCACGCCAGCAATGGCGGCCCGTGCTTACGTCGATGTGGCTGCCTTTACACTCAAAGGCAAAGCGGCCCTTCTGAACTTTCCCCAAGCAATCTCTCTGGCTCCTCACCCTCCTGATCGCAGCCCCCGATCTATTCAAGCTGCTGCCGCTGCCTACGCGGCTGCTTCGCCCTCAGCGTTGAACGGCTATGACCAGTACGAATCGAATAAAACCCATAACGGGCCTCTAAGCAGAAACGGGAGGAAGCGCTTCAAGAATTCTGCAGTCGCCCATTCGCCTGCTGCTGCTACTGGATTTTCCCTTGCCGACCCGTCCCAACTGGCCGAGGCCTGCATTGGTGGTGCGAAGGGGCCCCTGCCAGGAATATTCCATTCTATAGCAGCAGCTAGTACTGGTGCAGATTCTAAGTTCAATGCCTCCGGCCGTATAATCTCAGGCGCAGACGCGACTACAGTACTAACTTCGTCAGCCACCTCAAATCCTGTCTCAATTAAGCAGGCGCAACAGCTGTCGGCCTGCCGAGCGTTTTCGGGGTCAGAAGCTGACGTTGCTGCGAAGGCGGGTGTAGTTGACGACAATGGTAGTGCCGTCAATATCGTAGACGTCAATCATATGTTCGACCTGCAGCAGGCCGGCGTCGGGTCTTCGCTTTTCTGTACAAGTGCTAGCAATAATTCATGTATGGCCCATGCAATGACTCTAAGCCCTCCGAGGATACATGAATATGATGCTGGACACTACAGTACCTGTTTGATCCCCGCAGCCTGCGGCAGCTCGTCCTGCAACTGCGCCACTTCCTGTAGCATTATTCAGGATAGCCTTAACGATACCGACTACAATGGATTGCAGCAATATTGGGAGGCAGATCTTTGGCATTATTAATCGGGTATATATTGTGAAATATCTTACCACTATTAACGGTGCTCACTCATGCTCACTCAGTGCCTGAATCATCTCACCCACCCCCTAAATCATCTCCCCCTAATGTAGGCAACGTCCCTTCATCCTAGCACTTACCCAATAAGGCTCCCCTTGCCTAATGTATATAAAGGCACCTTTGTTATGTTGAAAAGTGTGCCAGTGCTTATTTCATTCTATCAATACAAGTTAGCTTTACTTCCTTGCTACACTGGAGTCTCTCTCTCTCTCTCTCTCTCTCTCTCATTATTTACTTTGTTAGATTAATTGTTATTAGCATCAGTTCCTATTTGCTTCACATGGTATCAGAGCTTCATAGAGCTTAGGAACTCGCCTTAGCCCCTTGCATCTTTGTCTTAGCTAGCACATAGAGCCCCTCTCTATTATCTTCCAAGCACTCGAAGGTTTGCTCGTTCACGTCAAGGAATCCGGAGCCTTGCACGATGGCCGAGTCATCCTCCATGTCCTCTGCCGCATCGACAAACTCAACGGCACGAATTACCAAGTATGGAAGATACGAATGGAGCTTTACCTTACACAGTTTCAACTCTGGGAAATTACGTCGGGCGTCGAAGCTCAACCCGACAAACCCAAAGACAAGGATCCTATTGGCATCTCCGATGTCTACAATGCTTGGCAAAGTAAAAATAATAGTGCCAAGATGGAGCTTATTCTCCTCTGCCAAGACCGACAAGTCCAAATGGTGAAGAAGCTCACCACCGCCAATGCTATTTGGAAGTTCTTTGAGAAGAACTACGAGCATACCGACCTCGTTTACCAAGTTTCCGTGATCAAGAAACTGGTAAACACCACTATGCATGAAGGTCAGTCCTCATCCAAGTTCTTAGAAACTTGGCAGATACTTCTAGACGAAGTACTCATATCAGGGCTAGCAATCCCTGAAGAGCTGCATTCCATGCTCTTGTTGGCCTCCCTTCCCGCATCATGGAGGGCCTTCATCACCACCCAAGCCACGACGGAAAATCTACAGCTACAAAATCTAGTAGCAAAGATTCAACAAGAAGAAACCCTTCGGGACCACACCAACGGCTCGCAAAAGTCTACGGCATTAGTCACTATGGCTAAACCTCACAAACCTCACCCCGGCAAGAAGACATTCAACCACTCTGGCGCTCCTCGTCAGCACCACAACCATGGAAAGAAACATCATTCAAGCCCGAAGCAATGCACCAATTGCCATCGGTTTGGTCATATTGCAAAGGATTGTCGGCAACCCCGTAATCAAGGTAATTTTCGGCTTCCAGTTGCATATTCTCAATTTTATCCTTCATACCCTCAAGGGGGGGCCAGACCCCTTCTGTCTTCACCCTCTTCTCATGGCCAAGCTCATTATGCTGATATATCTACATATGAGAATAACCCTTCTTATCCTATGCAATTATATGCCGCTACTCTCCATAGTTCATCCCCTGATCTCTGGCTACTTGACACTGGTGCCACCCACCATATGACCTATCAATTTCATTGGCTTTCAAATTTAACCTATCTCCACACTCCCCTAGAAGTCTGTCTCGGAGATAATAGCCTCCAACTTGCTACAGCCTATGGCGATGCCACCATCAATCTTCCCAATGGCCTACGCACTACTATATCTAAAGTTTATTATGTACCTGGCTTAAAGAAAAATCTTATTTCTGTTAGCGAGCTAACCTCTTCAGGTATTACCATTAAATTCACAAAAAATGGTTGCAACATACAAGCCCGAGATGTCAATGGCCGGCATATCAATCTTCAGGTACCCCAGGTTGGGCGACTCTACCCTCTAGGTTATTCATCTCCTGCACATGCTCTTGCATCTTCTGCACAATCTTCCCCACACGACACCACCCTCAAATGGCACTATAGACTAGGTCACATTTCTCAACATGTTTTACATCAGCTCACACACTGCCAGCTTGCCCTCGGTTTACCCAAGCATCTCACTCCCATCCCCCTCTGTGAAGGATGCATTTTTGCCAAATCACATCATGCACCTTTTCCTACATCATCATCACGCGCTTCCGCACCGCTTGATCTCATTCATTCTGATGTCTGTGGCCCCTTGCCTGTCAAATCACTCACTGGCAACCTTTATATGCTCACTTTTATTGATGACTACTCCAAGTTCACAGCTGTCTATTACATGCCTGATAAAGCTTCAACAATCACATATTTTAGCCGCTTCAAAGCACTGGCTGAAAACCAGCATGATCGGAAAATCAAGGTCCTCCGCACCGACAATGGCGGGGAATACACATCCCATCAGTTTCGGGATATCTGCTACACGGCGGGTATTCGTGATGAATATACCATCCCTGCTCACCCTCAGCAAAACGGTCGGGCCGAGCGTAAGAATCGCACCATTTTTGATGCTGCTCGAGCCATGCTCATTCAAGCCAGTCTAGCAGACAATTACTGGGAAGAAGCTACGGCCACCGCATGCTATGTACAGAATCGAATCCCGTCATCTCAAAATCCAAATACCACGCCATACGCTCTATGGTATGGCAACCCGCCGAGCCTTGGCCATCTTCGCATTTTTGGTAGCATAGCCTATCCTCTCGAAACCAACCCCATCTCCAAGTTATCACCAAGAGCCACCCGCACCATCTTCGTCGGCTACGGAGATCGCCTTGGAGTCAAAGCTTATCGCCTCCATCAACCCGAGCTCCACAAATTCATTCATGCCAGAACCGTCATTTTTGATGAGGATTTCATCCTCCAAGGCCCTTCTCCCTCCAATACTTACTCTCCTCCCACATGACTCCAATCTTACCCCCTCACCACCCTCCTCAAATAGCAACATACCTGCATGCCGCCATCTGGAGAGTCCAGCGCCCCTATTAGCCCCTCCCTCTCACATGCGCTATGCACACACACTGCATCCCGAGCCTTCTTCACACCTCCCTGCTGGAATTCCACGCACCCCAAACTCTGCGCAACTTGGTCCTCCACGCCAATCCCCTTCAACACAATATCCTCCTCCTGCAGCTGCATACCCTCCATCCTCCAGCCCACCAAGCCCCTCACCTCAGTACGGTTTTTCTGCGCAGCCATCCCCACCTGTGCCACATCCGCCTGCAGCGTCGCCAGGCCTCCTCACAACCCCCAACAACGGCAGCTTGCCACAGCATGGATTGCTCCACCTTAAGCGTCCCTTAGGGGCCTATCCACCTTCCCCATCCCCTCGCGGCATCACACGATCGTCTGTCCCTGCTGCGCCATCATCAGCTACTTTTCCAGCTCGCAACACAGAAAATAACATCACCCTTGGCAGCGTTTCCCACCATCGGCCACCCGCCTTGCAAACCCCAACCTCGCCCATTATGGTTCGGACATACCAAACCGCCCGCAAGAGCTCAATGCCCCTACCTGCTCCCTCCTTGCTGGCAGCCCCTACCCGAGATCCATCTCGCTCTGCGTCATCCTATCACACACCTACCACTTTGACATCGGTTCCCTCGCCAGTGGAGGATTCTCATGCCACACCCTCAAATCAACCTATTCCATCGGGGATCGACGAGGTCGAGCCACTTACATCAACCTCGGAGACATCTCCTAATACTTGCACCTCGTCGGATTCATCACCATCAGCACAACACCTTGATCAATCAGCTTCTAGCAGTCGCATCCGCACAAGGTCATTAGCAGATATTTACGCTGCTACAAGCTTCTTGGTTGTTCTCCAAGAAGAACTTCAATCGACCACCCCACCCGCTCCGGTAGAAGATATTCTACCAATCTCGGTCGTCGATGCCCTCTCATCCAGTGAGGGAGATTTATGGCACGAAGCAATTGAAGCTGAGCTTCAGACACTCGAAGAAGCCCATACTTGGGATCTTGTTCCACCGCCAGAGCATCACAATATAGTCACATGCAAATGGCTATTGAAGAAAAAGTACTTCCCGGATGGCAGAATTGAGCGTTACAAAGCCAGACTTGTCACCCGCGGCTATACACAGAGGTATGGTGTAGACTATTTTGATACATACTCCCCTGTTCTAGGCCTAACTGCATTTAGAATTTTAGTCGCTATAGCTGCAAAGTATAATTTGCCCCTACATCACCTTGACATTAAAATAGCTTTTTTGCACGACTTGCTCTACGAGCTTGTTTACATGACCCAACCCCCTCACTTTGCAAATCCATATTATCCTGACTATGTTTGCAAGCTAAATAAGCCTATATACGGCCTCAAACAGTCTGCACGTGAATGGTATACACGCATACACAATTATCTCATTGCATGTGGTTGGGAGCGACTCAGTGTTGACTTCAATATCTTCATCTGGCGTACAAATGATGGCCTCGCCATTCTGGGATTATTTGTGGATGATATCCCACTCATCGGCACCACTGAAATCATGGTATTGCGCGCCATCGACTGTCTCCAACAAGAATTCCCTGTCAGTGGCAAGGGACCAATGACGTATTTTCTCGGCATTCAAGTGCTTCGCGACCCCTATGGCAAGTGGATCAAACTCACCCAGGTAAAATACATTGAAGAGCTTCTCACTTATTATGGCATGAGCACTTGTTCTCCTGAATTCAGCCCCCTTCCTCTCAAACACAACTTAGCACCTGAATTTCATGCCTACTCTCCCGCTGATGAGCTCTATTGGCCTTCTCTTCATTATCCCAAGTTTTGTGGTCAGCTTCGTTATCTGATATCCTGCACTCGCTTTGATCTCTGCTACACCGGCCATATATTATCTCGCGCTATGTCACAGCCATGCAAAACACACAAGCAAGCTGCAAAACGCACACTTCGCTATCTCCTGACCACTAAGCACTATGCTCTCACTTATGCTTATGATGCCACCATACCTATCTCTCTGAGTGGCTATGTCGATGCCAATTGGGCAGGGGATGATCCCCGCTGCTTCTCCACAGGTGGCTATATATTCTCTCTTTCAGGTGCCCCAATATCCTGGCAAACGAAACGACAATCTTCAATTGCCTCTTCATCGACTGAAGCCGAATATGTAGCTGCTGCTCTTGCTTCCAGGGAAGCTCTCTGGATTTCTAAGCTCATTCACGAATTTCAACTTCCATATCCTTTCTCGGAAGAAGCCATAACCCTCTACTGCGACAACCAATCTGCAATTGCTCTGGCTGCTTCCCCAAGTTTCTCCAACAAACTAAAGCACATCAAAATCAGTTATCACTTCATCAAGGAATTGGTCGCCAATGGTTTTTTAAAGTTGCAATATGTGCCCACTGCTCACAATTGGGCAGATTTTCTCACCAAATCAGTACGTGCTACGACCCAAACTACAACATGTCGAAATTTGTCACTTGTGCCTATTGCTTGCACACCTCCTTAAGGGGGGGATTCTCCCATGTAATGAGGTGTTCACCGTTACGGGGGGATGTGAAATATCTTACCACTATTAACGGTGCTCACTCAATGCCTCAATCATCTCACCCACCCCCTAAATCATCTCCCCCTAATGTAGGCAACGTCTCTTCATCCTAGCACTTACCCAATAAGGCTCCCCTTGCCTAATGTATATAAATGCACCTTTGTTATGTTGAAGAGTGTGCAAGTTCATATTTCATTCTATCAATACAGGTTAGCTTTACTTCCTTGCTACACTGCAGTCTCTCTCTCTCTCTCTCTCTCTCTCTCTCATTATTTACTTTGTTAGATTAGTTGTTATTAGCATCAGTTCCTATTTGCTTCACATATATGACCAAGTAAGTAATAACAATCCTCTCTGCAGGAAGGCGCACCGCACCTGCCTATTAATTTGAATGCTGCCCCAATATCAAACGGCTGGTGATCATTCGAGGTGTACAGTCACATGCAGCCACCGTTCGCGAGAGATGAATCAGCCACGGCAAGCTTTACTTGAGCACAATATTCTCATCACTATCGGCATCGGCATTATCATCGACATTCTTTTACGGACATCGATATTGTTTATTTCTGTTCATTATGTAGCGGGAAGCAGCGTCATGTGTACTTTGGCAGCTGATCATGTGTGCACAAAACATATTTGGAATGTCGTCTTTCTTAATAAGTACTGCCCCAAGCAGCCTTAATTTCTCGTCAGCCCCGTGCGTGCATGAACGCTAGTAACTCGTGTTTATACAACCGTATCGAAATACTGTCTAACAACATATTAACATTAATTCTGTACAGGGCACAGACGATTAATTCTTGCCTTCCAGCTTATATCAGCCCCAGAGAGAGAGAGAGAGAGAGAGAGAGAGAGAGAGAGAGAGAGAGAGAGAGAGAGAGAGAGAGAGAGAGAGAGAGAGAGAGAGAGAGAGAGAGAGAGGCCAATTCCGAGGGATGGGGCTTTCACAATATTAATGCAATCTGACAGCTAGCTGCAGCTGCGTGCATGACTTTCGAAATGTCATATATAAACTGGTACGCGATATCAATTATCTTGTTACATTAGGCTGCCTAATCATGCCAACGATTGTCTCACGTGAGTATACTGTCAGATGCTCATTGCAGGAAGTCGATCTAGTGGGGCGCAGCGGAGGGGCGTCTGTAGAGCTTTTTTTGACCTATTGAGCTCTGATGTATTCAGGTGGGTGATATTGTTGCTTTAATGTTATTGTGTCATTTGAGCATGTCCTGTGATCACAAAGTCTTTGTAACGTAGATTTGTAGTTGGTGAAAGCCACTGAGCTTCTATATTATATGTCCTTGTGATAAACTATACTGCCTCCTCTCTTTAAGGAGTGTAGGATTTGTGGTTCATATATGATTGCATGGCATATATTTTGTGCATAATGTGATTGCTCCCAATCACTTCTGGCGGTTGCTCATAAAAATTCTCCTGTATCAAGTGGGTTCAAGAGCTTATTATAAGCACCCCTATTTGTACATGCTATATTTGCACTATAGGTATCTTTTAAAAATGTAAACAAAAAGTAAACTTAAAAAATGTAAAACAATAAGTAAACTTCTATCCAGCATACGTAATTAATCCTCTTTGAAAAACCCACATTGATCGCCTTGCGCTTCCACTATGTATCAATATGTGCATATTCTACGTAGCCCAACCTTGTAGATCATGAGCACTCCTCTTCTCCTCTTCTAGCCGACTAAATGTGATCCGGTGCATGTACTGGCCGGTGACATTATAAGCTAACTATTTGATCATCCTCATTTATGCTTTCCTTGCCTTTTCTATGACCAATTTAGACGAGATTCTTTCATTACGTATCTTTGTCATTCATGAGAATCTCTCAATCAAGGCTAGTGGATGAAGAGTACCAAGCTCTCTAGTCACTTATTTATGACCCCGACAGTGCACCTTGTAGGTATGTAGCATATCACATGCACCCGTTAGCAGAGGGTATATTATAGTTCATATCAAAGCATTTTAATTTAATTTTTCTTAAAACTTACAAGTTCATGAAAGAGGGCAAGTAGTTTTTATTCACACACACATACACACACGCAAAGCCTTGGCAATCAGAGGCTACACTGATAGATGAAGAGTTCTTTGGTCTAAAGTATGAAACTTTTTCTTGGACCTGTAGTTAGTAGAGGGACTGCTATTCATATGGATAAGATTGAGGCCGTTTAGGATGATGGACATGCATTGATTGGTGGGGAGATTATAATGCAGATCTTTAACAGTTGATTGGGGTATAATGATAATCTCAACCACCTTAATATATTGGCCCATTGAGAACTCATGGTTTTGCCAACCATTGTGGAGGGATGTCTTGATTTCATGGTTTATCCATCAGCCCACTTGAGGTACAATTGGAGTGGTCTATTCTTGTGGCATGTGAAATTGTGTAGATCCATTTGAGGATGCTCCATCTTCGCACCTATAGATATCGAAGGGCTGACCATTGTCATGGTTGGTGTGGGATGTGTGTGGATAGTTTTGGCCTTCTTGGCACAAGACGATCTTGTTTATTTGGGCCACATGATCTCACATGATTCGGCTTGCCTATGGTTCACCTTATAAACTTGTGACTCGTAAGTCCATAAGATGCTACATCTAGGTTTCTCCATGTGCCGATCTTGTTTGGCAAGAGATATATATGATTTTGTTTTCGAGCTATTAGCTTTGATGTATTCAGGTGGGTGACATTGTTGCTTTAATCTTGTTGCTTCATTTGAGCATGTCCTGTGATCACAACGTAATTGGAGATAGTCACCGAGTTTCTATATTATATGTCCTTGTGATAAACTATACTGCCTCCTTTCTTTAAGGATTGTAGGATTTGTGGTTCATATATGATTGCAGGACACATATTTGTGCATAATGTGATTTCTCCCAATCACTTCACTACAAGAGGTTGTGTGCACTTATGACGCTGTTAGCGACGGAAATACATTGGGTTTTCATACTCCCCGACGTCGCTAAGACCGTCGCTAAAAGCGTCGATATGGGAACGTCGCAATGAGTGTCGCTATAATGGTCTCTATAAGCATCGCTATAGCCGTCGCTATATAGCCATGATCATAGCAACGTTTACACGCCACCTATAGCGACATTTATAGAGATGCTGCAAAGCTTTATATAGCGACGGTTATAGCGATACCTGAGAGAAACAAGTTTCGGCCCTGCCACCCATCAATTACCATATTGAATGTTTCAATAATTGATTCACCTTTGAAAGAAAGTGCAAGCTTAGATATAGACCCAAAGTAGTCACCCACAAGACAATATAACCATTAACTCCATCATCCATAGTATTGTTTGCAGAATAAAGATACAGAACTGACAAAAGTAAATTGATGGAAGTAAATCAATGACAATTCTACACATCATAAGTAAAATCACTTTATTGTTCAACTTTGCAAATATAATAGTTACAACACCATTGTCATTATTGAAAAAATATAAATGGTTTTCAAAAAGATGTATAAACGTCATCTCATAATACATATGCTTTGACAAAAGGAAACTAATGCTATCTAGCTACGGCTAGACTGACGTCGTTTAATCAGATGTCTCATCGCCTCCAAGCGGCGTATCTGTCGGATTCTGCAAAAAAAGACAATAAGAAAACTTTCTGTAAGTATAAACATATAATTTATAAAACAATACAACAAATAGAAAGTAGTAAACCGTAATACTAACCATGTCACCGCGAGAACTCAGAATGTCCATCAGAGCGTTTAAGCCCTTCCTATGTACTCGCGCTCGTATGGTGTGGGGTCATGTCCTGTCATCGACCACTGTCAAAACATACAAAGAATCCATTATGTTATAATTTACCCTAAACTATCAAAGCTAAAGAGCAAAGCAAAAACACTTACAAAATCGGCTTCAAATGATACCCACCCGCCACTCCTCAAGTGGTGTGAGCTTCCTACCTCTACTCGTGCTGTGGCTGCATTCTTTT
This sequence comes from Adiantum capillus-veneris, assembly GCF_014529385.1. NCBI lineage: Eukaryota > Viridiplantae > Streptophyta > Polypodiopsida > Polypodiales > Pteridaceae > Adiantum > Adiantum capillus-veneris. Next base: position 142,917,889 of record NC_140942.1, on the reverse strand, counting down.
GTTGCTTCTACTTATCGAGATTCTCGCGCCCTGATTTCTTTGCATTCTTCTAATCTGGTCTGTTCCACCCATGCTTAATTGATTTTTGCACTTCAGAACGCTTGTGCTTGTAGTATTCACACATTCGAATCTCATCACGTATTCATTGAAGCGGTCATCCCATGTTGGAATGGAAAACTCGTCATGAAACATCCTGATGACTCTGTCTTTTAAATCACTTGGTACTTCACTCTAGGTGTTTAGTATATAGTGTCTAAACACCTGAGAGAAAAGACACGCATGCACGAGATCATCTTCTTGGCTTTCATCATCCAAGATCATCCAAGATGATGCCGCCGCTGAAGTCGACGGAGTAAGACAAGCCCTCTCGCCGGTGATGCGTGAACCTGTGTGTCCTAGTAGGGGTCTATTGTGGCGTGTCGTCGGGGGTATGGACGTCAGGTGTCTCCACTGGAGTCTGGGCCCCGAAGCGAGGAGTCTCGACTGGAGTGACTCCAGGAGGAGTATCTAGTGGTGTGTAACCGCTAGGAACGGGCGTCAGCCGTGCAAAACCTGGTGTAGATGGTGATGCCGTGGCTGGTGTCGAGGCGGGCAAAGAAGGGAAGGGTAAAGAGCCTCGTCGAACACGAGGCGGTGTCAAGGCATCGGTGGCAGCATTCGAGCAATGGCGCATTTGCACCGCACACATGGGCATGGTAATCGCTTGGCCAACCACTATGATCTATCCGGTTCAGTGGACGGGTCAAAATCATCCCAAGCAACCTACATTAATAAATTATATACACTAATTAAAATCAAATTACCAAAGAATGTTAATAAAATATTAGTAAAAAGTAAAAATTAACCATTTAGGTAAAAATGTCAATTTCAAAGTACTAGAAATACTTTCATTTTATATATATTTTATAAAAAACATAGTACCAATAGATTGTGAGGATCAATAGTAATAATGTCAGAACGTAGCCATCTGTTTATTTGGCCCGAATTTGCGCCGCGGTAATGCTCGCGGTAATAGGAGCAAAAAATCAAATTTCAAATTTTTTTATAAATAGGGGCACCCGCGTGCCCCGCGAACTTCAAAGCCCTAAAATTCGAATTTCATCATCTTCTCCACAGAAGCTGAGAGCGCGAACCTCACAACCTTGAGCTCTACCTCCATCTCTACTCTTCCACTCTTCTACCCTCTCCCAACAAGCGCTTCAATTCCATGTAAGTTTTGTTGTTATGTTTTCTGATTTTTTCACATGCATACACACACATACGCATACACACATACATATACTCATACACACGCATGCACACACACGCATGCACATACATATACTCATACACACGCATACACACACACTAATTAGTACATGTGTACGTTCTTTACACACTAATTAGTGCATGTGTTCTTTACACACACTAATTAGTGTGTGCATTATTCTAATGCACACAGTAATTAGTGTAAGTAAAGACACACCAAAACTTAAATTTGTTAATTATTAGTTACTTGCAAAATCTAAACTTGTTAGATTTTATTACTTGCATAACCTAATATGTTAAATTTGGGATTGACCATGCACACACTAATTAGTGTGTGATTAGTGTGTGCATTGACCAATGTAATTGGTCAATGCACACACTAATTAGTGTATTAGTGTGTGCATTGGCCAATGTGATTGGTCAATGCACACACTAATTAGTGTATTATTAGTGTGTGAATTGGCCAATGTGATTGGTCAATGCACACACTAATTAGTGCTCATTAAATCACACTAATTTGTGTGTGATTAGTGTGTGCATTGACCAATGTGATTGGTCAATGTACACACTAATTAGTGTGTTATTAGTGTGTGCATTGCCCAATGGGGTTGGCCAATTCACACACTAATTAGTGTGTGATTAGTGTGTGCATTGACCAATGTGATTGGTCAATGTACGCACTAATTAGTGTGCTATTAGTGTGTGCATTGGCCAATGTGATTGGTAAATGCACACACTAATTAGTGCTCATTAACACACACTAATTTGTGTGTGATTAGTGTGTGCATTGACCCATGTGATTGGTCAATGTACACACTAATTAGTGTGCTATTAGTGTGTGCATTGGCCAATGTGATTGGTCAATGCATACATTAATTATTTTTGGATTAGTATGTGCATTGGTCAATTGGATTGGCCAATACACACATTATTTAGTGTATGTGATTAGTGTGTGCATTGGCCAATGTGATTGGTCAATACACACACTATTTAGTGTATGATTAGTGCGTGCATTGACCAATGGAATTGGCCAATGCACACACTAATTAGTGTGTGATTAGTCCAATTACACAAGCCAATGCACACACTAATTACACTAATTAGTGTGTGCACAATCTAATGCACACACTAATTAGTGTGTGCACAAGCCAATTACACAAGCCAATGCACACACTAATTAGTGTATGTTAACACACACTAATTAGTGTGTGCACAAGCCAATTAAACAAGCCAATTATTCACGCCAATGCATACAGTAATTAGTGTGTGCACAAACTAATGCACACACTAATTAGTGTGTGCACAATCTAATGCACACACTAATTAGTGTGTGTTAACACACACTAATTAGTGTGTGCTCAAGCCAATTACACAAGCTAATGCACACACTAATTAGTGTGTGTTAACACAAACTAATTAGTGTGTGCACAAGCCAATTAAACAAGCCAACACTAAAACACACACTAATTATGTTAAATTAAACAACAATCAACACAAAAACAGAAACATACCTCCATGATTAAGTCGTAGGTGACGTATTTGGCCCCAATGACCGTCCAAGTGATCACGCAATCGATCACACTAATCATAAACACAATAATCTCTGATTAATCAATACACACACTAATATCTTATTAGCACTCGAGGCTTTGCAAGACTCTTTTATAGGTTGTAGACACACATTGGATTCTTTCAACATTGAATACTATAGAGAATCCAATGTTTGAAAAAAATCAATGTGTAAATTTTTAATCATATATTCAAATTTTATACCCTAGTTTAATTTTTGTCGTAATAAATGCAGACCATGTCTTCTTCTTCCACACCACGCTTTCACAGCATTGAGGATTTCATGGCAGATGGGATGTCATATCCCGACGCTCTCTCTGCCTATCATTCACAGCCGTCCCCTCAACAGTCATCATCAGGGTTCAGTTGGTTTCGGGACGCTCTAGGTGGGTCCACTGCCGTACCTGTGACCGATCCAGATGTGGAGAGGGCATTGCGTCTTCGGGCTGAGTGGTTAGGTTCACAGCAGACCCTTACACAACGCTATTCACCGGCGCAGCTCGCAGCTTTTGGATTATCAGAGGTCTCTACTCCGACTGGTGGCACTCCATACCTGCAGAGTTTTCCAGCTACAGCGCCAGGATTAACTCTTCCTTCACAGGGTCCGACGCCGTTGGGTGCGACGCCACAAGGTTTGACGCCACGGGCGTCCACCTATCCATCACCTATCCCACCTTCTGTCCCAGATTCACGTCGGCGCTCTTCTGGCAGTTAGCGTCAGGGCAGCTTGCGTGCTAGCGCCGGTCGATCTTAACGAGGGAGTGGTGCTAGTTGTTGTTTTGGGGGGGGGGGGAAGTACTATAGATTCTCCTCCACAGTCACCGCTCCCTGCTCCAGCAGAAGATGAGGACCATGACATGCCTTCACCAGATGCTCGCGGGTTATACTACCAGGTTCATAGAGGAGGTATGGTGGATCTCGGGACAGCACAGGGTAGGAGATTCCGCACACACGTCAACCAATTAATCCACTCCACATATATCAATTGTTTTCTCAAATTTGATCAGCAAGATCCCTACAACCTCACATATATAGAGACAACCATGCACACGCGTTTCCCTAACCCTGAGGGGCAACAATTCTCAAGGCAATGGTTGCAAGAGCATGTCAAAACATTTCTAAAGAACAAAAAATCTAATGTGAGGAGAGCGGCAAAGAAGACAATGGAGTCTCCAGAGCATAGCTATCGGCCAAGAAATGTCCATGATGTGGAGTGGGAGACTGCTATGGGCAAGAAAGAGGACGAAAGGGCAACCGGTGCGAGGATGTACGCGTCAAGTTGAGGCTAGATCCCATCAGACTCCTACGCATTATGGTTCGGGAGGAAAAACGGCTTGGAAAGACAAATATGTGAGTAAAAATATTAGTTTTATTGTAAAAAATTTAATGTTTTTCATTTAATTAATTGGTTGCTATTTTTTGTCAGTATAACATTACCATGAGTCGTCCGACTAGAGAAGTGCAGAGATATAGAGAGAACCATACCGAGTATCAAACTTGGTGTTGGTTGTTTGGAAATCAAATGATCTCTCGAGAGGAGTTCGAAAATGCGTGCGAAGTCTGCAACATGTAAATTTAATCTTATCTAAATAATCAAATGGTTGATTTTATATCAAATATTAAATAACAAAGTGTTAATTGTTTCTTTTTTATGGTTTTGTAGAGTCAAGGAGTTCCACATGAAATGACGCCAACTCCCCCATGAGAATCCTCTATTTTGTATACGCGGGTCCCGTTAGCCCTATCCCACATGACCATACTCTATTTTGTACACGCGGGCTTTTTTTGCCCTTTATGTAAATGCAATACCTATCATTTTTTGGCTCAATACCTCCCCCAATTGTAATTCCACTTATGTAAATGAAATTATCAATCTTTTTTTGGCTCAATGTATTGTCCAATTGTGATATTTTGTTGTAATTAATAATAATTTTATAAAATAACTAAAATAAATAAAAAATAGATGACTTTTTGGATGGTCCTACAAAGGACAATCCAAACGGTCATCTGTTTTTTTATAATAAATCCCTTCGTGGTCATGCTCGGGATAAGCCTGACGCGGTAATATGTGCGGGTACTGCTACATAGCAGATTCATGGAGACACTTCTGATTACGAGCTAGTCGATGGCCTTTACACCCCTTTATTGAACCTTTGTATTCATTATTGTATTTGATGGGATAGGAGTAATGTAACTCCTCATAAAACATTCATTATAAAAGGAGTGATGTATCTCCTCATAAAATATTCATTGTAAAAGGAGTGATGTAGCTCCTCATGAACATTTGTATATTCAATGATTTTTATAATATAACGTAAAATCAAAAAGTAAAATTTACTTGAGCGATCGAAATCGATGTGGTGTATAATTTGCTTTTTATAATATAACGTAAAAGCAAAAAGTAAAATTTGCTTTTCAAACATATTCGTAGTATGAGAACGATAACCCAAAATCGATGCACAATTTAGAGAAACTTTCTTCTGCAAAGTTATACACCACATCGATTTCGATGGCTCAAGTGAATAGTTTCTGCAAAAATCATTTGCAATTAGCAGAAAAATAAAAAATAAAAAACTAAAAACAAAAGTTACTTCTCAGGCATGTACGCAGTCCGCCAAAACGATAACTAAAAATCAGTGCAGTATTTGAAAAAACTTCCCTCTGTAAAGTTGTAGACCACATCGATTCTGATCCTTCAACTCAGATAGATTCTGCAAAATCGTTTTCAATTAGCAAAAAAATAAAAAACAAAAAGCGGATGTTGCTTTTCAGGTATGTACGCAGTCCGCGAACGATAACTCAAAATTGATATAGAATTTAAAAAAACTTCCTTTTGCAAAGTTGTAGAACACATTGATTCTGGTCACTGAAACGGGTAGTTTCTGCAAAATCGTTTTCAACTAGCAGAAAAATCAGAAACCTAAAACGAAACTTGCTTTTCGGATATGTACGTAGTCCGCAAACAATAACTCAAAATCTGTGCAGAATTTGAAAAAACTTCCTTCTACAAAGTTGTAGACCACATCGATTCCGAACACTACGTTGGGTAGTTTCTGCAAAATCGGTTTCAATTAGCAGAAAAATCAAAAACCTAAAACGAAACTTGTTTTTCGGATATGTACGCAGTCCGCAAACAATAACTCAAAATCTGTGCAGAATTTGAAATAACTTCCTTCTGCAAAGTTGTAGACCACATCAATTCCAGTCCCTCCAACGAGTAGTTTCTGCAAAATCGTTTTCAATTAGCAAAAAAATAAAAAATATAAAACGAAACTTGCTTTTCAGACATGTACGCAGTCCGCGAACGATAACTCAAAATCTGTGTAGAATTTGAAAAAACTTTCTTTTGCAAAGTTGTAGACCACATCGTTTCCGGTCCCTTGAGCGGGTAGTTTCTACAAAATTGTTTCCGATTAGCAGAAAAGTAAAAAACAAAAAGCGGATGTTGCTTTTCAGGTATGTATGCAGTCCGCGAACAATAACTCAAAATCGGTGCAGAATTTGAAAACACTTCCTTCTGTAAAGTTGTAGAACACATCGATTCCGCTGCCTCCGTAGAGTAGTTCATGCAAAATTGTTTCTGATCATGAGAAAAATCGAAAACAAAAACGTACTGCTCTGATACCATGTTAAGAGAGAAGGAGAGAGCAGAGAAATAGAACCCCAAAGTGTGTAGAATACACACATGAGATCATGTATATATAGTGGGGACTTGGGTGCCATATATAGAGAAGCGATATATTGAGTAGCTTCACATATAAGCTCAACAATTGTTGTGCATTTTTCAATTGGTTATGCAACCATCTTAAGCTCACGAATGTTGGTAGACTCTCGCGACCTGTTGGATAGTGCATCGGTGGTCGTCTTCCCCGTCTCCACTCGATTCGTGTCCTTTGTCGCTCTTGCTTTGCATCCTCATATTGTGAAATCCACTTTTGCATCACTGGATTGTGAAGCATGCAAAATGGGTTTATTTTAGCCTCTAGATCTTACATCATCTTCTTCTCAACACCGAGATTGCACATGACCTTCGTAGATACGCTTGATGACCTTCGTAGATTTTCTTGTTCAATGAGGGTGCCCGATGTGCATTCAATCTAGGTCCATATGTGACACATGCTATGTATCCGCTTGTTTGAAGCCCTGCATGTATACACATGATAATAGATAAGCTTGAGAAAAAACAAGATTTACAATGTTTGAGTTTAAGTGTAAATCACCTGAGCATTTTGTTAGTCCGGGATAGTCATGCATGGTCCAAATTAGAATGCCTCTGATCAAAGAATTTTGTCGACCTGTGTGTCAGCTCATATCCACCACTTCTATGCCAATCTACAATTGTTGTAGCTCTTTCAATAGTGGACGAAGAAATGAGGGCGTCCGACGTGCATTCAGTGTAGGTCCACATGTGACACATGCTCTGTATCCGCTTGTTTGAATCCCTGCATTTATACACATGATAATAGATAAGCTTGAGAAAAACCAAGATTTACAAGGTTTGAGTTTAAGTGTAAATCACCTGAGCATTCTGTTAGTCCGGGATAGTCATGCATGGTCCACATTAGAATGCCTCTGATCAAACCATTCCGTCGACTTGTGTGTCGTCTAATATCCACCACTTCTATGCCAATCCACAATTGTTGTAGCTCTTCCAATAGTGGACGAAGATACACATCCATATTCTTCACTTTATACCACCCCGGCACAATCAAGCTTAGCCATAGGTGCCCTTCTTCGTAGTCAATCACGGGGGAATGTTGTAGTTGACGATGACAATGGGCCATACACTGTAAGATGTTGATCTTTGACCAAATGGATTTACGTCATCTATAGCCAGACCTAGGCGCAAATTTCGAGCTTCCCTGACAAAATCCGACCATGTTTCATCTATATGTTTTCAGGCTGCACAATCTGCAGGAATCCGTAGCACACCATTCAAAGATTTATTCTCCTCATGCCATGATGCTAGGGCGACCATGGACTTATATTCGAAGAACTGCTTGATGCGAGGAAGCAAAGGAAAATGTCGCAAAACCTTTTGTGGCGTTTTTTGGTTCCGTGTAGATCTACTTGATATCTCTCGGAATCACATTTCGGACACTTCTCCATGTCTATGTATTCCCCTCTGAAAAGAATGCAGTCGTTAGGACAAGCGTGGATCGAATTGTAATCCATCCCCAAGTGTTGTAGAATCTTCCTTGCTTCCTCTCTGGAATCTGGCATCACATTATCAGATGGCAGTATGTGCTCTTTCAGCAATCTACACAACGAAAAAAATACGGTACAATTGTGTAAAAATCTATCAGATGATCATTATACATCTAGAGTTTTTTTATATTAAAGTAAACACATTGTAATAGATCACCTGAAAAGTCCTGTGACGCTAGTGTCACTCCAATTAAACTTTGTCTACATGTTGAGAAGAAGGAGGAGCGCCTTCAATTTCGACACACGTGCTCCATCATACAATGGCGTATCGGGTTCACTTTTCATATCATCATAGATAAGCCTTTTTGAACCCATGATCGTCTCGATCATTTCATCAATCTCGGGCTCAAACATTGCCTCGTTGGGAATGTGGTCTGCATGATCATCCCCTGAGCTGTCAGAGGCTACATCTTGTGGCCTCACATATGCTGCTTGACTAAAGCGCCTACGAACACGTCTATTGGGTTGCAAGATTGCTGCCTGTTGGGCAGCCCCGGCAGAGTCCAATGAGTTATAATTGGCAACAACTCGATCTATAATAGATGGATCTAACTCGTCAAATTCACGAACGTGCTGCAAAGAAACGTGTCTTGTCCATCGCACAACATGCTTGCATTGATTACAAGGACATTAGATCCTTGCTGAGAGATAGGTGTTTCGGTTGGACGGCTCTACATCCTCGTCACTACTCATAATGAGGGTAAAAACCTTATAACCTAGAGAACAAATTTAATCTTCTATTGGAATTCTTCGTCTTTTATCTCTCTCTCTCTCTCTCTCTCTCTCTCTCTCTTTGTTCACACTGTAAACTACCTCACATTCTCTAGTCATGTCCAATCCTTGCACACCTCGGTCTAAAGGTGCACGGAGATCAGAACCACCGGGTTATAATCTCGTCTTTATTGGTCAATGCCTATATTTGTGGGTACAAGAAACCTACACACCCACGTCTACATGATAGTGCATGTAGTGGACAAAACCCGTTTGCCTCTTCTCTAGCTGTAGCATTTCACAGCATCTCAATCCAAAATCTAATCTTAAAATCTAACCTAATTGAACATATGGTGATTCGCTCCATTGAAGGGTAAAAGACATACCAATGGGGCTACTAGCTGCATAGATGTGAATGGGCCTGACATATACAAATACTTTAATGCAAGAGATTAATAATCTCACTTCTCTACCCCGTCGATCCATGACCCAGGTGATGGGACAAAATCCTCCTCGAAGCTGACCCAACCGCCACTCCACAGGTGATGGCATAATTCCGTCTTGATGCGAACTCTTGTTGCGTCCCTCTGCTGCCACTACCATTCTCATTGGTCGTCCTCTCCTCCCTGATACCCCTCCACTCCTCTCTTTCAAGCCAGTCAGGTCTGGCATCTATACATCTGACCTGTGATGCTGCATGTAGTCGCGCACGCGTCTCCTCATCCAAGCATCGTCAAATGTATTCTACAGAGAGGTAACTGGAAACTCCCGATGCAACATAGCAATAAGATAATCCTTGGAGGCTTTATCATGATCCCTCCAAGAGACCATGACAGACTACAGTGTCTCAAAAAACCTGTCTACACAACTGTCGTATCCGGACCATCACCTGCTTCCCCCCAGGGGTCATACTGATCTCATCGGACATACGATTGATGAGGTAGGTGTGTTGATAGAGAAAGAGAGGGCATAGAAATAGAACCCCAAAGTGCGTACAATACACACATGAGATGATGTATATATAGAGGGGACCTAGGTGCCATATATTGAGTAGCTTTACATATAAGCTCAACACCCCCGCTCAAATAAGGGTCCCTAACTGTGGATGCAAAAACCCTTGGGGGATTAAGGGAAAAAAAGCACAGCTCTATATATACCCACCGTTATATTATAAAAATCATTGAAGATAAAAACGTTCATGAGGAGCTACATCACTCCTCTTACAATGAATATTTTATGAGGAGCTACATCACTCCTTTTACAATGAATGTTTTATGAGGAGTTACATTACTCCTATTGTCACAGGAACAGAATAATAGAGATAGACAGCAAAGACAGAGAAAGAGATCTTTGTATTGATAGTGTTTGATACAACAGAGGAGCAATAAAATATATGGGCGCACTCCGTTGTACGGAGCTCGAACCTCCCGACCACCCCCGAGCTTCAGTTCGCTTGCATGCAGCGTCTCACTCGCACTCGCACTCACACTCGCAGAAGAGAGATCGTTGAATGATCCCCAAAACGCACCACCCGTCTTTCTTTTCTCTTTTTTTTCTCCAAAAGCATGCGACCTCCCAAAATAGACTCTTTTCTGTTTTTTGGCGTTCGGTCGACTCGACTTGCACGCCAAGTATACCTGTTAGATTTTTGAAACTTTTCAGTTGTCTTCAACTGAGCAGCATAACTCCCAAACGGAGCCAAAACAGCCCAAGTCTGTCTCACACAATCTTGTTGCCCTCGCTGCACTCTTCGACGGCTATGTGATGGAAAATTTCCATAGCCTGCTCTGATTTGCTGAAAATCAACCTGCAAAACAGCATTTTCTACAAAAACGATGCAAAAACAACAAATCCCACTTTTTTCTTAATCTTTGTCCCTCAACGAGCATCAAAACATCAAAATCTCTAAAGACTCAGAGAACCAAAGTTGTTCCTTATAACACAGGCTTCAATCACTTCATACATCACTTTTTCAAAATCCCACATTAACACCTTCAAAAATGCCCCAGAAAGTGCCTTCCGGATCAAAAATTTTTATTGGACGAAAACAATCCACACATCCTTCTACACAGTGGACTAACTTTAAAACGACCAAAACTTCCTAGAAAAACAAAATTTATTGCTAAAACACCTCAAAATCAAGTCCTGTTACACCTATCCTATCAAATACAATAATGAATACAAAGGGTCAATAAAGAGGTGTAAAGGCTATCGATTAGCTCGTAATCAGAAGTGACTACATGAATCTGCTATGTAGCTTGTCATCACTATCGCATCACCAAACATATCTTCATATTAACATCAATATGGCATCACCAAACATGTCTTCATAAATCTTTTATTGTCACCAAGCTTGTCTTCATTAAATCAATTCTTTGATCAATCCTACATAGATCATAGACTCAAAAAACATAGTCATGAAAATTATTAGCATCGTTAGTGAAATAATTACGTCCACAATGCCATAAGAGATGATTCGCGATGCCACTCTTTTGACGACATATATACACATGACAACATATGTGGACATAAAGTATGAACATTAAAGTACAAGATGCATGATACGTGATGCAAATGACATGTGTATATACTACATAAAACGACATTTATCAACGTAGTGATATCAATGAGTATCATCAAAGTATTAACAAAATATCATCATTGTATCAATAAAAATGAATAAATCATCATGGTATCAACGAAAAGCATCATATAATAATCATTGTATCAACAAAACATCATGGTATCACCAAGAGTAACCATGGTATCAACGAAACAACATCATGATATCACCGAGAATAACCGAGAATAACCATGGTATCAACAAAAAAACATCATGGTATCACCGAGAATAACCATGGTATCAACGAAACAACATCATGATATCACCAAGAATAATCATTGTATCAACAAAACATCATGGCATCACCGAGAATAACCATGGTATCAACAAAACAAGATCATGGTAACACCGAGAATAACCATTGTATCAATGAAACATCATCATGGTATCAACTAAAATCACCGTGGAATCAACGAAATATCATCACGGCCTCACCGAGAATAACCATGGTATCAATGAAATATCATCATGGCATCATCGAGAATAACCATGATATCAATGAAATATCATCATGGTATCAACGAAAATCACCATGACCAAAGTACTAACAAAACATCATCATGGTACCATCAAAATCACTATAGTATCAACGAGAAATTATCAATAAAACGACGTAAACTATATCTCTAGAAAAATAATTATACGAGAATCAATGAAAGAGTATATCATATAACAAAAGATCATGTACCAACAGTAGCTTAATGGAATTTGGACGATCATCAACGGCTCGACTGAATCGGAACGACATGTAACTAGCTTCTGTAGAGCAAAGTTACGTTAGTAACAAATATATGATTGATGAAGAAAAAATATAATTGAGATCAATTATGAAGAAAATCAAAAGAAGAAAGTAAAATTTTGCTTTTCAAACATAGTCGCAGTCCGAGATGATAACCCAAAATTGGTACAGAATTTAAAGAAACTTTCTTCTGCAAAGTTATAGAAGACATCAATTCCGATGGCTCAAGCAAATAGTTTCTGCAAAATCGTTCTCGATCAGGAAAAAAATCAAAAAACAAAAAACTAAAGTTGCTTTTCAGGCATGTACGCAGTCCGTCAACGATAACTCAAAATCAATGCAGAATTTAAAAGAACTTTCTTCTGCAAAGTTGTAGACCACATCGATTCCGATGTAAACAACGATTAGTTTTTGCAAAATCATTTTCAATCAAGAATAAAATAAAAAACAAAATGCAAAGTTTCTTTTCAAGCATGTACGCAGTCTGCGAACGATAAGTCAAAATCTGTGCAGAATTTGTAAAAAACATTCTTCTACAAAGTTGTAGACCACATCGATTCTGGTGCCTCCTCACGGGTAGATTTTGCAAAATCGTTTTCAATTAAGAGAAAAATAAAAAATATAAAACAAAAGTTGCTTTTCAAGTATATACGCAGTCCGCGAAAGATAACTCAAAATCGGTGCAGAATTTAAAAAAACTTTTTTCTGCAAAGTTGTAGACCACATCGATTCCGATGGGTTGGGAGGGTAATTCCTGCAAAATCGTTTTCAATCAGGAGAAAAATCGGAAACAAAATCATACTCACGTACCATGTTGAGAGAGAAAGAGAGCACAGATATAGAACCCCAAAGTGTGTAGAATACAAACATAAGATGATGTATATATAGAGGGGACCTGGGTGACACATATAGAGAAGCCATATATTGAGTAGCTCCCCAATAAGCTCAACAAGGTGTATCCTTTTGGTATGTCTCTCCTGTGAACTATAGCAACCCTGTCCGGTGAATGCTCATCGTCTAGGGCTCTAGGCGACCCCAATGCAATGTTCGGGTCACTCCTCAGCATCTCCGACGCATTGGCCGAGACACCACTCTCAAACATGTAGGCAGTATAATCCTTCGGTGTGTCCTAGGGACTCTGCAACACATGAGCTCCAGAAACGACGTGCTCCTCGTCACAACAATCACCACCGCTAGACTGCCGTGAATTTTCTGGTCCGCATGGTCAACATAAATCTAGATCTAATTTAATCTTAAACTCAAAATAAACCTAAATTTAATCTAATCTAACATAAATCTAAATCTAATGTGCGTAAATAAACCTAAACTAATCTAACGTAAATCTAACTCAAAATAAACGTAAACCTAATCTAATTTAACCTAAATAAACCTAAATCTATTCTAACATAGATCTAAATCTAACCTAATTTTAAACAATAAAAAGAGAAAAATCGTATAACCTTTCTATCACCCAAGTGTGGTAGATTGGTTATGCCATTTCCCTCTTGAATAACAAGTCTTAAGTTCAACTCCTTGTCGGGTAGATATTTAAAGTCTCTTGGGATAGTTTCCTACGATGTTAAAACTTTCTTCTTCTCGGGCGTGTGTGTGTGCCAATAAAAAGAGGAAAATGGTATAACCTCTCTATCACCCAAGTGTGGTAGATTGGTTATGCCATTTCCCTCTTGAATATCAAGTCTTGAGTTCAACTTCTCGTCGGCTAGATCTTTAAGGTCTCTTGGGATAGTTTCCTATGACATTAGAACTCTTTTATTCTCGGGTGTGTGTGTGTGTGTGTGTGGGTGAGTGTGTGTGCCAATAAAAAGAGGAAAATCATATAATCTTTCTATTAGCCAAGTGTGGTAGATTGGTTACGCCATTTCCCTCTTGAATAACAGGTCTTGAGTTCAACTTCTCGTCGACTAGATCTTTAAGGTCTCTTGGGATAGTTTCCTACGACGTTAAAACTCTCTTCTTCTTCTCTCTCTCTCTCTCTCTCTTTGTTTTATATCTTTCTCTCTCTCCCTCTCTCTCTCTCTCTCTCTCTCTCTCTCTCTCTCTCCCTCTCTCAATGTGTGTGTTATGCATTCTTTGTTTATGTATGTGCTCTCTCTCTCTCAAAAACACAATGTGTGTGTGTATGTGAGAGAGAGAGAGAGAGGGGGAGAGAGAGAAAGAGGGGAAGGGAACATGAGAGAGAGGAGAGGGAAGGAGCATACCTGGATCTCCTTCCTCTCCTCGTGTGTGTGTGTGGAGAAGAAAGAGAGAGAGAGGGAGAGCGTGGGTTACCTTTGCTTGATTGAGCGTCGAAAACTCAGATATGAGATCTGAGTTTTTAGATGCTCTTCGTTATTTTTTTTCCCCTGTCGATGTTGCTATAGGCGTCGCTATGGGCGTCTCTAAGTTACAAGTAAACTTATGACTCTCATAGGAACGCCCATACCGACGACCATAGCGATCTCGTGGGTTTTCACTTTTGAGCGTCGCACTACGAGCGTCGCTATTGTGATGTACCTCTTGTAGTGCTTCTGCCCGTTGTTCATAAAAAATCTCATGTATCAAGTGCGTTCAAGAGATTATTATAAGCACCCCTATTTATATGCTATATTTGCACCATAGATGTCTTTTATAAATGTAAACAAAAAGTAAACTTAAAAATGTAAACAATAAGTAACTTCTGTCAAGTTTATGTAATTAATCCTCTTTGAAAATCCCACATTGATCGTCTTGCGCTTCCACTATCTATCAGTTTCTAGCATATTCTATGTAGCCCAATGTAAGGACATGGGTCCTACGGGCAAGGCCACCGGCACCGCCAAACAGTGCGTACGCTAGGGGGAGGCTATAAGATAACACAGTTCGGTGGAGACTAGCACACGCATTACCACCGCCCTTTCACTCGTATCCGAGCTATTTTTTAGAGGATGCCAAAAGCAGCTTGCATGTGCATGCAACGCTCTGCTTCTCTCCCACGTTCCGCAGACAGTGACGTCTCCGTTGCGTAGCAAAAAGAAGACAGACACAGTTTTTTGTGCGAGCATCACGTGGACAGTCGACCGCGGACGCCCTATCTATGCCCTCCACATCGGGCGACTAAAGGAAACTCGACGACACCGAGGCTCCGAAGGCTTCTATTGGTGCCATTGGTTGCACGCGTAGGAAGGCCGCTTAAACCTTGCATGAAGGAGGGTTGATCCCACCCCATGTGGATAAGAGGCCAACACTTTACCATCAAGCTATTGGCCCTTGTTGTGTATAACAAGGAAAGATAGTCTACTTGTGTTTAAAGGAGAACTAGAGGGAAAGGGAAAGCTTCAAACCTCAAGGAAGTAGCTTCACCATTCCTTTTCACTTCTTGGAGGAAGGCAAGTTATCTCCAAAAATTATTTTTTTCTCAAGGAGGTAGCTTCAAAGTGAAGAAAAGCCTTCACAAAAACGACGAGTTTTTGTGAAGAATCATCAAAGGCGTTCTTACAACGAACAACAAGTGAAGCGCTCAAATTCTTGGAAGGCGAGGTTCGCACGCAACGCAAATCGTGGAGCATACAAAAACACAAAGACTTCAATTTCTCAAGATACAAGTTGTCGTTTTTTTCTCTCTCTTTGCATTAGTGTGTGTTTACCATGGCCAGTGAGGATATCCCACCTACACACACGTTTGATTTTGAGCACATAGATCAAAATAAGGGCACCACAGGTGTTGTTGACACTACTATGCATGATGATGACGATCTAGGAGATCATAGGTTTGTAGATATGGCTTCTTTCAAGACTTTGGAACATCGCCAAAGCGTACTTCAAAGAAACCTCTCTGAACTCAATGTAAATGTTACCAATCTTACGGAGTTACTTGTGAAACTTATGAATTCACAGACGACTCAAGGACCCACAAGTGGCACGGTTCAAGGAAACCAAGCTTGCACGACTCAGGAGTCCAAGAGACAATTGCTGCAGAAGATGCAGAAGGTAGCAATGCATTACTTAAGAATATCACCATTCCTGAGTTTCACAGGGAAGAGCACGATCGTAACAAGGACCAATCTTACGTAGTTACTTGTGAAATTTATGAATTCACAAACAACTCAAGGAGCCACAAGTGGCACGGTTCAAGGGAACCAGCACGACTCAAGGAGTCCAAGAGACAATTGATGCAGAAGATGCACAAGGTAGCAATCCATTACTTAAGAATATCACCATTCCTGAGTTTCACGGGGAAGAGCATGAACGCAACAAGGATGCGATCAATACGTTCTTACACAAATGGAGTGATATTCACAGATTGAGACACACCCCAAGTATAAAGACGGATGTGGAAACAAGTCTCTCTTTAAGGCAAGGCCTATAAGTGGTGGATGACATTTCCAATAGATACTCGTCCTCCGTCTTGGGCAGCGTTTCAAGTTTCTTTCTCCAAACAATTTTTGGACTCAAATGAAGAAGATAAGAATTGGTTAGCATAGGATGCATGCCGCATGTCTGGCGTCTCTCTCACACAGCACCCTTCGAAGTATTGAGAAATCATATTAAAACTTGAAGGTCTAGATGAATTCCAAAAGATGCGGGGTTTGAATAGGGGTCTTGACAAAGACTATCGTCTTTATGTTAAGACAAAACATCCAAAAACTTTGGAAGAAGCCATCAGTCATTTGCAAAGATATGATGATGACCACGAGAGGAAAGGAAATGTTCCCTACTCTAAGAATACTTTTGCTAAGATCAATGTGGCTAAGAGCCAATGGCAAGGTACATCTCCCACATGTTCCATGAGGATTAAGAGACAATCTACCTCTCCACTCCCACAAGAGGCTAAGAAGCCTAAACAATCACGAGATACTCCGCGTGGGTCTCTCAACACTGCTGATTTTGAGCGTGCAAAGAAACACAATTTGGGTTTTAGATGTCTTTCAGACCAACATAACAAGAAAGAATGTCCTCTTTTGCGAGGCAAATAAAAGACCATGCACACAGTGCAACACCTCACATTAGATTCATTTCCTAAATATTGTGCTGTAGAGGTTCTTCATATGGAAGAAAAGCACAAGTGTTGTGTGCCTGCTTCAATGTGACAGCCCACCTTTGGCCCCCATGATTTGATTTGCATGCATGGCACTATTAACGGACAGCGTGTTCATATTTTAGTGGATGATGGTGCAACTCATAACTTCTTGAACTATAGGCTAGTCAAGAAATAGAAGCTTACACAGACTCCCTGCTCCCACAAGTATGTGGTGGAGCAGATGTCTAGGAATGATAAAGGAGTATGGGACATGCTAGTTCAAGGGGTTGAGCTTATTGTTCAAGATCATACGATGACCCTTGACTTCCAAGTTATGAACATGGACCGTGCTGATGTAGTTTTAGGGCGGGAGGGGCTGCATGGTTTAGGAAACACATTGCACACTAGTTATGAACACAACTCCTTATCCTTTATGGCCAATGGTAAACATGTGCTTTTGCTAATATACCATCTGCACCTCTTATATGTACAGCCAAGCTTTCTATTTTGCAGAAAGCAGATTTAATAGATAAGGTCTTTTTGTGTTACTACTTGTCTCCAAGTCTTGTGAATTCTCGAGAGCAAAGTGCGGTGAATTCTACTAATGGTATGCAAAGTGCAATGAATTCTATTGATACACAAAGTGTTAACAATCCTAAGGAGCAAAGTGCTCTCAATTTTAATTCTATAGATCAACGTGCAACTGTTGTAAAACAAACATTACAAGAATTACAAGATTCTCCATCCCAGCATAACTCTAGTTTACTTTCTCCTTTTGCACGGCAAAAGCTGACTCACTTACTCACGGAGTATAGTGATGTGTTCTCAAGTGATTTACCACCAGGTTTACCCCCTACACGTGATGTGCAGCATGGCATAGATGTCTTGCCAGGTACTAAACCGGTGAGTAAACCACCTTATCGTATGAGTGCTAAAGAAGCCAAGGAGGTTGAGAGTGAGTTGGTTGATTACCTTGCTTGTGGTTTCATTAGACCTAGCACTTTGCCTTGGGCATCACCAATTCTATTGGTAAAAAAGAAAGATGGTACTATGCGCATGTGCTTAGATTATTGCGGATTAAATGCGATAACCATCAAGAACAAGTATCCTCTGTCTCAAGTGGATGAGTTGTTTGATCAACTCCACGGGGCAAGATACTATACAAAGATAGATCTTCGTTCAGGATACCACCAGGTACGTATCCTACTGCAAGATATCTCCAAAACTGCCTTTAGAACACGGTTCGGGCATTTTGAATTTTTGGTTATGCCTTTTGGTCTACCAATGCTCCAGCTACATTTATGACACTCATGGATAGTGTATTACGTCCCTATCTTGGAAAATTTATTGTGGTTTTCCTTTGATGAAATTCTCATTTACAGTAAGACTGAAGATGAACACATAGAACACTTATGATTAGTTTTTGAATAGCTACAAGCTCACGAGCCGTATGCTAAGCAAAGCAAGTGTGATTTCTATAAAACAGAGATACATTACCTCAATCATGTGATCTCTTACTCTGGCATAAAGATGGACACTGATAAGGTTGCTGCCATTCTTAGATGGCCATATCCCAATACAGTTGAAGAGCTTCAAATATTTTTAGGCATGGCTCGATTTTATCAACAGTGTATCTATGACTATGCCAAAATCAGTGTTCCTATGACTGATCAACTTAAAGAAAAAGGTAAGACCTTCTCTTGGGAAGAAGTCCAAAAACGCAGTTTTGAACAGCTCAAGTAGCCATAGCCACTGCTCCCATCCTAGCAATCGTTGACCCACTTAAGCCATTTGTGGTAGAGACTGATGCTAGTGATAAAGCAATTGGTGCGGTAGTTCTCTAGGAGGGAAGACCTATAGCCTTTGAAAGTAAAAAGTTAGATACAACACAACATAATTATTATGTCTATGAGAGCGCACTCTATGCCATAATTTACGCTTTATGAAAGTGGCAACACTATTTATATGGTACCGAGTTTGAAGTAGATTTTGACCATGAGAGTATCAATGGTTTACTACTCAAACAGACTTGAAGGGCCATAAAGCTAGATGGGCAGAAATCCTTCAAGATTATGATTGTAAGCTACGATATCAGAAGGGGCGATATAATCTAGTAGTGGTTGCACTAAGTCGGATGCCTCAGATTAATTCACTTGCTCTCACGGAACTAAAGAGTGGATTTTTGGAGTCATTATGTGGCAAGTGTGCACAAGATCAATCATATGCTAAAGTGTGGAGTGCAGTTTTGAGAAGGGATCCCTCACACTCACATGTCTCTGAACAACCATATCAACATGTCTCCGCCTGCGTAGATAGAAACTCTAACACACAGAGCTCCACCCCTACTCAGGAAGAGCTTAAGCGATGGAAGAATTTTTCCATTGATGATGGCTACTTACTCCACAAAGGTAGAGTATGTGTGCCAAAGGACTCAGACACTAGGCGCCAAATCTTATTTGAGTGTCACAATAGTCTAAGTGTTGGTCATCCAGGTATTCGTAAGACGTATGCCTTAATTCGACGGTAATGTTATTGGTTGGGCTTACATCATGATGTTCAAGAGTACGTACTAAACTGCCAACAATGCCAAGTTAATAAGGCAGAGCGCCTCAAGGTAGGTGGCCTTTTATATCCTTCAGAGATTCCACAAGGTAAGTGGGAGAGTATCTCTGTGGATTTTGTAGTAGGACTACCTACTACAATCGTTGCCATGATGCCATTTGGGTAATTGTAGAACGTCTCACAAAGATGGGTCGATTCATTCCCACTAAGACTACGGTTAAGACATCGGAATTAGCACAACTATTTGTAGAGCATATATATAAACTCTACGTCTACCAGCTAGTATCACTAGTGGCAGAAATCGAAAGTTTGATAATCACTTCTGGAGAGCTGTGTTCCAAAAGTTGGAAACTAAACTTAATCTAAGTAAGGCTGATCATCCAGAAACGGATGGTCAAACAGAAAGAGTTAATCAAGTGCTAGAGGATATGCTACGAGCGTATGTTAGCAAGAAGCAAACCAATTGGGAAGACTACTTACCTATATTGAAATTTGCTTATAATAGTTCAAAGCATGTGACTATAGGGTTTAGTCCATTTCTGTAGTTGTATGGATTTCAACCTAGATCACCCGTTATGGTGGGGTTGGCTAATGAGAAGATACATAAGCGAAGGATTTTCTCCAAGACCATTTTGACATGCTTCAAGTTGCTTGACAGAATGTTAAGCAAGCTCAAGATCGATATAAGAAGTGCACAGATGAGCATCGACGTCTTGCTACTTTCAAAGAAGGAGACAAGGTTTTCCTCAAAATTCCGGAGCATTCAGAAAGTCTGAAGATGGAAAATGTTGCTAAACTTTCACCACGCTATTGTGGACCGTTTACCATTCTCAAACGTATAGGTCAAGTGGCCTATAAGTTAGCTCTTCCAGAGCACTAACAAGTTCATCCTGTTTTTCATGTTAGCCGTTTACAAAAATAGCTAGGATAGAATGATAATGCCATTGACAAAGGTGTGTTGGTTGACTTTTTGCACCGCCAAGCATTCCTCATGAGCCCGAAAAGATTTTGGGTTCTCATGAGCTTCGCACCAGACATCATGTCAGACGACAGGTGTTGGTAAAATGGCTAGATAGACCTGAAGAAGGTTTTACATGGGAGAATGTCTCGGCACTTAAGAAACGTTTTCCTATGTTTGTTTTCGAGGACAAAAACGATTCTCCAGGGGGGGTGGGGGGGTAATGTAAGGACATGGGTCCTATGGGCATGGCCGGAAAGTGTGTACGCTAGGGGGAGGCTATAAGATAGCACGGTTGGGTGGAGACTAGCACACGCATTACCACCGCTCTTTCACACAACCTTGTAGATCCTGACCACTCCTCCTCTAGCCGACTAAATATGATCCGGTGCATGTGGTGACATTATAAATTGACCATTTGATATCCTCATTTATGTTTTCCTTGCCTTTTCTATGACCAATGTAGACGAGCTTCTTTCATTACTTTTCTTTGTCATTTACGAGAATCCCTCTATCAAGGCTAATGCTTGAAGAGTACCAAGCTCTCTAGTCACCTATTTATGACCCCGAGAGTGCACCTTGTACGTATGTAGCATATCATATGCACTCATCAGCGGAGGGTATATTATAGTTCATATGAGAGCATTTTAATTCAAGTTTTCTTAAAACTTACAAGTTCATGAAGAAAGAGGTCGAGTAGTTTTTAGTCACACACACACACACACACGCGCAAACATTTGGCAATCAAAGGCTACAATGATAGATGTAGAGTTATTTGGTCTAGAATATGGAACTTTTATTTGGACCATGGAATTAGTGGAGGGATTGCTATTCATATGGCTAAGATTGAGGCCCCTGTTTAGGATGATTGACATTCATTGATTGGTGGGGACATTATTATGCAGATCTTTAACAGTTGATTAGGGTATGATGATCACCTCAACCACCTTAATATATTGGCCCATTGAGAACTCATGGTTTTTCCAACCACTGCAAAGGGATGTATTTATCGATTGATGCATGTATGCTTTTTCTCCTCTAGCACAACCATTTTTCTCACTCTCTCTTTCATAGAAACAAGGAATTCCACACTCTTATTGTGCCTGGAGCACTTTCCATGTAGACTTTGTTTAAAAGATGTCATTGTGGCCCTACGTTGCTTCAGTTCACATTTGACATAGAGAATGTATTGTAGGACCGTTTCGGAATATGTGCAAACTCTCAAAATCTGTTTCCAAAATTGAAAAGTGGTCAACAAGGAGAACTCTAAGGGGGTTTGTAGGATATGTAGTCCTTCTTGAGGAATTTCAGTGAAGTCATGGAAATCAAAACCTAGCTCCTCAAAACAATCTCCATTTTCTCATTCTTCTCCTAGATTGCAGCTCTGTGTTGTTTTAGTTTGCATTTGACATAGGAAACACATTTTGGTGTCGTGTAACGTGTTTTATCTCTCAAAACGTTTCACCAAAATTGAATAGTAGCCAAGAAGGAGTGTTTAAGGATATTTTAGGTAATTTTAGTCCAAAACCTAGATCCTCAAAATAATCTTTATTTTCTCAATCTTCTCTAGGTCGTGACCCTATGTTGTTTTAGTTTGCATTTGACACAAGGAACACATTCTGACATCGTTAGACGGATTGTATCCCAGTTCTCAAAACCTATCTTGGAAATTTAAGAGTGGCCAACAAAGAGTGTTTTAATGATTTTGTAGGTAATATGTAGTCCTTATTGGCATTTGTTAACCCTCACGGCACACGGACACCCTATGATCTATAAACGTTGTATTATTTAGAGTCAGGTACCGGGCTTGTCGGTCCAATAGGGAAAGGTAGAGTGATCGCCGATGAGAGGCGCACTTTAACTTGGACATTCAAGGGGTTAGTTCGCTAAGCATGGGCGCCCAAGTGTGAATGGGGTGAGCTCCTATAAAAGCCAACTAAACCTAATTTTTACTCATTCTCTCATTTGTGCAATTGAAGAGTGCTCTTGCTCCATCTCCATCTTCTTCTTCTTCACCTCCTTGTGTGTGTGTGAGAGAGAGAGAGAGAGAGGGAGAGTGTGTGTGCGATCGAGCATTACGAAGGCACGACGGCGGCGAAGCGGTTGAGCGCGGCACGACTGCAGCTTCTTCTTCATCGCGGCGAGGAATCCACCACGAAGGCGAGCGTAGAGCGGTGAGTGACACACCCTTTGTTTCCTTGAGCTTGCTAGTTTAGGCTTGTTGTGTGCTTGGAGCGGTTTGTGGCTCGCATACGGTGTATTGGCAAGTCCCTTGCTTCGACAGTGCGGCAAGGAGCGCACATTTTTGGCACCGCTGCCGGGGATATGCCCTACACTAAGCTCGGTTAGCACTTTACGCTTTCTTGTGGTGCAATTTCTATCATAGGAAAGGCAGGGAAGGAGTGTGTGGAGATTTCTGTTTTTTGCGTTTTCTGCATTTGCTATCAAGTTTCAATTTCTGCTATTGTCTGCGTTTTTTCAATTTCTGCAATTTCTGCATTTTCAAGTTCGGCGTTTTCTGCATTTCTGCAATTTTCTGCATTTCTGCGTTTTTTTAATTTTCTGCAATTTCTGCGTTTTTTCTGCAATTTCTGTAATTTTCTGCAATTTCTGAATTTCTGCGTTTTTTCAATTTCTGCGTTTTCTGAAATTTCTGCATATCTGCGTTTTTTGCAATTTTTGCATATCTGCGTTTTCAATTTCTGTATTTTCTGCACCAAAAAAAAAAAAAGTTTTTTTTTTTAAAAAAAATTCTGGAAAAAAAAAATATTTTCTAAAAAAAAAATAAAAAAATTTCGGAGATCGGGATCATTTTCCCAAGCCCAAGCCCAAGCCCAAGCCCAAGCCCAGGCCTCAGTCCTCAGTCTTATGATATATACTAGACTCACTCTTATATATATACCCTACTCCCTCAAGAGAGAATGAGAGCATGTGGGACAAGTCCTCCACTGTCCTCCTTTCTCTTCCCACTTGCACCCTTAGACTTTCTAGTTTGGGCCTAGTTTCCTACTGGAAATTGACAGTTTTAGGGATTCCGAGGGCATAGAGTGACCAAACGGAGGGCTGTAAAGCACGGCACGACCCTCTGACCGATACGCTCGTTTCGAGCTATCACACGGCCCATTCCACGACACGCTCTAAAAAATATAGCAAAAAAACAAACAAAAAACACGCTAAAAACTAGTCACAAGGCCTCCTAGAGCAGCTTTTTGACACCTTAGGGTATCAAAAGCACATGCACTTACGCTTTGGGCGGGTGCTAGAACACGAGCATATTGAGGGTGCCTCTGTTCATACGGACACCCATTACCCATCCACGATAAGCTCTAGACCCTCAGCGGGGACACAAGGTAGCACCACCCAAGACCCTAAAATAGCCGCTAGTGATTCCTCCTCCGACTCAGAAATCATGGAAGCATACCCTACCCAAAACACTGAGAGAGAAGTCCATGCACCTCCCGAAGCTCCACAGCCTAGTACTAGTATGTTTAGCCGTTTCATGGAAACATTAAGTAGAGCTACTCGCTCGGAACCTGATGCAAATGAAGCACACGAAGGGGGTGGGGAAGTGGACTCTCCTTTCACATCGCACGTGGACCCCACACCCCCAAAGAGTGTCCATGTGGATATCCTGCCAACTTCTTACCAAGAAGGCCCTGTTGAGCTGCCTCCTTCAGAAGTTCCCTCTAGAGTACCGTTGGTGGCAAGTAAAACCACGGGGAGCAACATTGCTTTTACCTCACAAGAAACCGTTAACACGTCGACTCTAGAAGGATTGTTCATTAATGATCATTGGACATACGACCTCCACACTGAGGTGTTGACGGATCTACACTCTGGCCACGCCTACCATGTAGGATGGATAGAGATTGTACAATCCACCTCTAGTGCCACGAGCATCGAAGATCAACAGAAAATGATCTATAATGTTATCCATGGCATTATTCAATCAGAAAGGCAAAACCGAGGGGTAAATATACTCTCAACTAGCCCCATGAGATTTCTGGATACGAGCAAGGCTCAACAGCCTACTCTATCACAAATGGAGACTCCTCTAATGAGCCCCATGGACCCATCTTACGTCATTTCACCTGGGGTCTCTATGCAATCTGAGCCTCCGAGCGAAAACTTTAGCTTCCCTAACTTGGCTCAACCCTCTATCAAGGAAAACACAGTGCTCACTCCAGGGATAAGCCTGACAGAGAATGTACCGATGACATCTACGGTTAGCGCAGTGCCACTACCTAGTGTCGTAGTACCTAATATGGGGCCTCGACCATATGTGCCTCTAGCCCCTTATGCACACATGGCCCCCACACCTCCAATTGTACCACTTGCTTATGCTCCTCGAGTGCCGCTCCCTAGCTCTTATCCGAGTGGACCTATGCCCGGTTATGTTCCATATCGTGCATCATCCACACATATGCCAAGACCGGTACCCGTTCCTCTCCCACATATGATTCCAAGAGTACCTCCACCGGCCCTACCTCCTCACATAGGTGACTTGGCAGCGTTTGCTCAAACCATAGGTCGATCTATCGCAGAAAATATGCGTCATGCATCTGATAGAGAGCCTAGAAGTAAGGCAATACAAATTGCCAAACTCATGTAAAAATTCAATGGGGATGAAGATGCTAGGAAACACATTGAAGTGTTTGAACAAGTATGTGATTCCTTAGGGGAACGCAACGAACTACATAAGTGCAATGCCTTAAGCTTGACATTAAGTGGGAAGGCTGGAGATTGGTATAGAACCCTAAGGGTGGACGAGAAAACAATCTACCCTACCCTTCGAAGGTTGTTTCTAAAGGAGTACATACGAGAAGGTGTGCTTTGGGGTGTAGCATCTCAGCTACAGAAGGCCGAACGTAAGGAAGGAGAGTCAGTAAGGGACTTCATTAGTCGTCTAAAGCACTTAAACTCTCGCTGCCCTGTAAATGAGCGTTTCAATAATAACCAACTGCTTGATCGATTCATCCGAGGGTTGAGGAATGAAGGAATCTATAATGGACTAGTGATTAGAGGTATCACAACCTGGGAAGATGTCACTGCCAATGCAATCCAATTAGAGGACAACTTGATGATAGCAGGCATGAGGGTGTCTACTGACACGAGATCCACTAGCTAGCAAGCCATTGAGTATGAACCCATGACTGCAAAGCCCATTGCCAATGAGCCAAAGGTATTTGAGACATTCTTGACAGACCTCACCAAGGCAATCCAAGAGTCTCTTAAGGATAATCGACCCCCTCAAAATAGTCACATGTATCCAAGAAGGGAGCAACAATGGTGTTCCATTTGCTTAGGTCCACATAGCACTAGTGAGTGCCCTACGTTTAGTGTAAAATTTAATGGAACTTGCAACGCATGTGGTAGGTATGGTCACCAAGCTAAGGATTGTTTAATGATCAAACGTATGATGGCAAATAGACCACCTGTAGCCTCGACGGATGCGCCTCGAGCTCCTGTATTGATGCCTACTCCACCTGTTGAGCAACTATCGCAACACATGGTCCCTAGATCTCAAAATGTTGTACAAGCTACACCGCTACCACCTCCTGTGCTAGGACCGCAGCCCCCGCATCCAAGAGTCGCCCCTATGAACCAAGTGGGTTGCGAGCCATCAAATGCTTATGCAGATGGCTGTGAGGAGGAAATAGACACTAGTATTGCCTACGGACTTGATACATTGGAAGAGTGTCCTATATACTATATGGAAGATTGTTGGGGACAAGTCAAGCCGGTTTATCAAGCTGCTGCTCTCGCATCCAGAGGTCAAAATATCAACACCCAGGCTAGGAGGCCACCTCTTCAATGCTACGAGTGTGGTGGACCACATCGAGTAGCGGAGTGCCCTATTAGGCTGCAAAAGAATGCTGCACAGATGCAAATGAATCAAGGGAGCACGTCTGCAATGCCAATACTCACATGTAATCGTTGTGGCATAGATCACTTGATTGCCCAATGCCCCTATAACCCAAATGCACCTAAAATCACACCCCTAAATTTGGTCGAAATTGCTAGTGTGACATCGCCAATACCACCCGTCGCACCCGCTTATGCGATTACACGGTCCATGCTTCAAGGGCCAGGCCATATCCTCGAAGAGAGAGATACCGCGTCAGTTATCCAAGCAAAGAAAAAGAAGACACGAAGGAAGAAGTCGCAGAATACGGAAAATTCAAAGCCAAGTTCCAAAACAAACATAGGAACAGGAGATGACCCCGTGTATATGAATGAACTCGAGGATGATTCAGATTCAGTCGAGACAATGGAGACTAGAACCAATACCACAAAGGGAAAGACCGACAAAGAAAACCGTAACATGGAACCAAATGAAAACCGAATAAGAGAAAACCATAAAGAGCCTCTGAAAACACCACAAGTGTTTCCAAATCCAATCCAAGACCCCCAAGATAAACCGCATGGGTAAAAAGGGAAGAATCGTAAAAAGAAGATTGGGACGTACCCAAACCCAGTAGACGAGATTGAGCAGGTGAAACATCTAAGAGGTTTAGTGGAGGAGACTCAAAGGAAACTAGAACCAGAACCCATGCATGTCAAAATTCATGACACAGTGTTTCCCACGCAAGTTCATCCACCCCACATGAACCATAGACCGTTAGCCATATCTAGTATCATCCAAGAAGGGAGTGAGGACGGGACATCAGAAAGTGAGCATACACCTTCCTTGTTGGAAAGGATGTTTAACGAAGGAATACCTGATCCCATTGAGGAATATGAGATTCCATCCTCACCAGTTCCTAGTCAAGGACCTACACCCTGCAAAACGCCAATGAATGTTGCCAAACTAGTGGACTTCATGTCTTCTGAGGTCCGAACCACGATCATAGCAAAGCTGTATGGAGATCCTGAGTTATTCCTTGCACTTCGAGCATTCCTTAACGGAGAGCTACGAACGGGATTACCGCAGTTTGCGCAACCAAATAGGCCTGACTCGATTATGATTGATGAGGAAAATCATGTGCAATCACTTGACTTAGATGGACACGAGTCTGTGATCGAGGTACCCATTAACGAATTAGGGCAGTATTTTGAAGGTGACGAGTCTAATGCGACCCTACCCATCACTACCAAGGGATTAACTATAAAGGGAATTCTTGATGGTGGTGCGGGAGTTAGCATCGTTACAAAAGATTGTTGGGAATCCATGGGAAAACCCCGCCTCAGTGTTACTAACATTGTGGTAAAGATGGCAAATGGTACCATAGCCAAACCTATGGGGATGCTCAAGGATCTTAAGATCAAAGTTCTAGGACACAAGGTACGACATACGTTCATTGTAATGGATTTCTCTAAACACCTTATGTCATATGAAATGATTTTAGGACGACCATTCATGAGGGAAGCACAAATGGTTCATGATTGGTCTAAAAATCATGTCTATTTACAATTCCAAGACTCTGTTCTTAGAGTGGATTTGGTGACTGGTAAGGTACACCCCTTAGGGAGTAAAACCATTATTGATCATCACTCTGACACCACAGTTCACTCGGCCCCACTACAATATTGTTACACTTGTAAGAAGGATACAGACATTGGCCAAGATTCTCCTTATATGGATATCCTACCTGGGATGACTGAGTCAGACAATGTGGATTGGGTACACCTAGCATCAACCATAGACACTTGGGGAAATAGGGGGACGACCTGGGTAACACCTGAGGGGGATGAAATGCCTATACCCTTAAATATGCTACAAGCAATGCATATCTCTTCTGACAAGACTCATCCTAAGGTAACGAAGAAAACATACAAGTGGGTCCCTAAAGCTTCTTTAGTGACCATATCTAGTGCTAAAAAACAGAAGCCTTGTAAGAAACGTACCACTCGCTCCAAGAAAAGTAAGAAAATGTTGCGATGGATCCCTAAACGACTATTGGAAGCCCAAGGCTACTATCAAGGAAATGATCAAATCTGGGTGCCAAAACGTAGATTGTGCTCTTACCTATCACCTGACCCAAGTGAGCCCAATCCCGTAGCTCCAAAACGAATCAATGATCGTGGAAAGGAAAAAATCACAGAATGCTACACACCCGCTCCCGAGCTAGTTTGGGTACCAAAGAAAGAACGATTTGTTCCACCTAGCTCAGGAAGGGGGGAGTCCCATGAAGATTCTAGCTCCTCATGTAATACATCCATAGAGGTAAAAGTTTCTACACAGCCTCCATCTATAGTAGTGGACCTCAATGAAGCTACAAAAGAATCCACACCTCCCAGTGTTCAAGAATCACCTGATGAACCACTTCAAGTTCGATCCTGGGAGAGTACCTTACCACCGTTGCAACTTGACGAGGCACCTAGGGTAATAGAAAACTACTGGCAAAAATCCTCACCTATTACCAACTGGAACAATTGGTTTCAAAGGGTGACAAGCTCATTTCAAACGGTATGATCTACCCAAGGAAGGGGGGAGTGTTTGTGGACATCCATCATTCATTTGTTTCCCTCTCAACCTTTTTCCCTGACCTCTCAATTCTAATCTTAGGGAATGTACATATAAAGCTTTATACTGACAAAAAAAAAAAAAAAAAAGAGCAAGAGCAATTAGCAAACAAGTATGCACAATAAAAGTCAAAACATTGACTCAGACCTACACATGTCACATCTGGTACAGTGAAACAGAAACCTATGCCATGAAACACCTTTGATCCTCATCACTTGAGTGATGGAGGGTAGGTAAGATTTGTACGATAGGAGTGTTTCTGTTTTAGAGTTGAGAGATTAGCGAAGTTCTCTTTTCCCACTAATGTGCCTCCTGGAGGTATTCCTTTTGTTTCCTAGTGTGTACAAGAGCGTGTTGCTATTGATAGGATTTGGACCTTCATGGAACCTTTCTCTCGTTCACACTTCAAATCAAGCGCGACCATCGACACAAACAGGTGTTTCTTGTCCATTAGCATTGCCCTTATCTTTTTGCATCCATGTTTGTCTGCCTTGATTGTGATTGGTAGCATAATATTCAGTGCATTTGCTTAGTATCAAACATTTAATTCAATGTAATGTTTTGTCATAATCACTTGTCTAGGTTTAAAAATCAAGCAGTCCGACTAAGCTAGTTTGACCAAGTTAGGTATTAGAAATCTTCTCTTAATACCATGGGGAATGCCTTCCTAATAAGCAATGGTTACTTAGGTTCTTAATCCGATTTACCACTTACATAGGTAGAGAATCCTTCAAGGAGATAGAAGATCTCCTAAGTACATGTCAGGGCCCAGAGGGTCTATCAAAGTTGCAAAAAAGAAGGATAGTGTAGAAGTCTTGTAAGTTTACTTTAGCAGGTGGAGAGGGTGCTCTACAAATAAGAGATTAGATTTGTGCTGGAGAAATTCCATGAAGAGAGAAAAGACATTGGGGTAAAGACCAGGTGATGTTTCAAGTACTAAGAGAAGGTTTTTGGTGGCCTTCATAGTGAGGGATGTTCACTATTGATGCAAGACCTGTCATGAGTATTAGACCATGAGTGAAAGATGACTGGTAGCCAAGTTTCATGTAGCAATCATAACCTAGAGTTCTTTTAAGAAGTGGGGTTTGGATGCCATCAGTCCACTCCCTAAGTCTAGGCAGCATTGTATGAAATGTACTAGGGCTTTCTAGTGGGCTTAACACTAGTGACCTTTAGCTTAAGTATTATAAAGGGAGTTTACTAATGTGATGAGCCTGGGGAATGTAACAGTGTTATATGACCTCCCAAAGTTACAAAATTAAAATGCTGAAAATGAACAAGCAAAAAATCAAAGTGCCACAATGTAAAATTTTAAGCTGGAAGAGAAATCCCTGCTTAAATTGGTACTTCACTCACATGTATCGCCTATGGTACTAGTGTGGGCGCTTTTCCTTGAGAAGCAAAAAACCCAAGGCATACAAAATAAGCACACACATCATAATTGAATCAATGTGAAAAGACTTTGGGGGGTCAAAGAAAAAGTAATCAGTCAGGCGATGATTTCATGAGAAATTCCTTTTATGGTAGCTTAACTACAAAGTTTTCTAGATATAGCCTCTAGTCAGCCCTCGAACATGAATACTTGGCTCTCGCGATTAAACAACTTAATTGACCACAGAAAATTAAGAAGCTTACCCATGGTATTAATATTCGATCTCTAGTGCTTTTCGACCGTCAAATTAGCGACCCCAGACTTGTTTAATTTTTTACCTTTACATCTGTTTATGCATTTGATTACATTGAAATTTAATGTTCATTGCTGACAAATTGTTTGAAATTCTTTTTCCAATCAATGTGTCTACCTAAAACTGCATATGCTTTTAAAGAGAATGCAATTACTGTGCCAATATTGTTTGATTTTGCAGTGACTGAAGAAGGCTAAGGACATTCATCTCAAATGCTCTTCCACCTCGACGAACCAGCTTCAACTCAATAGCTTCCGAGGACGGAATCTACATCAGGAAGGGGGGCATGTTAACCCTCACGGCACACGGACACCCTATGATCTATAAACGTTGTATTATTTAGAGTCAGGTACCGGGCTTGTCGGTCCAATAGGGAAAGGTAGAGTGATCGCCGATGAGAGGCGCACTTTAACTTGGACATTCAAGGGGTTAGTTCGCTAAGCATGGGCGCCCAAGTGTGAATGGGGTGAGCTCCTATAAAAGCCAACTAAACCTAATTTTTACTCATTCTCTCATTTGTGCAATTGAAGAGTGCTCTTGCTCCATCTCCATCTTCTTCTTCTTCACCTCCTTGTGTGTGTGTGTGTGAGAGAGAGAGAGAGGGAGAGTGTGTGTGCGATCGAGCATTACGAAGGCACGACGGCGGCGAAGCGGTTGAGCGAGGCACGACTGCAGCTTCTTCTTCATCGCGGCGAGGAATCCACCACGAAGGCGAGCGTAGAGCGGTGAGTGACACACCCTTTGTTTCCTTGAGCTTGCTAGTTTAGGCTTGTTGTGTGCTTGGAGCCGTTTGTGGCTCGCATACGGTGTATTGGCAAGTCCCTTGCTTCGACAGTGTGGCAAGGAGCGCACAGCATTTTTGGAGGCCTTGCGGCAATCAAAACCTAGCTCCTTTAAACAATATCCCTTTGCTCAATCCTTTCTATACTTTCTAAATCTCCCCTTCCATCTTCCAATCTCATTGCCTCCTTTGCTCTTCCTATTCCTATTCCTATTCTGCATTCCATGTTTCTATGGTCTTTTTCTGTTGCTCTCTCTCTCTCTCTCTCTCTCTCTCTCTCTCTCCCCTTGCAATCTTGTATTGTTTATAACCACGCAACCTTGTTTTAAGTGCACATTGCATGCATGCGGATTTGTGTATGTGTGAGCATTCTAATGTGCATTTGAATACAAATTTTAGGTGTTTGGGGCTTTCTTGCAAGTTGGAATTGATGTTAAAAACTTCAACAAGCCATAAATGACATAAACACAAATTATCTAAATTTGTTGATCAAGAACCCCTTCATTGAATTTGTAAATTAGAGGTCACATGTTATCAGGTTTCTTTTTTGTAAGTGGGACTTATGAAAGTTCCAAAATCTCAAAATTGGTGTTTTAGCATGTGAGTGTATGTATTTGAGTACAAATGGCTAGTGTATGTGTCTATGCATGCGAGGCATTTGAATGTACTATATAAAAGGATAGAATTGACAATTTTAATATAAATGAAAGAAAGAAACTATATGAAATCATTTTCAAGGAGGGGTATATTATCTACTTTAAATGTTAATTAGTTTAGATATAAGGGTAGTTGTATGCATGTGTGACCATTGTAAGGCAGCCCATAAGGCATAATTCAATTGTTGGATCGCCATAAATGGGTGATTGTGAGTGTGGGTATATGATTTGCCAAAAGAGCTATATGATGGAAATCGTATGGCTCTTTATATAAGAGTAGGGGTGTATCCATGTGTGACTATTGTAAGATAGCCAATATGGCATAATTGGAATGTTGGATCTCCATAAAGGGGTGATTGTGACTGTGGATGTTGTACATTTTTATATCAGTTTCCTAAAGAGCTAGATTATGGAAATCATACTAAACTATATATCATACAATATGTATACTCTATGGACATCGTTTGGTAAACCACATTGTAAAAATTAGTATTCAGAGTTACTATTTGTGTGCATGTCAAAAATATTGTCTTTATGGATCATGTTCATTATATAGTAGTGGAGGTGGTCCTTATATCATACTTTATATGGTCCATTACATGTTAAATTTGGAGGTCAATATTGTCCACCATACATTAAATACCTTTTCTTTAGGGATGTGCATGGAATGAATTATATGGCCTACCAAAAAGATACATAAAGGTGGACAATAATAAAAAACCATAAATCTTATCTTCCTCAGGCCATATGGTTTTATTCTATGAATATCGTCAACAATTGCTTGTAGACTCTATGGTCCACTACATGATAAACAATATGGACGTAAATACAGTCCACCATAAAATTTCTATTGAAGTGTCCATATAGTAACACAATGGCCATGCATAAAATGAATTATATGGCCTAGGAAATACATAGATCAAGACAGATAATGTAGACAACCATATATTTAGTCCTCATCAATAAGACATATGGTTTTACCCTTTGTTCGTTAAATAGCATCAAAATCTATATGGTCTACTATACGAGTCCATATTGTTTGATTATATGGATATCACCACCAACATCCATTGTAGATTGTATGGTCTGCTACATGATAAATGATATGGGACCATACAACTGTCATTGAGATATCTGTAAAGCAGCACTATGGGTGTGGATGGATTCAACCATATGGCTTACTTAATAGAGCTTAAGGGTGGAAAATCTAGCCCTTATTGGCGTCACATGGTCTTGAAGATTGTATGGACTGCATTATAGACTACAACATATGATATTAAGGTATTTAAATTCAACTTTTGCCATCAATTGTGCATTCATGACTTGCATTTCATGGCGCACGTCCATTGTCATGCGTAAGCTCTAGTTACATAGGTGTCATTGTAGTTTCATGATCTATATGTTGTATTTTTTGTCTATTTCTTTATGCATGTGTGTGTGTGTGTGTGTTTGGGGGGGGGGGGGGGGGGGGGGGGGAACGGAGAGGTAGCCTTCTTATGTAGAAATAAAATTCAATAAGTTTAAAGGAGAATGTATTGTGAGCTTTGTTCTCACTAATACATCTGGAGATTTTAATAATCACAACATACATAAGAAGGGATTTATTTATGTAAATTTAGAAATGTAAAAGGAGCAATGAAAAGGGGGTGATGGATTGTACTATCAACAAAAATCACACTTTGTAGAAAATGGTTCGTTTATATGATCGTTAGCTATCAATTATTTATACACAGAGATTGGGAGAAATGGAGAAGAGACAAGCCTAGACAAGTTTCTTGCTTTTGTACTCAGGGCTAACTCAACAAAAGTCCCATATATCATATGTCTATGCAAAACCTCCACCACCTCTCATGCATCAGTTATTTATACATATAGATTGGGACAAATGGAGAAGAGGCAAGGCAAGTTTCTTACTTTCTACTCGCGGCTAACTCAACAAAAGTCCCATATATCACCACATGTCTATGAAAAACATTCACCACCTCTCGTGTGTATATATAAAGCGCCATAATTTTCTTGAGTACTTCTAATCCAAATAGATCAATCCAAATAAATTTAATGATTTTGTCAAAGTATGTTATTGGTTAAATCAAGATTGGTAAAAACTTACTAGCGACCCATAGAAGTGTGACAAAACAATTTGTAAATACCAATGTAGAATCATAATGAGTTTGTTAGCACGATAAACCCTCTCTACCAATACTCTTTTTTGTTTCCATACTCACAATAGTCCCATATATCACCACATATCCATTTGCAAACAAGAACTACAAGATAGGTACATTTTGTGGACTGGTTGATACAAGAACCGTAATGTCTTTGATTGCTTGAGTTTATTTCTCATAGCTTTTGTGGTTTCCACGAAAATTTATATGTAGATAAGGATGTCTTGGTTTTTCCTACTCCTTCCTTCAAGGACTAAATTGTTCTTGAAGAATAGGATCTTTCAAGTCTTTTGTATTGATTTAGAGATTTTACTCATCAGGTCTCTTGTAATTAGACAATGGAGAGACAGGTCAGAAAGACCTTTACCAACCCCTTTGGCTTGTATTTTGACCTCGATAGGCATGGCTCCCCTTAAAACCTTCCATAGGGAGATCTTCATCTCTGAGGGCCAGTGAGGATCCCAAATATTATTTGCTATTGATGTCCATTTGGATATCGGATAATGCTTCCTCCACTGCTTATCGAGTGGGGAGAACCAATTTGCTTCTAGTGAAAATTACCAAAATACCCCTCTAATTCATGGAAATTCCCAAAATACCCTTGTATCTATTTTAGTTCAATTGTTCACGATCCTCTAATCTTTATTCTTTTTTGACAATGGAGATCCGTTTTTGAGTGCTTAAAATGTAATTTGTCACAAATTACCATACCTTTTTTTTTAATCATTTTTTGACCTTTTTTGGCCAGTTTTGACCCCTAGCGGGCATTTTTCGCAGGAAAAACCCCAAACGAACTCCAAAATTCACCAAATTTTTCACGCTTGATCCTAGATACCCAAATCACATTTCCACATCCCCACATTCCATTTTTGACCAGTTCTAGGGCGATGCACGTATCACCGCAGACCAGGCGCCGCAAATAGACAATTACCGCATGTGTCAAACTTCTCGAGCGGGATGAGAGTACCCACACTTATCACTTACATTATTTACATTCTAGAAAGATCAAACACATTATATAGAGCCAAAATAAGCCACCTAGAACCATATCCAAGACCCCGATCCCCTATCCAGGCATGTACGTATGCTCGACTACCGACACGCAGGCACGCATATTTACAATGTGCACGCGTTGCACCTTTTTCCGAACTTGAAACCGCTTTGCAAAGCTCCCAAATGCATGTATTTACATATTTTTTGACATATGACCATGCATAAAAACGCTACTTTGTACATGCCAAAAGCGGTCTATCTGTTGAGATGTAGAGAGAAAGAGAGAGATGAGACAAGAGACACACCATATACGCTCCCAAAGACTGATTCATATTGAGGACAAGATACAAATATATAGGTGAGACCAAGTTGAGTAGAGTGAGCCATATATAGCTCCAACACCCCCACTCAAACAAAGGTCTCTAGCTTTGGATGAAAAAACCCTTGGGGAGTTCAAGGGAAAAACCCAAGACCCTATACAATGTGAAAATATGAACCAGCGATGATGATGTGAAAGTGAATTGTGCATCTATGTACAAATATTCAAGTGACTTAGAGATCACAATGTGCAAATGTGGAGTGTGCATAGTGCATGGTACCTAAAAGATTACAATGTCATATGTACAAAGCTATTACAATAGCAAAGAAGCTAATCTAGAAAGAGTGAGGTCGAAGCAACTCCAAGCTCCGAGCGCAAGAGGATGAAACGTGACTCGTTGAGGCCTTTGGTCAAAATGTCTGCAATCATCTGGTCACTTGGACAGTGTTCAACCATAATGGTTCCTTTGCGTACTTCATACCTGACATAATGATAATGGACAGCAATGTGCTTTGACTTATTATGTTGAACATAGTCTTTTGCAAGACTAATAGCACTTTGGTTGTCACACCGCAAGGGTGTGCTAGAAAGAGGAGAGTGACCAATATCAACCAGCATTTGTCGAAGCCAAATCAACTCACGAGCTGCAAGTGATGCCGCAACATATTCTGACTCAGTCGTAGAAACTGCAACACAACGTTGTTTCTTGCTAGTCCAAGAAACAAGACAACCATTTATAAAGAAGAAATTTCCACTAGTAGATCGCATAGATAAATGTGAGCTTGCCCAGTCTGCATCTGTGTAACCCAAAAGAGAAAGAGATTGCATAGAATCCGATGTGAGTTGTCGTCGATAGACTAAACCAAAATCTGTAGTGCCTTTCAAGTATTTCAACACACGCTTTGCAGCAGACCAATGCTTAAGAGAAGGACATGCAAGATGTTGTCCAAGATAATTAGCAGCAAACAAAATATCAGGACGAGTGTTCATGCCAAAAAACTGAAGACATCCAATCAAGTTAGCATAAGGTTGATTTGTGACAAGTTGACCGCCATTGTCAGAAGTGTTCTTCGTAGAGCTTGCAAGACAAGGTGTGTTGGCTGAATGTGCAGATTCCATACCAAATTTTTGAATAGTATCTGCAATAAACTTTGACTGTTGAAGGAATATAATACCTTTTGTACGGTTCCGTTGGATTTGAATGCCAAGACACGAGTGAATCTCTCCAAGATCCACCATATCAAATGCACAAGACAATAACTTTTTCACTTGCTGAAGAAATCCCAAATCATTGGAAACAAGGATGGTATCATCCACATAAAGAGCAAGAATCACAAAACTGCTACCTTGGCGTTTTATGTATAAGTTGGGGTCTGACGAGCAATAGATGAATCCTTTAGAGGTGAGAAAAAGATCAAATTTTGTATACCAGGCTCGCGAAGCTTGTTTGAGACCATACAGTGCCTTATGGAGTTGAGCAACAAGGTCTTCTTTACCTGGAATAACAAACCCTTCTGGTTGTTCCATATAAATTTCCTCTTCCAAGTCACCATTAAGAAAAGCAGTTCGCACATCCATTTGATGAGCTTCTAAATCAAATTGAACAGCAAATGCCAATAAAACTCGAACACTTGTAATGCGAACAACTGGTGAAAAAGTCTCTTGATAATCAACACCAGCTACTTGGGAATAACCTTTTGCAACTAAACGCGCCTTGAACTTGTCAAAAGATCCATCTGCTTTTACTTTTGTCTTATACACCCACTTACATTTAATAGCTGTACGACCATGAGGTAATTCAGTTAGTATCCATGTACCTTTAGAGATAAGAGAATCGTACTCTGCTTCCATAGCCTCTTGCCATTGATCCTTTTGTGGTGAAGAAATAGCTTCATCATAAGTAACTGGATCTTCGGAAGTAGAAAAAGTATTATCAGCAATATCGTCATCATAAACATGACATGAGCCATGTTCAAAATCAATAGGAAGATCAACAAAAATATCAATATCATCATTGGCGACATTCGGAATGGATGGTTGTGAAGAGGAAAGTTGCTCTATAGGAAGAGTTTCATCTTCTGAAAGAAATGGAAAAGCTTGAAGTAATGATTTAGTATCATCAGAATCATCCATGGACCATGAGCCTCCCATAAGCTGTTCGTTAAAAGTAGCATCACGATTCACAATTACTTTCTTGGAGGAAGGGTCATAGAATTTGTAGCCTTGGGAAGTGTCAGAATATCCAATAAAAATAACTTTAAAACCAGGAGCATCAAGCTTTGTTCGTGTTTTTTTGGGAACATGAATATAAGCAATACATCCAAAGGTTCGAAAATGAGATACAGAAGGAATGTCACCTGTCCATGCTGTGATGGGTATCTTACCAGAGGGTGCAGTAGTAGGAAGATGATTCTGAATAAATACTGCTGTCAAAGTAGCTTCAGCCCAAAAAACACGAGATAAGCCAGAATGAATCAGCATACATCTTACAGCATTGAGAATAGTGCGATTCTTTCGTTCAGCAACACCGTTCTGTTGAGGCGAATATGGAATAGTGTGTTCATGATGAATTCCACTGTCAGCACAGTAACTCACAAACTCTCGAGAAACATATTCGCCTCCATTGTCACTACGAAGCTTCTTAAGGCGACGACCAGTTTGATGTTCCGCAGCCTTGTGGAATTGTTTGAAAACAGATAAGGCTTCAGATTTTTGTCTAAGTAGAAATACAGTCGTATACCTTGAGAAATCATCAATGAAAGTAATGAAGTAGCGATATTGTGATCTCGAAGAAGGTAGAGGTCCACATATATCAGTATGAACAAGATCCAATATGTCATGAGAATGAGTTGTATTTGAAAGAGGAAAGGGTTTGCGATTGTGTTTCCCAAGAGCACAAAATTCACAAATTCCCATATGAGGATGGGCTTTAAGATCCATGCCATGAACAAGATCACGACGTTGAAGATCAAGGAGTTTTGAGAAATCAGCATGAACAAAACGGTGATGCCATACTTTGCAATCATGATCACCTGGAGCAGTGACAACATTTGCTACAGCATCGTTGAGAGAGAGTGCAATCAAATTACCATTTCGAGGAGCAGTGGCTATAGTCTGTCCATCTTTCTCAATTCGGCATTTGGTATGATCAAATCCAACAAACAGACCAAGATCAACAAGTCTAGCAACTGAAAGAAGATTACGTTGAAGATCTGGTACATGTAATACTCCTCGCAAAATTCGAGTGGAAGAAGATAAGGTACCAAGATATAAGTCTCCAATACCCTTTACTTGACAAGTAGTATCATCGGCAAGATAAACAACACATTGAACTGGGAGTGGATGATAGTTATGAAGCCACTTAGACTGATATGTCATATTTCCTGTAGCACCAGAATCGACAATAAAAAGTGATCCATCGCGTACATGAAGTATTCTGTCTGGAGAAACTGAACATAGGATGCAGCTTGTTTCTAGTACAATGTTTTTTCGATGTTCAGTAGCATATGCTCTATTCCGATCTGTGTCGAATCGACGCTTATAGCACATATGAGTGGGATGATCAGATTGTCCACAATATTCACAAGAAGAAGAAGAAGAGTCTCTAGATAAACGTGGTTGTTTTGTGGTAATATTGTGTTCTTCATCATATTGACGTGCCCAAGAATCATCTTCAGTATGGCCATTTCTGTTGCAGTAAGAACATTGCTTATTAGGAAATTTGAGACGAGAGAAAATATTACCGCGACGGCCACCTCTGCGGTTTCCTCGTTGAAATGGACGCCTTCGAGCATAAAAAGCCCGTTCCATCTGTTGTGACTCAGTCTCCTCGTGTGAAATCATAGCTGTTTCATGACTAGCATTACGACGTTCTTGACGTTGAGAGTATTCAATTAAAGACATGCAGGCTTGGTCGAAATCAAGACCATCTTTATTAGAGAGAATAGTAACAATGTTATCATAAGAAGAGTCCTTCACCGTATCAAGGAGAAGTGTAATCAGTTGCTTTTGTGGAACAGGATCACCGGCAGCAGCAAGTTGATTAATAATAGATTTGAAAGATTCAATATGTCCCGTCATGGCTGTACCAACTTCATATTGTAACTTGTTAAGCAACCCTCTCAAATAAAGTATTTCTGTGACAGATTTCTTCTGAAAGTTTGCAATAAGGTACTTCCATACGTCGTGGGAAGTAGGCAGTTGGTACATATCAAGCAAAAGGGAATCAGTAAGAGCAGAAAGAATATACCGACGAGCTGCTTTATCACGTCGTTGCCAATCCGTATAGGCAACATTCCAATCTTCAAATATAGGTCCTTCAGTGATAAGCACGTTATCATTATCCGTATCAACAGGCTGAGGCGGACAAACACGATTTCCAAGAACAACATCGGAGAGTTCATCGCCTTCAAGAATTAACAACATCTTTGCTTTCCAACCTGGAAAACCTTGACCTTGGAAAGGAGGAACAGAACGCTGGCCAGAAGGAAAGCCGTTGACGAGAATATTCATAGCCATATCTTGTTGCGAGAAGACGTATAAGATAAGATCGCAGAATTTGCACACCATATATGGTGAAGGCCGCAATTGAGAATGAGAGAGATATGAGGACTGCGTTCTGTCAACGATAAACGTAAGAAGGATGCTCAAGGAATTTCCAAAATTGTAAGAGACGTCACCCAAAAACGGCAGGGTAAAGGAGACGTTAATAATAAAAGAGTCCTCAAAATAGAGTGGCGTGAGACGCAAGATTGACGGACACAATATGAATAGAAAAAAGCTAAATCTTCTCGAAAAAGTTAACGCCAAAATAAGAAAAACGATCGCGGACGCTTCACGAAGAAGTAGGACGAAGAAAGCTGCGTCAAGCTCAATTGCAGTAAAAACAGCATAACTTTCTGCTGCGAACTCCGATTGACGCAACCCTAGAACTCAAATCGAAGAGCTCGAGGAGACGAACAAGTTTTGGATGAAAAGTTCCATGGAGCGCCATTGCGCTACGCTCCATTGCGCTTTTCCCGTTTCTCCAAATTTTGAGCAGAACAGCAAGAAAAATTGAGATGAAGTTCAGGGTGTCATGAACAAGAAAACGTAATCAACGATTAGATTGATTAGCAATAAACGTCACACAAAACACTAATCATATTCTTCTTAACACAAAACAACCACAATTAACAAGAATCAATGCTCAAAAATAAAATTTGTAGCAATTTTTGAATCTTACATGCAAATTGCATACACATACTGTTTTGTCACTATGAATTGAATTGGCGCATGATCGTTACTGCTCTGATACCATGTTGAGATGTAGAGATAAAGAGAGAGATGAGACAAGAGACACACTATATACGCTCCCAAAGACTGATTCATATTGAGGAC
Organism: Adiantum capillus-veneris; assembly: GCF_014529385.1. Lineage (NCBI taxonomy): Eukaryota > Viridiplantae > Streptophyta > Polypodiopsida > Polypodiales > Pteridaceae > Adiantum > Adiantum capillus-veneris. The sequence continues at coordinate 142,876,830 of NC_140942.1, read as the reverse complement.
AAGATACAAATATATAGGTGAGACCAAGTTGAGTAGAGTGAGCCATATATAGCTCCAACACTATCATCATTGCCCACCCTCAGGTAGAGCATTTATGCTCAATCAAGAGACTATTTGCATCTGGAACCACATCCCGTGCAAAATATCTCTTCAGTCTATAACCATTTATTCTATAGCGCAAACGTTCACCAGACAATTTTTCCGACTCATAGGTGCCATTAGAAAATACATACTTCACTCTGTATGGACCCAACCATTTGTCCCTCAATTTCTTCTGAAAAGTAAAATCCAAGCGAGAATCATACTTCATTGCCAAATCTCCTTCTTTGATCTCTTTCTCTGGTAGCCTCTTATTCATTTTCTCCATCCTTGTTTCTGCTTGTTGAAGATAATAATCACTGGCTTTCTCTCTATTCATTCGCAACAACTCTAGAGAAAGAATTCTTTCTTGCAGCTTGTCACTATGCTCACCTTGCATTTTTCACAACAACTTCAAGGCATCCAACTGCACTTGTATGGGCATAAGAGATTCCTTTTCATAAATAAGTTCATATGGTGTAAACTGTGTTGACACTCTAAAGGCAGTTCTATAAGCCCACAAAGACTTTTCCAAGTCCAAGTCCCACTCTTTAGGATGCTCTCTAGCCTAGTTTGATAGCATCTTCACAATTTGACCATTGCAGTTCTCAACCAACCCATTGCATTGTCGGTAGTACGGAGAAGAATGCCTATGCTGAATTTTCAATTTCTCCATGAGAGCAGCAACAAGTTTTCCCCTAAACCCTGGTCCATGATCAGAAATGATAACCATAGGAGCTCCAAACCTGCAACACACCTGTTCATATAAAAAAGAGCCCACTCTTCCTGCTGTTACATCTTTTACTGCTCTTGCCTCAACCCATTTTGTCAAATAGTCCACAGCCACAAGGATATACCTTTTGCCATTGTTGGTCCTCGGCATTGGACCTACTGCATCTACTCCCCATTTTGCAAATGCATCAAAAGACATTATAGCTTTCTGAGGCTCAACCAAAAGCTTCCGATTTGCAAACACTTGGCATTCATGGCATGACTTGCACAAAAAATAAGCAGCTCTCATTATAGAGGGCCAATAGTAACCTGCTCTTAAAACACGAAAGACAACCTGATCCTTGCCTTGATGGCCTGTTTCTTCATGGAAGTGCTCCAAAATCAAGCCTATCTTTTCTTTGTACGACACTTTTCTCAAAATGCTATCCTTGCCATAAAGCATGAGATCCTCACCTACCAATATGTAGTTTCTTGCTTTTGCAACTATTCTTTGACGCCGAACTTTTGACATGCGCTTTGGACATTGCCCTTTACCGAGAAATAATTCTACATCTTGCAATGATTCCCTTCCTGCATACAAGGCTTCCTTGACCTTTAAAGGAGCTACCAAGGCATCCAACTTGTCCCTAGCCAACTCATCAGCTTCTTTATTCTGCTCACGAGGAACATGCTTAAACTATATCTTCTCAAACTCATGCAAAAGATTCTTGATGCCATAGAACCACTTCTTCAAATTGTATTTCTTAACATTCCACAAACCAAGCAACTGATTCATGACTAGCAATGCATCCCCTTTTGCAATGACCCTCTTCAGTCCAAACTCAATACACTGCTTCAACCCAAGGAAAAGCGTGAGGTACTCGGCCTCATTATTACTTTCAGCTTCATCAAGATCGTAAGCTCTAGAAAAGATTACATCGCCTTTTGGGTTCTTAATGACTAACCCACCACTTGCCTTTTGAAGAAATTTCATGTATGCACCATCAAACATCATTGTATACGCATTTGTAATATCTACTTCCTCTTCATGATGATCCTTGTCAACCCTTGGGTAAGATGGAAGCTCCCCCCCCTTATGTACCACTATGTCTGCCAAGTGATCTTTAACAGAATGATCCACTTTAAACTCAAACTCATACTCTTGAAGCTCCAAAGTCCACTTTAAGATGCGCTTGCTAGGCTTCAAATGTTGTACTACATCAGGCAAAAGATTCGATGTGGTGATCACATAGAACTTTTGGGGCAACAAATAGGTTTTGAACCTTCAACAAGCAAGAACCAAGGCAAATACCCACTGTTTCATTTCTTTGCAGGAGAACTCGCTTACATTCTTCATCTTGCTCTCAAAATAAATTGGCTTGAAGTTCCTTCCTTGCTTTTGTAAGAGAACTGACCCAAAAGATATTGACCCCACACTAATAGATACATAGAAAATCGACTGCAAGTCAGGAGAAATCATTGTTGATAAAGCACACAATACCTCCTTGATGCCATCAAAAGCCTGTTGCATGTCTTGATTCCATTCAAACCCTTGAACTCTTTGACTCAATTTCTGGAGAGGATACACATACTGACATAGCATCCAGAAAAAACGTGACAAGTACCTGAGCTTATGCACAAATGATGCTAAATCCTTTGTGTCGTTGGGCGGATCCATAAGCAACAAATCCTTAACTTTCTCTGGGTCAGCTTCTATTCCAATTTGGGAAACCACATGTCCTAGCAAATGGACTCTGGCATGAGCAAATTTACACTTCTTTGGGTTGAGTTTCCCACCCTCTTGTTGAAGCCTTTCAAAACTCAACCTCAGCTTCTCCAAATGTGTGAACCTTGAGCTATAACACCCAATGTCATCCATGAAAACACGAACGAACTTACCCAAGTAGGGACCAAACACTCTATTCATCCATCCCACTACAAGAGGCTATTCATATTAGCGACGCTCACACAGCGACGCTCAAAATGTTTTTTTCCCGACGTCGCTATGAGCGTCGCAAATTTACTTGTAAATTTGCGACGCTCATAGCGACGCCGGCTGGGCTAAAAAAAATAACAGAGAGCGCCCAAAAACTTAGATCTCAGATCTGAGTTTTTCGGCGCCCTCAAGCAAGGAGCAGGTAACGCTCTCTCTCTCTCTCTCTCTCTCTCTCTCTCTTTCTTCTCCACACACACACACGAGGAGAGGAAGGAGAGCCAGGTATGCTCCTTCCCTCTCCTCACTCTGATGTTCCCTTCCCCTCTTTCTCTCTCCCTCTCTCTCTCTCTCTCTCTCTCACACACACACACACACACACATAGTGTTTTTGAGAGGGAGAGAGAGAGAGAGAGAGAGAGAGAGAGAGAGAGAAAGAGAGAGAGAGAAAGAGTACAAACATAAACAAAAACGCACACACATACATAAACAAAGAATGCACACACACATTGAGAGAGGAAATGAGAGAGAGAGCATGCATAAACAAAAAACGCACACATTGAGAGAGGAAAAGAGAGAGAGAACATGCATAAACAAAAAACGCACATATTGAGAGAGGAAAAGAGAGAGAAAAAATGCATAAACAAAAAAACGCACACACATTGAGAGAGAAACTAATTTAACATCGTAGGAAACTAATTAAAATTAAAATACCTAAAGATCTAGCCGACGAGGAGTTGAACTCAAGACCTATTATTCAAGAGGGAAATGGCATAACCAATCTATCATACTTGGCATGGGTGATAGAAAGGTTATACCATTTATCTCTTTTTATTGGCACACACATCCACACACGCGCACACACACAAGAAGAAGAGAGTTATAACATCGTAGGAAACTATCCTAAAAGACGTTAAAGATTAGGTTAGATGTAGACTTACGTTAAATTAGATTTAGGTTTATTTAAGTTAAATTAGATTAGATTTAGGTTTATTTTTAATTAGATTTACGTTTATTTACGCTAGATTTAGATTTACATTATATTAGATTAGATTTAGGTCTCCATAGACTGCGATGCCTGTATGAAGCGGGTGAAGAAAGCCCTCAATGGAATATAGGGTATTGCTGCCTTCACTCATGGTGGGCTCCGTCGATCCAAAAGTACTGGTGAAATTTCTTCAGAAGATAGGGAAGAAGGTGGATCTTCAGGGCGGCAAGAGTCACTACATCCCCGACAATGACCATCTAGACAACCTCTAGTCATTCAATAACAACTTCAAAGTTAGTAACAAGAGCAAGAATGGTCCAAAGGGCCAATTGCTGTCGTTAGATGTGGATGGAGATGAGGCAGCGTCACCGCCGGAAGTTAACTCTCACATCTTTAGTGATGAGAATGCCAACTCTTGCCGAGTTATGTGAAAAATTATGTGTTAAATCAGTTTTAAGGTTCTTATAATCCCTGTTAGTTTAGTTTTTTGTTTTTAATATAACATAATTTACGTTAGATTTAGATTTATGTTATATTAGATTAGACTTAGGTTTATTTAGGTTTACCCACACACACACACACACACACACACACACACACACACACACAAGAAGAAGAGAGTTTTAACGTCGTAGGAAACTATCCCAAAAGACTTTAAAGATTAGGTTAGATGTAGACTTACGTTAAATTAGATTTAAGTTTATTTTTAGTTAGATTTACGTTTATTTAGATTTATGCTTATTTACGTTAGATCGAGTCCACGCAAGAATTACTTACGGTTTAGGGTTTAGAGTTAGACGAACTGTGAAAAGATGTTAAGATGCTGTGAAGTGCTACAGCTAGAGAAGAGGCAAAGGGGTTTTGTCCACTACATGCAGTATCATGTAGACGTGGGTCTGTAGATTTCTTGTACCCACAAATATAGGTATTGACCAGTAAAGATGAGATTATAACCCGGTGGTTCTGATCTCCGTGCACCTCTAGACCGAGGTGTGCGGGGATTGGACATGACTAGAGAATGTGAGGTAGAGAGAGAGAGAGAGAGAGAGAGAGAGAGAGAGAGATAAGACGAAGAATGCCAATAGAATATTAAATTTGTTGTCCAGGTTATAAGATTTTTATCCTCATTATGAGTAGTGACGAGGATGTGGGACCGTCCAACCGAAACACCTATCTCTCAACGAGGGTCTTATGTCCTTGTAATCAATGCAAGCATGCTGTGCGACGGACAAGACGTGTTTCTTTGCAGCACGTTCGCGAATTTGGTGAGTTCTATCCATCTATTATAGATCGAGTTGTTGCCAATTATAACTCGTCAGACTCTGACGTTGGCCAACAAGCAGCAATCTTGCAACCCAATAGACGTGTTCGCAGGCGCTTTGGTCAAGCAGCATATGTGAGGCCACAAGATGTAGCCTCTGACAGCTCGGGGGATGATCATGCAGAGCACATTCCCAACGAGGCAATGTTTGAGCCCGAGATTGATGAAATGATCGAGACGATCATGGATTTAGAAAGGATTATCTATGATGATATGAAAAGTGAAGCCGATACGCCATTGTATAATGGAGCACGTATGTCTAGATTGAAAGCACTCCTGGTTCTTCTCAACATGCAGACAAAGTTTGGATGGAGTGACACTAGCGTCACAGCGCTTTTCAGGTAATCTATTACAATTAGTTTACTTTAATAAAACTCTAAATGTATAATGATCTGATAGATTTTTACACGACCGTATCGTATTTTTATGTTGTGTAGATTGCTTAAAGAGCATATACTACCAGCTGACAATGTGATGCCAGATTCCCGAGATGAAGCAAGAAAGATTTTGCGAAACTTGGGGATGGATTACAATTCTATCCACGCTTGTCCTAATGACTGCATTCTTTTCAAAGGGGAATACATAGACATGGAGAAGTGTCCGAAATGTGATTCCGAAAGATATCGAGTAGATCTCCACGGGACAAAAATTCCACAAAAGGTTTTGCGACATTTTCCTCTGCTTCCACGCATCAATCATTTCTTCGAATGTAAGTCCATGGCCGCCCTAGCATCATGGCATGAGGAGAATAAATCTTCGGATGGTGTGCTACGAATTCTTGCAGATTGCGCAACCTGGAAACATATAGATGGAACATGGTCGGATTTTGCCAGGGAAGCTCGAAATTTGCGCTTAGGCCTGGCTATGGATGGCGTAAATCCATTTGGTCAAAGATCAACATCTTACAGTGTATGGCCCGTTGTCATCGTCAACTACAACATTCCCCCATGGTTGACTACGAAGAAGGGGCACCTATGGCTAAGCTTGATTGTGCCAGGGCGATATAAAGTGGAGAATATGGATGTGTATCTTCGTCCACTATTGGAAGAGCTACAACAATTGTGGATTGGCATAGAGGTGATGGACACGAGCCGACACATAGGATGACGAAATGCTTTGATCAGAGGCATTCTAATGTGGACCATGCATGACTATCCCGGGCTAACAGAATGCTCAGGTGATCTATTGACACTCCTCACTCAGACACTGTAAATCTTGTTTTTTCCCACAGTTGATCTATTATCATGTGTATACATGCAGGGCTTCAAACAAGCGGATACAGAGCATGTGTCACATGTGGACCTAGACTGAATGCACGTAGGGCGCCCTCACTGAAGAAGCAAATCTGCGAAGGTCATCAAGCGTATCTTCCAGAGAATCATGTGTTACGCGACGGCTTTTTGGGAAGAGAGCCACCAAGGATGTCTGCACAAGCATGGTTAGAGCAGAAGGAGATGTGCGATGACGGATTGCCTCCAGGGATGAAGAGACTATCTCTATGGTACGAGTTACCATACTGGGCCCGACTCATGATCAATCACTTGCTCGATCCAATGCACATATTCAAGAATGTGGGTAATCTACTATGGGACCATCTGACCGGCAAGAAAGATACTTTGGGAGCTAGAGTTGACCTTAGAAATGTGGATCGTATGGAGCAATATTGGCCGCAAACAGCGTTTGATGGATCGATAAAACTCCCTAAAGCACCATGGATTTTCACAGGAGCCCAAGAACGCAAAGTAAAAGAGACCATTCGATCTTTACGGATCCCCACTGGTGTAATGCACTCGCTCCGAACGTGTTTTACTAAAGAAGGAAAGCTTACCGGTTTGAAGTCACACGATTGGCATAAAATGTGTCAGGTACGTTCATAGTGGACTTTAATATCATTGCATAAAATGTGGACTTTAATATCATTGTTGCACATACTTTACAGTTTATTTTACCGGTTGCCATTGAGGGATGTTTGTCTCTCGACATCCGTAACACAATCTACAAACTTGCAAAGCTGGTGCAATGGATATCACAAAAGGAGATCAACGTAGACTCCATACCATTCGCCAAACTAAATGCTGCGGAGCTTGTGTGCATGTTTGAGAAACATTTTCCTACTACAATGCTAACCATTCAGATGCATCTTCTTGTTCACATAGTTGATGAGGTGGAAATAGCTGGCACAGTTCATTCCAGATGGATGTTCTTCTTAGAACGTTTCATGAAAACGCTTAAGGGATATGTGCGTCAAAAGGCACGTCCGGAGGGTAGCATGGCAGAAGGTTGGTTGGTATCAGAGTCCCTAGTGTACATTGGAGAGTGGCTAGACGGATTTGATAAATCCCGGGACACGCTATGGCGAACCATAGATGATGAGCGCATATCTGGGATTGTCATGTGCAATCTCGGTGTTGAGAAGAAGATGACGGAAGATCTAGAGGCTAAAATCAACCGATTTTGCATGCTTCACAATCCAGTGATGCAAAAGTGGATTTCACAATATGAGGATGCAAAGCAAGAGCGACAAAGGGCACGAATCGAGTGGATACGGGGAAGACGACCACCGATGCACTATCCAGCGGTTCTGGAGAGCCTACCAACCTTCATGAGCTTAAGATGGTTGCACAACCAATTGAAAAGCGCACAACAATGCCGTGACGAAGTGACTGAAGAAGAGTGGGAGTACTCTCGGGGTTGCGCGACCAAGGTAAGTTTGCAATGTACGACTAGCAAGTGACTTTATTTATAAACGTTTGAACGGCCACTCATAATCTTTGTTCGTTGTAGTATAAGTCATACACAGCAGCATGGTGTAAAGGTCGACATTTTAGGGTGGAACGAATCGACAAAAAGCGTTTTACTCAAGATTGTGGAATCATGGCAAAATTTGAACAGTCTAGATCTTTTGCATAGTGAAGAACTCCTCATCTTTGAAAGACTCAATGATTCTATACATGTCCATAGAAGCTACTTTTACCAGGTCATTTCCATGTTGAAAATTAGAACTTGTTATAGCATTGAGATCACCCAAAGTATCTAAAAATAAACCTCCTCAAAAACACCTGAAATGTACTCGTCTTCATCTAGCAAATTATGTTTTTTGTATTTTCTATGTACACTATATACATATTGTTTTTGTCCTTTCTTTAAACCTCCAAGCATTGTGAAAGATACTGATCCATCCTTTGCTACTAGGGCACTTGTAGAAAAAGCTTCGTCTCCCTTCGGATCAGGCGAGAACCTTTTTCTTTCTGTACCACTAGACTCCCGCTTTACAATGGTACTCGGCCCAAACCGCTCATCTCCCTTTGATCTCGAAACTCCTTGCTTGGTTTTGGTAGAGAATGGTCCCTTAAGATGTCACAATTTCTCTCATGGTCAACGCAAACTGTCAAGAATTGAACAGCTCATTTTCCATCTTTGCTTTGGACCCTGGCATAGGCAGATCCATCATCCAACACTTTTGTCTACATTCGCACTGCGGTGATGTATGGTTGTCCAAGGATTAGAGGGTAGCTTGACATCTCTTGAACAAAGAAATTTTGCTCACCTTTCACACCTCCTATGGTTACATTAACATTTGTACAAGCACCATAGAGATCCTCGGATGAGTTGTTTGCATCCCTAATCATCCACCCATGGTCAGTATCAATTGGCCACTTTCCCTTCATATAGAGACTCTTGGACATGAGGTTAATCTCCGAACCATGGTCTATCAAGGCCACACTAGGCTCCTCAAGATCTCCCACCTTAACCAAGGTTTCTATTGTAGCCCTTGCCCAATGGTTTTTAGAATAGTGGCTCTTATGAGTGGCTTCATCTTCATCTTCATCTTCAAATTTAACATGCCTATTTTTTGCTGCACGAAGACTGGTAGCAGCTTACAAAATTCTCATCTTCATCTGTTTGTTGTACTTGTATCATATGTGTCTTTGAAGCACTCTCTTCATCCTCTAATTGGATAGACTCTGTTAACACTAGGTTGGTAACCTAACAGAACATAAAAGTGTCCTTTCAGGGTTTTGAAAAAAACCTCCAAAACCATAGTAGATCCACACATTTTGTAAAATCCTTTCACGAGGTTATAGTTCAAGGCCTACTAAACATGGAAAAAATAAGAAAATTGTAAAATTTCTCATCTATTGGTCACACCAAGCCTACAAAGTTGATGGACCAGTGAATTTTCATCAAAATAGTCATTTCTTATGTGTTGTTGCATAAAAATAAGACTAGGGATTTTTGTAGGACTTGAGAGAAATTCCCTAGTTAACTTCAATGGGTTGGTGATCAGAACATATGATTGCTTCTCACTCACTATTTTTTGTTTTGCCAAAATAAATAGGTACAAAAAAGTTGAATTTTTACCATTCTCCAAACCTATCATCAAAGTTTCTATAGCCACGCTCAATACAAATAATATATGCATGTTTCCTTAGTTCCCTATTGTTGAGAGAGAAGGAGAGAACACAGAAGTAGAACCCCAAAGTGTGTAGAATACACACATGAGATGATGTATATATAGAGGGGACCTGGGTGCCATATATAGAGAAGCCATATATTGAGTAGCTTCACATATAAGCTCAACACCCCCGCTCAAATAAGGGTCCCTAACTGTGGATGAAAAAACCCTTGGGGGATCAAGGGAAAAACCCACAGCTCTATATACACCCACCGTTATATTATAAAAATCATTGAATATACAAATGTTTACGAGGAGCTACATCACTCCTTTTACAATGAATGTTTTATGAGGAGTTACATTACTCCTATCAAATACAATAATGAATACAAAGGTTCAATAAAGAGGTGTAAAAGCTATCGATTAGCTTGTAATCAAAAGTGTCTCCGTGAATCTGCTGTGTAGCTTGTCATCAATATCGCATCACCAAACATGTCTTCATGTTGTCATTAATATGGTATCACCAAACATATCTTCATAAATGTTTTATTGTCACCAAGTTTGTCTTCATAAAATCAATTCTTTGATCAATCCTACATAGATCATAGACTCCAAAAAAAAACATGTCATGAAAATTATTAGCATCGTTAATGAAATAATTACGTTCACAATGCCATAAGAGATGGTTCGCGACGCCACTCTTTTGACGACATATATACGCACGACAACATATGGTACATAAAGTATAAACGTAAAAGTACAAAATGTGTGATTACGTGATACAAATGATATGTGTATATACTACATAAAACAACATTTATCAATGTAGTGATTGTTGAGATGTAGAGAGAAAGAGAGAGACGAGACAAGAGACACACCATATACGCTCCCAAAGACTGATTCATATTGAGGACAAGATACAAATATATAGGTGAGACCAAGTTGAGTAGAGTGAGCCATATATAGCTCCAACAACCCCACTCAAACAAAGGTCTCTAGCTTTGGATGAAAAAACCCTTGGGGAGTTCAAGGGAAAAACCCAAGCCCCTATACAATGTGAAAATATGAACCAGCGATGATGATGTGAAAGTGAATTGTGCATCTATGTACAAATGTTCAAGTGACTTAGAGATCACAATGTGCAAATGTGGAGTGTGCATAGTGCATGGTACCTAAAAGATTACAATGTCATATGTACAAAGCTATTACAATAGCAAAGAAGCTAATCTAGAAAGAGTGAGGTCGAAGCAACTCCAAGCTCCGAGCGCAAGAGTATGAAACGTGACTCGTTGAGGCCTTTGGTCAAAATGTCTGCAATCATCTGGTCACTTGGACAGTGTTCAACCATAATGGTTCCTTTGCGTACTTCATACCTGACATAATGATAATGGACAGCAATGTGCTTTGACTTATTATGTTGAACATAGTCTTTTGCAAGACTAATAGCACTTTGGTTGTCACACCGCAAGGGTGTGCTAGAAAGAGGAGAGTGACCAATATCAATCAGCATTTGTCGAAGCCAAATCAACTCACGAGCTGCAAGTGATGCCGCAACATATTCTGACTCAGTCGTAGAAACTGCAACACAACGTTGTTTCTTGCTAGTCCAAGAAACAAGACAACCATTTATAAAGAAGCAATTTCCACTAGTAGATCGCATAGATAAATGTGAGCTTGCCCAGTCTGCATCTGTGTAACCCAAAAGAGAAAGAGATTGCATAGAATCCGATGTGAGTTGTCGTCGATAGACTAAACCAAAAATCTGTAGTGCCATTCAAGTATTTCAATACACGCTTTGCAGCAGACCAATGCTTAAGAGAAGGACATGCAAGATGTTGTCCAAGATAATTAGCAGCAAACAAAATATCAGGACGAGTGTTCATGCCAACAAACTGAAGACATCCAATCAAGTTAGCATAAGGTTGATTTGTGAAAAGTTGACCGCCATTGTCAGAAGTGTTCTTCGTAGAGCTTCCAAGACAAGGTGTGTTGGCTGAATGTGCAGATTCCATACCAAATTTTTGAATAGTATCTGCAATAAACTTTTATTGTCGAAGGAATAAAATACCTTTTGTACGGTTCCGTTGGATTTGAATGCCAAGACACGAGTGAATCTCTCCAAGATCCACCATATCAAATGCACAAGACAATAACTTTTTCACTTGCTGAAGAAATCCCAAATCATTGGAAACAAGGATGGTATCATCCACATAAAGAGCAAGAATCACAAAACTGCTACCTTGGCGTTTTATGTATAAGTTGGGGTCTGACGAGCAAGAGATGAATCCTTTAGAGGTGAGAAAAAGATCAAATTTTGTATACCAGGCTCGCGAAGCTTGTTTGAGACCATATAGTGCCTTATGGAGTTGAGCAACAAGGTCTTCTTTACCTGGAATAACAAACCCTTCTGGTTGTTCCATATAAATTTCCTCTTCCAAGTCACCATTAAGAAAAGCAGTTCGCACATCCATTTGATGAGCTTCTAAATCAAATTGAACAGCAAATGCCAATAAAACTCGAACACTTGTAATGCGAACAACTGGTGAAAAAGTCTCTTGATAATCAACACCAGCTACTTGGGAATAACCTTTTGCAACTAAACGCGCCTTGAACTTGTCAAAAGATCCATCTGCTTTTACTTTTGTCTTATACACCCACTTACATTTAATAGCTGTACGACCAGGAGGTAATTCAGTTAGTATCCATGTACCTTTAGAGATAAGAGAATCGTACTCTGCTTCCATAGCCTCTTGCCATTGATCCTTTTGTGGTGAAGAAATAGCTTCATCATAAGTAACTGGATCTTTGGAAGTAGAAAAAGCATTATCAGCAATATCGTCATCATAAACATGACATGAGCCATGTTCAAAATCAATAGGCAGATCAACAAAAATATCAATATCATCATTGGCGACATTCGGAATGGATGGTTGTGAAGAGGAAAGTTGCTCTATAGGAAGAGTTTCATCTTCTGAAAGAAATGGAAAAGCTTGAAGCAATGATTTAGTATCATCAGAATCATCCATGGACCATGAGCCTCCCATAAGCTGTTCGTTAAAAGTAGCATCACGATTCACAATTACTTTCTTGGAGGAAGGGTCATAGAATTTGTAGCCTTTGGAAGTGTCAGAATATCCAATAAAAATAACTTTCAGACCAGGAGCATCAAGATTTGTTCGTGTTTCTTTGGGAACATGAATATAAGCAATACATCCAAAGGTTCGAAAATGAGATACAGAAGGAATGTCACCTGTCCATGCTGTGATGGGTATCTTACCAGAGGGTGCAGTAGTAGGAAGATGATTCTGAATAAATACTGCTGTCAAAGTAGCTTCAGCCCAAAAAACACGAGATAAGCCAGAATGAATCAGCATACATCTTACAGCATTGAGAATAGTGCGATTCTTTCGTTCAGCAACACCGTTCTGTTGAGGCGAATATGGAATAGTGTGTTCATGATGAATTCCACTGTCAGCACAGTAACTCACAAACTCTCGAGAAACATATTCGCCTCCATTGTCACTACGAAGCTTCTTAAGGCGACGACCAGTTTGATGTTCCGCAGCCTTGTGGAATTGTTTGAAAACAGATAAGGCTTCAGATTTTTGTCTAAGTAGAAATACAGTCGTATACCTTGAGAAATCATCAATGAAAGTAATGAAGTAGCGATATTGTGATCTCGAAGAAGGTAGAGGTCCACATATATCAGTATGAACAAGATCCAATATGTCATGAGAATGAGTTGTATTTGAAAGAGGAAAGGGTTTGCGATTGTGTTTCCCAAGAGCACAAAATTCACAAATTCCCATATGAGGATGGGCTTTAAGATCCATGCCATGAACAAGATCACGACGTTGAAGATCAAGGAGTTTTGAGAAATCAGCATGAACAAAACGATGATGCCATACTTTGCAATCATGATCACCTGGAGCAGTGACAACATTTGCTACAACATCGTTGAGAGAGAGTTCAAACAAATTACCATTTCGAGGAGCAGTGGCTATAGTCTGTCCATCTTTCTCAATTCGGCATTTGGTATGATCAAATCCAACAAACAGACCAAGATCAACAAGTCTAGCAACTGAAAGAAGATTACGTTGAAGATCTGGTACATGTAATACTCCTCGCAAAATTCGAGTGGAAGAAGATAAGGTACCAAGATATAAGTCTCCAATACCCTTTACTTGACAAGTAGTATCATCGGCAAGATAAACAACACGTTGAACTGGCAGTGGATGATAGTTATGAAGCCACTTAGACTGATATGTCATATTTCTTGTAGCACCAGAATCGACAATAAAAAGTGATCCATCGCGTACATGAAGTATTCTGTCTGGAGCAACTGAACATAGGACGCAGCTTGTTTCTGGTACAATGTTGTTTCGATGTTCAGTAGCATATGCTCTATTCCGATCTGTGTCGAATCGACGCTTATAGCACATATGAGTGGGATGATCAGATCGTCCACAATATTCACAAGAAGAAGAAGAAGAGTCTCTAGATAAACGTGGTTGTTTTGTGGTAATATTGTGTTCTTCATCATATTGACGTGCCCAAGAATCATCTTCAGTATGGCCATTTCTGTTGCAGTAAGAACATTGCTTATTAGGAAATTTGAGACGAGAGAAAATATTACCGCGACGGCCACCTCTGCGGTTTCCTCGTTGAAATGGACGCCTTCGAGCATAAAAAGCCCGTTCCATCTGTTGTGACTCAGTCTCCTCGTGTGAAATCATAGCTGTTTCATGACTAGCATTACGACGTTCTTGACGTTGAGAGTATTCAATTAAAGACATGCAGGCTTGGTCGAAATCAAGACCATCTTTATTAGAGAGAATAGTAACAATGTTATCATAAGAAGAGTCCTTCACCGTATCAAGGAGAAGTGTAATCAGTTGCTTTTGTGGAACAGGATCACCGACAGCAGCAAGTTGATTAATAATAGATTTGAAAGATTCAATATGTCCCGTCATGGCAGTACCAACTTCATATTGTAACTTGTTAAGCAACCCTCTCAAATAAAGTATTTCTGTGACAGATTTCTTCTGAAAGTTTGCAATAAGGTACTTCCATACGTCGTGGGAAGTAGGCAGTTGGTACATATCAAGCAAAAGGGAATCAGTAAGAGCAGAAAGAATATACCGACGAGCTGCTTTATCACGTCGTTGCCAATCCGTATAGGCAACATTCCAATCTTCAAATATAGGTCCTTCAGTGATAAGCACGTTATCATTATCCGTATCAACAGGCTGAGGCGGACAAACACGATTGTCAAGAACAACATCGGAGAGTTCATCGCCTTCAAGAATTAACAACATCTTTGCTTTCCAGCCTGGAAAACCTTGACCTTGGAAAGGAGGAACAGAACGCTGGCCAGAAGGAAAGTCGTTGACGAGAATATTCATAGCCATATCTTGTTGCGAGAAGACGTATAAGATAAGATCGCAGAATTTGCACACCATATATGGTGAAGGCCGCAATTGAGAATGAGAGAGATATGAGGACTATGTTCTGTCAACGATAAACGTAAGAAGGATGCTCAAGGAACTTCCAAAAATGTAAGAGACGTCACCCAAAAACGGCAGGGTAAAGGAGATGTTAATAATAAAAGAGTCCTCAAAATAGAGTGGCGTGAGACGCAAGATTGACGGCCACAATATGAATAGCAAAAAGCTAAATCTTCTCGAAAAAGTTAACGCCAAAATAAGAAAAACGATCGCGGACGCTTCACGAAGAAGTAGGACGAAGAAAGCTGCGTCAAGCTCAATTGCAGTAAAAACAGCATATCTTTCTGCTGCGAACTCCGATTGACGCAAACCTAGAACTCAAATCGAAGAGCTCGAGGAGACGAACAAGTTTAGGATGAAAAATGCCATTCCGCTTTTCCCGTTTCTCCAAATTTTGAGCAGAACAGCAAGAAAAATTGAGATGAAGTTCAGGGTGTCATGAACAAGAAAACGTAATCAACGATTAGATTGATTAGCAATAAACGTCACTCAAAACACTAATCATATTCTTCTTAACACAAAACAACCACAATTAACAAGAATCAATGCTCAAAAATAAAATTTGTAGCAATTTTTGAATCTTACATGCAAATCGCATACACATACTGTTTTGTCACTATGAATTGAATCGGCGCATGATCGTTACTGCTCTGATACCATGTTGAGATGTAGAGAGAAAGAGAGAGACGAGACAAGAGACACACCATATACGCTCCCAAAGACTGATTCATATTGAGGACAAGATACAAATATATAGGTGAGACCAAGTTGAGTAGAGTGAGCCATATATAGCTCCAACAGTGATCAATGAATACCATCAAAGTATTAACAAAATATCATCATTATGTCAATAAAAATGAATAAATGATCATGGTATCAACGAAAAGCATCATGATATCACCGAGAATAATCATTGTATCAACGAAACAACATCATGGCATCACCGAGAATAACCATGGTATCAACGAAATATCATCATGGCATCACCGAGAATAACCATGGTATCAACGCAACAACATCATGGTATCACCGAGAATAACCATGGTATCAACAAAACATCATCATGGTATCAATAAAAATCACCATGGAATCAACGAAATATCATCATGGAATCACCGAGAATAACCATGGTATCAACGAAATATCATCATGGCACCACCGAGAATAACCATGGTATCAATGACATATCATCATGGTATCAACAAAAATCACCATGACCAAAGTATTAACAAAACATTATCATGGTACCATCAAAATCACTATGGTATCAATGAGAAATTATCAATAAAACGACGTAAACTATATCTCTAAAAGAATAATTATACGAGAATCAATGAACGAGTATATCATATAACAAAAGATCATGTACCAACAGTAGCTCGATAGAATTTGGACGATCATCAACGGCTCGACTGAATCGGAACGATGTGTAACTGGCTTCTGCAGCAAAGTTACGTCAGTAACAAATATATGATTGATGAAGAAAAATATAATTGAGAAGTTTTTAATTATGAGAAAAATCAAAAGCAAAAAGTAAAATTTTGATTTTCAAACATATTCGCAGTCTGAGACGATAACCCAAAATTGGTGCAGAATTTAGAGAAACTTTCTTCTGCAAAGTTATAGACCACATCGATTCCAATCCCCATAGCGGGTAGTTTCTTCTGCAAAGTTGTAGAACACATCGATTCCGGTCTCTAACGCGGATAGTTTCTGCAAAATCGTTTTCAATAAGCAAAAAAATAAAAAACAAAAAACGGAAATTGCTTTTTAGGTATGTACGCAGTCCGTGAACGATAACTCAAAATTGGTGCAGAATTTGAAAACACTTTCTTCTGCAAAGTTGTAGACCACATCGATTCCGGTCTTTTTCGTGGGTAGTTTGCAGTCCGCGAACAATAACTCAAAATCGGTGCAGAATTTGAAAACACTTTCTTCTGCAAAGTTGTAGACCACATCGATTCCGGTCTCCTACACGGGTAGTTTCTGCAAAATCGTTTTCAATTAGCAAAAAAATCAAAAACAAAAAGCGGAAGTTGCTTTTCAGGTATGTACGCAGTCCGCGAACGATAACTCAAAATCGGTGCAGAATTTGAAAAAACTTCCTTCTGCAAAGTTGTAGACCACATCGATTCCGGTCTCTTGCGGGTAGTTCTGCAAAATCGTTTCCAATTAGCAGAAAAATCAAAAACAAAACGCGGAAGCTGTTTTTCAGGTATGTACGCAGTCCGTGAACGATAACTCAAAATCGGTGCAGAATTTGAAAACTTTTCCTTCTGCAAAGTTGTAGACCACATCGATTCCGGTCTCTTTCTTGGGGTAGTTTCTGCCAAATCGTTTCCAATTAGCAGAAAAATCAAAAACAAAACGCGGAAGCTGTTTTTCAGGTATGTACGCAGTCCGTGAACGATAACTCAAAATCGGTGCAAAATTTGAAGAAACTTCCTCCTGCAAAGTTGTAGACCACATCGATTCCGATCCCTCACGAAAACAAAAACGTACTACTCTGATACCATGTTGAGAGAGAAGGAGAGAACACAGAACTAGAACCCCAAAGTGTGTAGAATACACACATGAGATGATGTATATATAGAGGGGACCTGGGTGCCATATATAGAGAAGCCATATATTGAGTAGCTTCACATATAAGCTCAACACCTATTGTCCTTTATGTTCATAAGGAGCCATGGAGCATGTCAAAAGAATATTACATCTCTAACCAAGGGGAATCTTGGGGACAAAAATGAAGTGTTAAATACAGCAAACATGAAAAAACTGGGTTGAACATTATGAGTTGTAGAATCCCATAGAAACTATTCAATATCTAGCCAAATTTGATCCTTATGACTAGATATGGTTACTACCTACAAAATGCATGTAGTTGTCACAAGAAACTAACAATATTGAAAAAGCTATACTTGATATACTAGAATGTTTCGTTTTCTTCCATAATTGAAAAAATCAACCATCGTTGTGTACTATGCAAAATATGGTATTAGGTGCCCCAAAACTCAAGGAATGTTAGCTTTATGTTACAATATACGACATAGAAAATCAAAATGAATTTGGATATCATGAAATCCACCAAAAAAATCATAGAAGAGCTAAAATTGGCTAAAAAACAGGATTTGACAATTTTTGTAATTTGGTCATAACTTACGACTTTAATATTTATTTCTCCCTAGAAGCATCAGGACATGTTGAGGACTACGTACTAAAGATAGTTCTCTAGCATTATAGACCTCACAAACATAAATTCTAGAGTGGCATAGTTGCAAAAAGTTGAAAAAAGTCAAAAACAGGACCCGTTTTTTCACACAGTTTCGGTTGTGAAATGTTGTGTAAGGACAATGTTAAAGATGGAATTGATATTCCAAAAAAATGTCGAGTTTTTTTCAGCTCATGAGACAAATTTCTAGATAGATAGCACCTCAAAATCCATTTTGAAACTCTTGACATAATTCAAGGAAAATGGTCACTTCACAGGACATAAAAGTGTCCCATTACCAACCTAGTGTTAAAGCTTGTCACTTTCTTCTTATGATATCAATGATTTCCTCATGGAACTCTCTTTTTGCAATGCCAAGGACTTCTCCCAATGTAAACTCCACCTTGCTATTTAAGATCCTTTCCTCTAAAACTTTCTTTAAATCTGTGGCAGCTTCAATATCTGATTGTAGCTTGTATGATGGGCTTTTTCCCTTGCTCTTTTCTTTATCTTGCTTCTCCTTTGGTGCATCATCCCTCATTGGTACTTCTTGTGATGGAGGCTCCCTTGAAATGGGCTCTTGAGTGGGACTCGGATCCTTTCTCCCTCCACCTCTAGTAGCCCTCTTTGAGGGGCCTTCATCCCCATTTTCTCTCCTGCGCTTTTCTTCAACAAGTGCCTTGTTTACTCGACACTTTTCAATGTAGGCATGCACTGACAAGGCATCTACAGGTTCATTCCATCCCTTCTTTAGGCTTTGAAACCCAATCTAAGAAAGTTCTTTTGGTCACCCTCTCAGAGTCCTCCATAAAGTAGTCTTCTTTTAGAGCAAGCTTGAATTCCTCCCAATTTCTTCCATGAGCATTTTGAATTGCCCTAATACGGTCTCTGATCTCTGGGACACAAACTAGCTCAAAACTTCGAACCATGTCTTCCTCACACACTCGGTTCAACTCCATTTCCTTCATATAATCTCGTAGATACTTTCAGATGTCCTTGCCATCAAACTGGTCAATTCTCTTCACAATGGACTGTAGTGCTTTTGCGGTTGAAATATGGCTTCTTTCTGCTGCTTATTGTTGCTGCATGTACATGGCAAATTCTTGAAACCTCTGCATGACTGTAGCATCAAAGTGTATCCCATGTGTCTCTTGATTTTCATCCATAGCTAACAAAGTGTGTAGATCAATTCACAAACTCCCACCCTAGCAACTTCGCGTCGGGTTCACTAGAAATGTCGGGATGTACTGTGCGGTCTAGCTGGGAAGGTGCGGAACCTATGGCTGTGAGAGTTCGTGATGAGAGTCACAAACACTTTATGAAAAAGCGTGTTTATGGAGAATCACCAACCCTCTTCCTAAAGATGGTTTTAACTCTAAGAGCGTTCGTGACAAAAATATCACAAACCCTCTTTGCTATTGTGCTTGGAACGTGCTTGTTTTGGTAGTCGAGATTATAATGAAAGGACCATCAAATCACATCCAATTTTACTTTAAAAGAGCAATTAGAAACACTAAATGTTCAGCCATAAAACCTCAATTCTCATACAAGCACAATTCTCAATCAAAGCCCAAACCTCCTTGGTGGTATCATGTAGCCTCGCCCCCAATTATAGTCGTAGCATCAAACAGTTGAAACGAATACACAAGCTTCCACCTTCATGGTGACCATTTGCTGAGTTTACAGAGATTTAAGAGCTTATAAAGTGAAGCCTACACACCATTTTGATACGAGGAAACCTTAATTCACTCCCTCACTAGCTCAGATACAAGATTTCGAAGAGGCGGGACTGCCCTACACAAAGATTGAGCAACCATGGAAGCCAATGCACAGTAGTGATAAATTGCAGATTTTTCCTGTAAAAAGCCCCCTTCTCTCTCTTACCCACGGCATTATGAGCTGATGTGTCAAATTTTGGGCCATTTTGCCACTTTGGACCAAAACTAGGCCATTTTCAACTCATTTTTGACCCTAAAAACTGTCATTTTTTATGCGAAAAATCCCAAACGGAGTGAGAAAAATCCTTAAATTTGTGGGATCATTCACATAAGCATAAAAAGCATAGATAAGCATCATTTTTCATCAATATACCATTTTGGGTCACTTTCCATACAATTCTGCAACGGCGCCTGTTAGTTGCTATTTATGGCAGTTTTTGCCTGCATCAGTCTTTGTAGGCGAGATGAGTGTGCCACCATAAAACACTTAGACTATGTACATTGTCAAACCAAATTAGGCATCTTATCAAGTGAAAAAGTCACGCAAATGAGCTACATCTAGGGCCACGTCTCCCCGGATGGGTATGTACATGATAGCGACCGCAGTAGCCGCTTTAGCATATATCACGATATGTACACTATTGTTTTTCTTTCCATGCATCGAGAAGTTTCAAAAGTGAGGTGAATGTTTTTATTTCACACTACGCACGTGCCACGGCACGACAACACATAGAAAACTTTCCCTCCCCAAAGAACAACATCTATACTCTTTATAATGCAGCTTAAAATTTTCAAGGAAGGAGACGGTGTCCATGTGTCACTCCCTTGTTCATTTCAAAAAACACCTTACAAAACATCTAATAAAAAATGCAAAAGTAAAAGGTAAGATTGTAAGAAACTGACAAGCCTTTTTAAATGTAAAGTCAAAAGATTTTGTATTCTACATAAAATAAATGTGGAAATCTGATTGCACATAACGAAAAGGGGATGACTTTAGTGGAGGTTTTGTTACTTAATGCGAATTTAGTTTTTGAAGATATAACAAAAAAAGAAGAATATTAGTGATATTTTTGTTTAATGAAAATGTAATTTCTGAAGATATATATGGTTTTATCTTTTCAAGGGGCTTTTTGTAAAACCAATATTGATATGTTTTAGAAAATTTTGGAAGTAAGTATTTTTTTAAAGAGCTTGAGAAAAAGAAAAAAGCTCGCCTTATGTCGACTTGGGACTGTTTCGCTTTGAGGACAAGCATGACATGTAAATGCAGGGGTTGTTATCCACATTGTTGACCATGAATGTGTGTGTGTGTGTGTGTGTGTGTGTGAGAGAGAGAGAGAGAGAGACCATCGCATTGCTTATGTGTGTGTGTGTGTGTGTGTGTGTGTGTGTGAGAGAGAGAGAGAGAGAGAGAGAGAGAGAGAGAGAGAGAGAGATCATCACATTGTGTGTGTGCATACACATGTACATTTATGAGGGGGAGAGAGAGAAAGAAAGATTTTACCATTGAGCTCACGCACTTTTCAAATATTCAAGATATTATTTTTTTGACATTAGTATATTTTTAAAAGGATAGCTAAAGTTTTTCACCCGTAGAAAATGGATATAATGCCCGACAAAGACCAACCCTCACATTAACTCCCCAAAACGATAGAGAGATTTTCTAGCTGATGGACCTTTTACCAATTCTTGGATATTTTGTTCTTTTTATTTTTAAGAGTTAACATGTGGGCCATGCTTTAAAATCTATAAATTCTTTAAATTTTGGCAAACGAGGGTCACAACCTAAAATCAACAAGCGAGAGAGAGAGAGAGAGAGAGAGAGAGAGAGAGAGAGAGAGAGAGGGGGGGGGGGGGGGGGGGGAGGGGAGAGAACAAATTTTTAGTGTTGTATTTAATGTGTTGAAATGTACAATCCAACAAGTGACACAGAAGGAGGGAGGAAGACATAACAAAATGTTTGCGTGTAGGAACAATTTAAAGTGACTTTAAAATTTACAAGACAAGTCTTCAACAAAAGTGAATATCTATGGGCGGGGAGAGAGAGAGAGAGAGAGAGAGAGAGAGAGAGAGAGAGAGAGAGAGAGAGAGAAGAAAAAAGTTTTTAATGCCATCAGAACAATCCCAAAAGATATATCTCGCAACATGGGTAGGAATAAAGTTATTTTGTTTCATCTTCTCTCTCTCTCATTTTTAATGCCATCAGAACAATCCCAAAAGATATATCTCACAACATGGGTAGGAATAAAGTTATTTTGTTTCATCTTCTCTCTCTCTCTCTCTCTCTCACTCTCTCTCTCTCTCTCTCTCTCTCTCTCTCTCTCTCTCTCTCTCTCTCTCTCTCTCTCGCACTCACATGTACACACACGTTTTGATAAAAGAAGAATCACACACACACACAAACTCACGTACACACATGTACGTTCTGATAAAAGGAGAATTTGAAATGTTGTAGGAACATCCAATGAGATCTCAAAGATCTATCCGATGGCAGAGAGAGAGAGAGAGAGAGAGAGAGAGAGAGAGAGAGAGAGAGAGAGAGAGAGAGAGATGGAGATGCAAACCAATCATAGCCTTTTATCCTTTTCTTTTCAAAAAAAAAGTGAAAAAGAAGTTTGCTTCTCCTTAAAATGTCCACCTAGGATCGTCACTTCAACTAGAGTGTCTTGGGGGCAAAGGGGGGGGGGGGGACGTGTTATGGAATTGATATTTATCCATTTATTGCAGCTGCCAGGTGGCAAAATCATTAGCAGATAATGGATTATGCAGAAGGATATTATATTCTATGTATATTTGATTATTCAAGTGCTCTTTGTGAGCTTTGGCCATTTATGACCGACCGGCCAGTTTGTACTCAATTTGACCATTCAAGAAATCTATAAATGAAATATGTGCAAGAGGAAAATGGTCACTCTTGCACGGGGGGAGATTGCACCCAATGTTTGTGTACTTCTTCTCTCCTTTCCCCTCTTCTCGCTCGCCATGCCGGTGTAGCACTCCGCTCTAGGAGGTGCGCCTACACGTGCTCTCTCGTTCTATCACGCTCTCTTTCTCTCTCTGCTCGTGTACAACTTGGATTATGCATTGTGTGATTTGAGGTATGCAGATTTGTTCGTTTCATGGCTTGTAGTATATTGTTTTTGCTATTTTGCAGGGCTCGCGACGTTTCCATTTGTAGTAGTGGTATCAGAGCATAGGCTACGCTCCAAGACTCAAACATTAACAAGCCGCAGCTAAGTATTTTTCTTTCTTATGTTTGTAGATTCCGCTAATTGCCTCAATTTATAATAATCTATGTTGGATGCATGATATAATTAGTGTTTTTTTTTTTGGAATTAAAGAGATTCCTTCTTTGTTGTCATGATATAGGGATTGTTAGTGTAATTATGTTTATAATTAAACATAATAATAATCGAATTAAACTAAATTATAGAGGGATATTGAACGGAAAAAAAAATTATAATAGTAATTTCTTTAGATTCGAGGGAGAAGATAACTAAAATTGTAAGAAGAAGAAGAAGAAGGAATAAGGAGAATTATGATGATCAATTGGCTTCAAGTTCTATCCGCCAACGAGTCTTGAAAACTCAATGGTAGATTGATACCAATGAGTATACAACCAATAATGAGCATGACGATGTGCTTGGTAGCTGGAGTGAGAACAACTCCAACTAATGAGAGGAATCTAGCCACGGTCAGTGTGATACGACAACCTCAGTGCTTCATAACATATGAGCCACCAAATGTGGAGATAAGGCCAGTGAAGTAAAGGGCTAAGGTGAAGGCTTGCAGCCCCTGGTCATTAACCTTGCATTAGGTGCTCTTTGTTGCGACACGGCTCTCCACGTTGTTGTCACTCCACCAAAGATGCCCGATGTTGTATCCAAATATGAGGCCATTGCACAAAGCAATGAATGTAGAGAACCTAGCCTTGGCTTTCGTGGTCGACATCACTGGCTGACATCCATGTTTATCTGCCTTATATGGTGGGTGGGTAAAACTCAAGGCAGCAGCTGAATGGTGAGCGAACTGAGTTGTATGCAGTAGTTGACCGGCAACAACAATCCGTCTCAATCAAACACCCCCTCATCCCTAAGGCTCACCAAATCGCCATGCAGACCTTTGTCGACTTGCTAGTTTTCTACTCCCTCTCTCTTGTCTCAATACAGACAGTCGTTCCTCTTGTCTCTCATTGGCTCATCTCCGACGCACTCTCTCTCTTTCTATCTCACTACGAGAACCATCCGTCGAAAGCTATCTCTTTTTCATCAACTCGTGGTTCTCAGTAGTTCGAGCGCCGCCATTTTCTTTAATTTTACAAATTTTTTGAGGTGCACAGCACCTGATTTCCTACGGCCATCAACCCACTCTCTCACTATGTCTCCCTAGTCGAATATACAGTTCAGCTACCTCTTTCTCTCTCTCTTTTTCCCTCGTCAACTGGCAGCCGCTCGCTACATGCCAGTAAACACACCACACCCTTCTAACTGTGTGTCTCTCTCTATTTCCTTTGTAGGGCATGCAACCACAACGCCCACACCCCTACTCCACTCAACATGGAGGCCTCACCTCCCGTGCTCTTTTCTCCACCTTCCCCTTCCCTTGTTGCATGTGCCGCCCTCATCCTTCGATCAATACCATCTCGACGGCTCCTATTGCGGCTCATGTAGAAACCACCTACACACACTCAAAACTCCCTCTCAATCTCTCTCTCTCTCTCCCTCGTCGACAGCTAACGACGTCCACATTTTGTTTTCCTGCACGTCTCGTACCTAATCGCTTGCTTCACCTACTCATGCCCACCCCTTCTTTGGCATGTTTACTCGCAGGTACCACTGCACGTGCAGCCCAGTACTCATGCAATACACCCTCCAATCATACAACGAAATCAATCCGCCAGCCAACCAACGTAAATCTACTGCATGCTTCTCTCTCCTCGCTCTCTGTGACTTAGGGCACACAACACTTGCAACCATATCCATTGCACATGCAGAGGAGTAACCCTTCACGTAGCTTCCATCGCCAATCTTCTCTAGCCATCGTGTTTGCAACTGTCGGGAGATCGCCTTCGTTAGGTCAATCAAGGCATTCATCAGGTCAATGAAGGCCGACTTGCGGGCAGGGGTTGATGTCCGCATTGTCCTTCATACCTTCTCACACCAGAGCATTGCAAGTTGCTACAATATTGTCTGCTCTAGGATAAATACGTGCTTGCACCTTGCAACACATGCTACACAGTAACCCATGCACATGAATATCTGCATCTAAGAAAGACAATTGTAGCCATGGAGCTTGAAACTTTTGATCTGACAGGCAACACATCGATTTCCATAAGTTTATGCATTTTTAAAAAAAATGTTTTTTCCTGAGGCAGCTCAAGTCTGACTAGGCCCAACAAAAAGGTTGTACATGTAGGATTGAGCATGGAAACTACTCAACACTTGGTAGTAGTGATAGAGCCACTAGATATTGAGCAACAAATTGACAATGGCAATGGGTCTTGGAAATGGTCGGGTGCATGAAATAATACGGCGCCCACAAAACTATGTAATGTGTTGGGCACATTGTGTTTCTCCAAGAATGCTTTCCATGCTAAGGATCCAACTCCATAGCCTTGCCGCAATCATCGTAAGCCTTGATCCACCTGACTAGCAACACAAGGCACTATGCTCGGTTACAATAAGCCAATACAAGTAATTAGCATTGTTGCTTAAACTTAATAGCACTTGTTATTTTTAATAAAAGGAGAGCTTTTAAGGTTTGTTTTTTCTTTTCCACTTCGAATGTCTTTGCTAGGAATTGAACCTAGTTTGCACCATGAAATTTTCAAATGAACAATGAAGATGCTTTTGAGAATAAGGTGTTGCATCAACCCAATGGCCCATGCTCTCTACTTTCCTATAAGCCTCCACCTCACTTTACTCCATCCTCGTCACGTACTTTGGATGAAAGTGGAGTTCACCTTTTATTTGCACATAATCCATGATTAGGAAGGTGTGTTCAGTGAGTATTGACACTCAAGGCTCCCATTATCTTAATAAAGATGTTTAAAATTAATGACTTGTGAGTGGAAATTATGATTTGTTTTTAGTCATCTGATCTTTGTAATATATCCTTCCAAGTCTCTCAGATGGACTATCCTATCCCGCGAGTAGCTTTCAATTCAAGTAGGGTTTTAGTTTTCCCTTCTCTTGATTTCATGCACTCATCGATTTAAAGGAGAGAATATTAACTAGACTCCTCTAGATGATAATGAATTTTATTTTCTCTATGATTGTTAGATTGCTGGCCATTTCAACACTCTTGCTTTTATATGATTAAAACATAACTTTTTGAGCCAAACTACTTTAAGGCTTTGAATATGTTTTTTTGTTTTACCTAAGAGAACATTTTACAGGCAGGTGATTGCTTGCAATGGTCTTTATATTTAGTGAGTGTATACAGAGATGAGTCATGATGGTTGAGATCGACTCAAGATATTCCGTCTTTGGCCACATAAATTTAGTGTATGGTTAGATTGTTGTTGAATTTAACACAATGTCGTTTTTAGTACTAAATCTAAATAGTACGTTCTCATTTGAAAAGTTTTTGTTTTTCAAGAAAACTCTAGGTACGTCATTTCTTAATGCATTCTGATAATACATCTCTTGAAACACCATTTCAATTATTCTTGATAAGTAAGATCCATCTATGACCTCAAAGTAGCATTCTCTAATTCACCACAAGTTTCTATCCCATCTCTGCTCTTATCTTGGCCTCTCCAAATTCCCCCACTCTTCACCACATATCCTTCTGGGCGAATCCTCTAGTTAATAATGGTTTGATAAATTAATGTTTATTATATTTGATTTCTTTTAAGTGAGTCTTTTTGCAGATATTCTCACACCCCTGCAAATACCCAAGCACCTTTGCAGCAGGCAATAATTTTTTTTCCAGATGCTTTAAGACGACAAAACTTCCTTACTTGTTTACATTATGTTGCAAAATCCATTGTTTCTAATATCATGGCTTCTATTTTCTTTGATTGGACTTTTTCCTGAGATGACTTGTCATACCACTACTTACATGAGCTCAGTTGGTGTGCAATGATCGCTAAGATTTGATATATGCTTCCACATTCCAATCTATTATAATTTCATCTAAAAAAGGTAATTTATTTTTCACTTTTTATGCCATGCCTAGTCCATTGGTCATGGACACACAGATTCATCAATTTAGGCAGTGTGTAGATATTCATCGTGGTGCAGATCCGCCGATTTAGGTAGCACATTGATAAATTACAGATTCATGATTTTTAAACTTATACCAAATGCAGATTTGCCGATTTAGGCAGCATTAGTGCAGATTCTCCGATTTAGGCAGCACATCTTATTGGTGTAGATTCGTCGATTTAGGCACACCAATCACGAAATCATGCTGCAGTGGCTGGCCTACCACTGCACCTTGTATGATTTTGTTACCCGGGTACAATGAAAGAGATTTGGATTTGGACTTATCTTGTGGAATTGGAATTGGATTGGGATTTGATATCTGGTGATTATTACGGCAACGTTTATGTGTTGAGACTTGACATTATGAGATTGATGATAAGTGCGACCAATGATATCGTGATTCATCAGGGTATGACATATACTGCTTATTCGATCCAGTGGTATGAGACACTAGAATAGGTAGTATATGGATGACGGCAGGCATAAGCAATATTGTCTAATTTTATGGTTTTTTTACTATTTGATACAGATTTCTAATCATTGTTTTTTACAAGTATTGTTTGTAGATTTTTATCTTCGCAATTGAGGACAATTGCTTTCCAACGGAGAGGTATGTTATGGAATTGATATTTAATTTATCCATTTATTGCAGCTGCCAGGTGGCAAAAAAATTAGCAAATAATGGATTATGCAGAAGGATATTATATTCTATGTATATTTAATTATTCAAGTGCTCTTTGTGAGCTTTGGCCATTTATGACCGGCCGGCTAGTTTGTACTCAATTTGACCACTCAAGAAATCTATAAATGAAATGCGTGCAAGAGGAAAATGGTCACTCTTGCACGGGGGGAGAGTGCACCCAATGTCTGTTTATTTCTTCTCTCCTTTCCCCTCTTCTCTCTTGTCGTGCCGGCGTAGCACTCCGCTCTAGGAGGTGCGCCTGCACGTGCTCTCTCGTTCTATCACGCTCTCTTTCTCTCTCTCTGCTCGTGTACAACTTGGATTATGCGTTGTGTGATTTGCGATATGCAGATTTGTTCGTTTCATGGCTTGTAGTATATTATTTTTGCTATTTTACAGGGCTCGCGACGTTTCCATTTGTAGCAGGACGAGGGGAGAATAGAAACTTTGAATGCCATAGTACGTTACTGTATTGGAACAATAGCAATATGCCTCAAGACCTATGTGACAAATCTTTTCTTCAAGCATATATATATATATATATATATATATGTGTGTGTGTGTGTGTGTGTGTGTGTGTGTGAGGGTTCGGAAAAAGATAGGTTTGCTTTATCCAAAGCCTGTTCAAAATGGAAAATGGCTGGGTCAAATTTGGGCAAGAAGGTTGTCAAGCCAATTCAAATTATGGAATTGGCTAAAGTGCTAAAGTTAAAAACCTTGTCTCCAATTTGAGTTTCCCCTTGTGGATGCAAAGCATCACGACAACGTCACAAGGGGGGTGTCGAATAGTCCCAAGGGAAGCCCATCTTGTGTTTGAACTTTGAAACTTTGGTGACAAAGGTAATTCTTGTTCTTGATCGAATGATAGGGATATAGGGCTGGGATTAATAATTAAAATCACCGACGCCCATCCATGGTTGGAGATAAGCCACCTATCAAATCATCCCGACTCTTGGGATAATTAAACTTTAGAGAGTTTAGAGTGCATGAACGTAGCTCCTCGCTTCAAGACGTTAGCGTACCGTCTTGTCTTTTACATGGTTATTTGGCTTTATAAACTTTTATCTCATAGCCTAGTCTGTGGATGGAGGCCGAGGGCGGAGGCCCGAGGGTCTCATATTATGATCTTCCCTGCTCTCTCTCTCTCTCTCTCTCTCTCTCTCTCTCATCCACACGCTCTCCTCATTTTAGGAGTTGGTTCACTTCATCACTAATCCTGGTGTCCAGTTTGATGCTAAACGAGCTACGAGAGAGAGAGAGAGAGAGAGAGAGAGAGAGAGAGAGTTTCTGTGCATGCCCAAAACTCTCGCGCACACTCGCACGATTGGAGAGTGGGCGAAATGCACCCCCCTCCGCTGCAGCAGACTCAGGAGACGTCTTCTCTATATCTCCCTGTCGAGTCCCTGGGCCTTCCTTTCACACGCACGCCAATATGACTCGTGATTGCTGGCCGGCGCTGCGAAATGCTTATCTCCTCCTAATTAGAGGCCAACGGGCCAACGGCTGGTGCTGTTATGGCCGGTGGAATGAAGCCAGCAGCGAACGGACTCTACTCTGCCTGCTTGATTTCGGTGGATAAAAAGAGGTGCACACGATAATCTCTCTCTATTTATGAGTTATCTCTCTCTCTCTCACTCTCTCTCTCTCTGGGTCTCTCTCGCACATAGACACAGTACAAGGTCACCTTAAAGTTCTTAAACACGTTCAGGGCCGTTCAGGCTTCGACACACTTTCTCACTCTGGAGTTCGGAAATGTTAATTTTGTAAAGTGACTGTGAAGTCGCGACCGCAATTCCATAAAATATTGCCAGTCTAGGGACCACTGGGGGTGGTCATGGTGTCTCTCTGCACCAGTACGCGCCTCGGCCGCCTCGACTGAACTACGTAGGCCCATCACGACTAGCAACATTGGGGGAAGGGGGATGCACAGGGTCGCACCCAGTTTCGTTCCGCAAGCACAGAAAAGATGACTGCACATGCCAGCTTGTTCTCATTGGCTCAGAAGCCCTACCATGAAGAACGAAACAGATCTCCCGTAACCTTCGCTTAGCCCCTCGTTTTTCAAAGTGATAAGTATGTTTCGTGCATTCATTTTAGGATTTTCATAGAATGGTAAACATCCTCCCCCTACTCCCCTCGCTCCCCCTGGGCACGACTCAGCTCTAAATAAGTACTCGTCCAGTCTCCAGTCCATATCCCCTGCATTAAAAAATAAACTTTTATAAGCCTGGTCCGAATTTCATCAGTCAACGAATGCAGGCAGGCCTGTTCATGTGGGTTCCCATGCCAATATCCCCCAGCAGAAAGTCTTGTGCTGGTCTCCCCTCCATGGGCATGGACGCAACGCTTTCAGTGCTCATATCATGTGATAAGGAATAACTCTCATGGAGGGAATCAGCTCATATTGGGCGCCTGCGCTCGACCTATCACCAGATCGCGATGAAGATTGCCTTTGGAATTGTATGATGCTGCACGTCCAACGTGCAGTCCCCACCCACCACCAAATTGCAGTGCCTCCTCCATCAAGCTTCAATAACGATCAGCACAGGTACCTGCAGCCAGGAATTGGTAACGGCAACGGAACCCTAGAGGCAGGTCGAGGGAGCAGCAACAGTAAACTACAAGCTCCTCGCTACTCCGCGGCAGATCAAGAGGGTAATTTGGAGCAGCAAAGTGACATCCACAGCAAAAGCAGCAGCAGCAGCACTAGTACTGGTACAGGGCGGGCTGGAAGAGGGGCAACAATTTTGTACAGAGGCGTGAGGCAGCGAAGCTGGGGCAAATGGGTGTCAGAAATCCGGGAGCCCAAGAAAAAGACGCGCATTTGGCTGGGCTCTTTCCCCACGCCAGCAATGGCGGCCCGTGCTTACGTCGATGTGGCTGCCTTTACACTCAAAGGCAAAGCGGCCCTTCTGAACTTTCCCCAAGCAATCTCTCTGGCTCCTCACCCTCCTGATCGCAGCCCCCGATCTATTCAAGCTGCTGCCGCTGCCTACGCGGCTGCTTCGCCCTCAGCGTTGAACGGCTATGACCAGTACGAATCGAATAAAACCCATAACGGGCCTCTAAGCAGAAACGGGAGGAAGCGCTTCAAGAATTCTGCAGTCGCCCATTCGCCTGCTGCTGCTACTGGATTTTCCCTTGCCGACCCGTCCCAACTGGCCGAGGCCTGCATTGGTGGTGCGAAGGGGCCCCTGCCAGGAATATTCCATTCTATAGCAGCAGCTAGTACTGGTGCAGATTCTAAGTTCAATGCCTCCGGCCGTATAATCTCAGGCGCAGACGCGACTACAGTACTAACTTCGTCAGCCACCTCAAATCCTGTCTCAATTAAGCAGGCGCAACAGCTGTCGGCCTGCCGAGCGTTTTCGGGGTCAGAAGCTGACGTTGCTGCGAAGGCGGGTGTAGTTGACGACAATGGTAGTGCCGTCAATATCGTAGACGTCAATCATATGTTCGACCTGCAGCAGGCCGGCGTCGGGTCTTCGCTTTTCTGTACAAGTGCTAGCAATAATTCATGTATGGCCCATGCAATGACTCTAAGCCCTCCGAGGATACATGAATATGATGCTGGACACTACAGTACCTGTTTGATCCCCGCAGCCTGCGGCAGCTCGTCCTGCAACTGCGCCACTTCCTGTAGCATTATTCAGGATAGCCTTAACGATACCGACTACAATGGATTGCAGCAATATTGGGAGGCAGATCTTTGGCATTATTAATCGGGTATATATTGTGAAATATCTTACCACTATTAACGGTGCTCACTCATGCTCACTCAGTGCCTGAATCATCTCACCCACCCCCTAAATCATCTCCCCCTAATGTAGGCAACGTCCCTTCATCCTAGCACTTACCCAATAAGGCTCCCCTTGCCTAATGTATATAAAGGCACCTTTGTTATGTTGAAAAGTGTGCAAGTGCCTATCAATACAAGTTAGCTTTACTTCCTTGCTACACTGGAGTCTCTCTCTCTCTCTCTCTCATTATTTACTTTGTTAGATTAATTGTTATTAGCATCAGTTCCTATTTGCTTCACATGGTATCAGAGCTTCATAGAGCTTAGGAACTCGCCTTAGCCCCTTGCATCTTTGTCTTAGCTAGCACATAGAGCCCCTCTCTATTATCTTCCAAGCACTCGAAGGTTTGCTCGTTCACGTCAAGGAATCCGGAGCCTTGCACGATGGCCGAGTCATCCTCCATGTCCTCTGCCGCATCGACAAACTCAACGGCACGAATTACCAAGTATGGAAGATACGAATGGAGCTTTACCTTACACAGTTTCAACTCTGGAAAATTACGTCGAGCGTCGAAGCTCAACCCGACAAACCCAAAGACAAGGATCCTATTGGCATCTCCGATGTCTACAATGCTTGGCAAAGTAAAAATAATAGTGCCAAGATGGAGCTTATTCTCCTCTGCCAAGACCGGCAAGTCCAAATGGTGAAGAAGCTCACCACCGCCAATGCTATTTGGAAGTTCTTTGAGAAGAACTACGAGCATACCGACCTCGTTTACCAAGTTTCCGTGATCAAGAAACTGGTAAACACCACTATGCATGAAGGTCAGTCCTCATCCAAGTTCTTAGAAACTTGGCAGATACTTCTAGACGAAGTACTCATATCAGGGCTAGCAATCCCTGAAGAGCTGCATTCCATGCTCTTGTTGGCCTCCCTTCCCGCATCATGGAGGGCCTTCATCACCACCCAAGCCACGACGGAAAATCTACAGCTACAAAATCTAGTAGCAAAGATTCAACAAGAAGAAACCCTTCGCGACCACACCAACGGCTCGCAAAAGTCTACGGCATTAGTCACTATGGCTAAACCTCACAAACCTCACCCCGGCAAGAAGACATTCAACCACTCTGGCGCTCCTCGTCAGCACCACAACCATGGAAAGAAACATCATTCAAGCCCGAAGCAATGCACCAATTGCCATCGGTTTGGTCATATTGCAAAGGATTGTCGGCAACCCCGTAATCAAGGTAATTTTCGGCTTCCTGTTGCATATTCTCAATTTTATCCTTCATACCCTCAAGGGGGGGCCAGACCCCTTCTGTCTTCACCCTCTTCTCATGGCCAAGCTCATTATGCTGATATATCTACATATGAGAATAACCCTTCTTATCCTATGCAATTATATGCCGCTACTCTCCATAGTTCATCCCCTGATCTCTGGCTACTTGACACTGGTGCCACCCACCATATGACCTATCAATTTCATTGGCTTTCAAATTTAACCTATCTCCACACTCCCCTAGAAGTCTGTCTCGGAGATAATAGCCTCCAACTTGCTACAGCCTATGGCGATGCCACCATCAATCTTCCCAATGGCCTACGCACTACTATATCTAAAGTTTATTATGTACCTGGCTTAAAGAAAAATCTTATTTCTGTTAGCGAGCTAACCTCTTCAGGTATTACCATTAAATTCACAAAAAATGGTTGCAACATACAAGCCCGAGATGTCAATGGCCGGCATATCAATCTTCAGGTACCCCAGGTTGGGCGACTCTACCCTCTAGGTTATTCATCTCCTGCACATGCTCTTGCATCTTCTGCACAATCTTCCCCACACGACACCACCCTCAAATGGCACTATAGACTAGGTCACATTTCTCAACATGTTTTACATCAGCTCACACACTGCCAGCTTGCCCTCGGTTTACCCAAGCATCTCACTCCCATCCCCCTCTGTGAAGGATGCATTTTTGCCAAATCACATCATGCACCTTTTCCTACATCATCATCACGCGCTTCCGCACCGCTTGATCTCATTCATTCTGATGTCTGTGGCCCCTTGCCTGTCAAATCACTCACTGGCAACCTTTATATGCTCACTTTTATTGATGACTACTCCAAGTTCACAGCTGTCTATTACATGCCTGATAAAGCTTCAACAATCACATATTTTAGCCGCTTCAAAGCACTGGCTGAAAACCAGCATGATCGGAAAATCAAGGTCCTCCGCACCGACAATGGCGGGGAATACACATCCCATCAGTTTCGGGATATCTGCTACACGGCGGGTATTCGTCATGAATATACCATCCCTGCTCACCCTCAGCAAAACGGTCGGGCCGAGCGTAAGAATCGCACCATTTTTGATGCTGCTCGAGCCATGCTCATTCAAGCCAGTCTAGCAGACAATTACTGGGAAGAAGCTACGGCCACCGCATGCTATGTACAGAATCGAATCCCGTCATCTCAAAATCCAAATACCACGCCATACGCTCTATGGTATGGCAACCCGCCGAGCCTTGGCCATCTTCGCATTTTTGGTAGCATAGCCTATCCTCTCGAAACCAACCCCATCTCCAAGTTATCACCAAGAGCCACCCGCACCATCTTCGTCGGCTACAGAGATCGCCTTGGAGTCAAAGCTTATCGCCTCCATCAACCCGAGCTCCACAAATTCATTCATGCCAGAACCGTCATTTTTGATGAGGATTTCATCCTCCAAGGCCCTTCTCCCTCCAATACTTACTCTCCTCCGCATGAAATCCACCAACCGGCTCGCTATCCCGCTCATTTCTTGTCTCGCTTCCCTTCTCCGAGTAAAATCCCACATGACTCCAATCTTACCCCCTCACCACCCTCCTCAAATAGCAACATACCTGCATGCCGCCATCTGGAGAGTCCAGCGCCCCTATTAGCCCCTCCCTCTCACATGCGCTATGCACACACACTGCATCCCGAGCCTTCTTCACACCTCCCTGCTGGAATTCCACACACCCCAAACTCTGCGCAACTTGGTCCTCCACGCCAATACCCTTCAACACAATATCCTCCTCTTGCAGCTGCATACCCTCCATCCTCCAGCCCACCAAGCCCCTCACCTCAGTACGGTTTTTCTGCGCAGCCATCCCCACCTGTGCCACATCCGCCTGCAGCGTCGCCAGGCCTCCTCACAACCCCCAACAACGGCAGCTTGCCACAGCATGGATTGCTCCACCTTAAGCGTCCCTTAGGGGCCTATCCACCTTCCCCATCCCCTCGCGGCATCACACGATCGTCTGTCCCTGCTGCGCCATCATCAGCTACTTTTCCAGCTCGCAACACAGAAAATAACATCACCCTTGGCAGCGTTTCCCACCATCGGCCACCCGCCTTGCAAACCCCAACCTCGCCCATTATGGTTCGGACATACCAAACCGCCCGCAAGAGCTCAATGCCCCTACCTGCTCCCTCCTTGCTGGCAACCCCTACCCGAGAGCCATCTCGCTCTGCGTCATCCTATCACACACCTACCACTTCGACATCGGTTCCCTCGCCAGTGGAGGATTCTCATGCCCACCCTCAAATCAACCTATTCCATCGGGGATCGACGAGGTCGAGCCACTTACATCAACCTCGGAGACATCTCCTAATACCTGCACCTCGTCGGATTCATCACCATCAGCACAACACCTTGATCAATCAGCTTCTAGCAGTCGCATCCGCACAAGGTCATTAGCAGATATTTACGCTGCTACAAGCTTCTTGGTTGTTCTCCAAGAAGAACTTCAATCGACCACCCCACCCGCTCCGGTAGAAGATATTCTACCAATCTCGGTCGTCGATGCCCTCTCATCCAGTGAGGGAGATTTATGGCACAAAGCAATTGAAGCTGAGCTTCAGACACTCGAAGAAGCCCATACTTGGGATCTTGTTCCACCGCCAGAGCATCACAATATAGTCACATGCAAATGGCTATTGAAGAAAAAGTACTTCCCGGATGGCAGAATTGAGCGTTACAAAGCCAGACTTGTCACCCGCGGCTATACACAGAGGTATGGTGTAGACTATTTTGATACATACTCCCCTGTTCTAGGCCTAACTGCATTTAGACTTTTAGTCGCTATAGCTGCAAAGTATAATTTTCCCCTACATCACCTTGACATTAAAATAGCTTTTTTGCACGACTTGCTCTACGAGCTTGTTTACATGACCCAACCCCCTCACTTTGCAAATCCATATTATCCTGACTATGTTTGCAAGCTAAATAAGCCTATATACGGCCTCAAACAGTCTGCACGTGAATGGTATACACGCATACACAATTATCTCATTGCATGTGGTTGGGAGCGACTCAGTGTCGACTTCAATATCTTCATCTGGCGTACAAATGATGGCCTCGCCATTCTGGGATTATTTGTGGATGATATCCCACTCATCGGCACCACTGAAATCATGGTATTGCGCGCCATCGACTGTCTCCAACAAGAATTCCCTGTCAGTGACATGGGACCAATGACGTATTTTCTCGGCATTCAAGTGCTTCGCGACCCCTATGGAAAGTGGATCAAACTCACCCAGGTAAAATACATTGAAGAGCTTCTCACTTATTATGGCATGAGCACTTGTTCTCCTGAATTCAGCCCCCTTCCTCTCAAACACAACTTAGCACCTGAATTTCATGCCTACTCTCCCGCTGATGAGCTCTATTGGCCTTCTCTTCATTATCCCAAGTTTTGTGGTCAGCTTCGTTATCTGATATCCTGCACTCGCTTTGATCTCTGCTACACCGGCCATATATTATCTCGCGCTATGTCACAGCCATGCAAAACACACAAGCAAGCTGCAAAACGCACACTTCGCTATCTCCTGACCACTAAGCACTATGCTCTCACTTATGCTTATGATGCCACCATACCTATCTCTCTGAGTGGCTATGTCGAT
Source organism: Adiantum capillus-veneris (assembly GCF_014529385.1). NCBI lineage: Eukaryota > Viridiplantae > Streptophyta > Polypodiopsida > Polypodiales > Pteridaceae > Adiantum > Adiantum capillus-veneris. The sequence goes on along the minus strand of NC_140942.1, from coordinate 142,840,414 downwards.
GCCAATTGGGCAGGGGATGATCCCCGCTGCTTCTCCACAGGTGGCTATATATTCTCTCTTTCAGGTGCCCCAATATCCTGGCAAACGAAACGACAATCTTCAATTGCCTCTTCATCGACTGAAGCCGAATATGTAGCTGCTGCTCTTGCTTCCAGGGAAGCTCTCTGGATTTCTAAGCTCATTCACGAATTTCAACTTCCATATCCTATCTCGGAAGAAGCCATAACCCTCTACTGCGACAACCAATCTGCAATTGCTCTGGCTGCTTCCCCAAGTTTCTCCAACAAACTAAAGCACATCAAAATCAGTTATCACTTCATCAAGGAATTGGTCGCCAATGGTTTTTTAAAGTTGCAATATGTGCCCACTGCTCACAATTGGGCAGATTTTCTCACCAAATCAGTACCTGCTACGACCCAAACTACAACATGTCGAAATTTGTCACTTGTGCCTATTGCTTGCACACCTCCTTAAGGGGGGGATTCTCCCATGTAATGAGGTGTTAACCGTTACGGGGGGATGTGAAATATCTTACCACTATTAACGGTGCTCACTCAGTGCCTCAATCATCTCACCCACCCCCTAAATCATCTCCCCCTAATGTAGGCAACGTCCCTTCATCCTAGCACTTACCCAATAAGGCTCCCCTTGCCTAATGTATATAAATGCACCTTTGTTATGTTGAAGAGTGTGCAAGTTCTTATTTCATTCTATCAATACAGGTTAGCTTTACTTCCTTGCTACACTGCAGTCTCTCTCTCTCTCTCTCTCTCTCTCATTATTTACTTTGTTAGATTAGTTGTTATTAGCATCAGTTCCTATTTGCTTCACATATATGACCAAGTAAGTAATAACAATCCTCTCTGCAGGAAGGCGCACCGCACCTGCCTATTAATTTGAATGCTGCCCCAATATCAAACGGTTGGTGATCATTCGAGGTGTACAGTCACATGCAGCCACCGTTCGCGAGAGATGAATCAGCCACGGCAGGCTTTACTTGAGCACAATATTCTCATCACTATCGGCATCGGCATTATCATCGACATTCTTTTACGGACATCGATATTGTTTATTTCTGTTCATTATGTAGCGGGAAGCAGCGTCATGTGTACTTTGGCAGCTGATCATGTGTGCACAAAACATATTTGGAATGTCGTCTTTCTTAATAAGTACTGTCCCAAGCAACCTTAATTTCTCGTCAGCCCCGTACATGCATGAACGCTAGTAACTCGTGTTTATACTACTGTATCGAAATACTGTCTAACAACATATTAACATTAATTCTGTACAGGGCACAGACGATTAATTCTTGCCTTCCAGCTTATATCAGCCCCAGAGAGAGAGAGAGAGAGAGAGAGAGAGAGAGAGAGAGAGAGAGAGAGAGAGAGAGAGAGAGAGGCCAATTCCGAGGGATGGGGCTTTCACAATATTAATGCAATCTGACAGCTAGCTGCAGCTGCGTGCATGACTTTCGAAATGTCATATATAAAATGGTACGCGATATCAATTATCTTGTTACATTAGGCTGCCTAATCATGCCAACGATTGTCTCACGTGAGTATACTGTCAGATGCTCATTGCAGGAAGTCGATCTAGTGGGGCGCAGCGGAGGGGCGTCTGTAGAGCTTTTTTTGACCTATTGAGCTCCGATGTATTCAGGTGGGTGATATTGTTGCTTTAATGTTATTGTGTCATTTGAGCATGTCCTGTGATCACAAAGTCTTTGTAACGTAGATTTGTAGTTGGTGAAAGCCACTGAGCTTCTATATTATATGTCCTTGTGATAAACTATACTGCCTCCTCTCTTTAAGGAGTGTAGGATTTGTGGTTCATATATGATTGCATGGCATATATTTTGTGCATAATGTGATTGCTCCCAATCACTTCTAGCGGTTGCTCATAAAAATTCTCCTGTATCAAGTGGGTTCAAGAGCTTATTATAAGCACCCCTATTTGTACATGCTATATTTGCAGTATAGGTATCTTTTAAAAATGTAAACAAAAAGTAAACTTAAAAAATGTAAAACAATAAGTAAACTTCTATCCAGCATACGTAATTAATCCTCTTTGAAAAACCCACATTGATCGCCTTGCGCTTCCACTATCTATCAATATGTGCATATTCTACGTAGCCCAACCTTGTAGATCCTGAGCACTCCTCTTCTCCTCTTCTAGCCGACTAAATGTGATCCGGTGCATGTACTGGCCGGTGACATTATAAGCTAACTATTTGATCATCCTCATTTATGCTTTCCTTGCCTTTTCTATGACCAATTTAGACGAGATTCTTTCATTACGTATCTTTGTCATTCATGAGAATCTCTCAATCAAGGCTAGTGGATGAAGAGTACCAAGCTCTCTAGTCACTTATTTATGACCCCGACAGTGCACCTTGTAGGTATGTAGCATATCACATGCACCCGTTAGCAGAGGGTATATTATAGTTCATATCAAAGCATTTTAATTTAATTTTTCTTAAAACTTACAAGTTCATGAAAGAGGGCAAGTAGTTTTTATTCACACACACATACACACACGCAAAGCCTTGGCAATCAGAGGCTACACTGATAGATGAAGAGTTCTTTGGTCTAAAGTATGAAACTTTTTCTTGGACCTGTAGTTAGTAGAGGGACTGCTATTCATATGGCTAAGATTGAGGCAGTTTAGGATGATGGACATGCATTGATTGGTGGGGAGATTATAATGCAGATCTTTAACAGCTGATTGGGGTATAATGATAATCTCAACCACCTTAATATATTGGCCCATTGAGAACTCATGGTTTTGCCAACCATTGTGGAGGGATGTCTTGATTTCATGGTTTATCCATCAGCCCACTTGAGGTACAATTGGAGTGGTCTATTCTTGTGGCATGTGAAATTGTGTAGATCCATTTGAGGATGCTCCATCTTCGCACCTATAGATATCGAAGGGCTGACCATTGTCATGGTTGGTGTGGGATGTGTGTGGATAGTTTTGGCCTTCTTGGCACAAGACGATCTTGTTTATTTGGGCCACATGATCTCACATGATTCGGCTTGCCTATGGTTCACCTTATAGACTTGTGACTCGTAAGTCCATAAGATGCTACATCTAGGTTTCTCCATGTGCCGATCTTGTTTGGCAAGAGATATATATGATTTTTTTTTCGAGCTATTAGCTTTGATGTATTCAGGTGGGTGACATTGTTGCTTTAATCTTGTTGCTTCATTTGAGCATGTCCTGTGATCACAACGTAATTGGAGATAGTCACCGAGTTTCTATATTATATGTCCTTGTGATAAACTATACTGCCTCCTTTCTTTAAGGATTGTAGGATTTGTGGTTCATATATGATTGCAAGGCACATATTTGTGCATAATGTGATTTCTCCCAATCACTTCATTACAAGAGGTTGTGTGCACTTATGACGCTGTTAGCGACGGAAATACATTGGGTTTTCATACTCCCCGACGTCGCTAAGACCGTCGCTAAAAGCGTCGATATGGGAACGTCGCAATGAGTGTCGCTATAATGGTCTCTATAAGCATCGCTATAGCCGTCGCTATATAGCCATGATCATAGCAACGTTTACACGCCACCTATAGCGACATTTATAGAGACGCTGCAAAGCTTTATATAGCGACGGTTATAGCGATGCCTGAGAGAAACAAGTTTCGGCCCTGCCACCCATCAATTACCATATTGAATGTTTCAATAATTGATTCACCTTTGAAAGAAAGTGCAAGCTTAGATATAGACCCAAAGTAGTCACCCACAAGACAATATAACCATTAACTCCATCATCCATAGTATTGTTTGCAGAATAAAGATACAGAACTGACAAAAGTAAATTGATGGAAGTAAATCAATGACAATTCTACACATCATAAGTAAAATCACTTTATTGTTCAACTTTGCAAATATAATAGTTACAACACCATTGTCATTATTGAAAAAATATAAATGGTTTTCAAAAAGATGTATAAACGTCATCTCATAATACATATGCTTTGACAAAAGGAAACTAATGCTATCTAGCTACGGCTAGACTGACGTCGTTTAATCAGATGCCTCATCGCCTCCAAGCGGCGTATCTGTCGGATTCTGCAAAAAAAGACAATAAGAAAACTTTCTGTAAGTATAAACATATAATTTATAAAACAATACAACAAATAGAAAGTAGTAAACCGTAATACTAACCATGTCACCGCGAGAACTCAGAATGTCCATCAGAGCGTTTAAGCCCTTCCTATGTACTCGCGCTCGTATGGTGTGGGGTCATGTCCTGTCATCGACCACTGTCAAAACATACAAAGAATCCATTATGTTATAATTTACCCTAAACTATCAAAGCTAAAGAGCAAAGCAAAAACACTTACAAAATCGGCTTCAAATGATACCCACCCGCCACTCCTCAAGTGGTGTGAGCTTCCTACCTCTACTCGTGCTGTGGCTGCATTCTTTTGTTGCTTCTACTTATCGAGATTCTCGCGCCCTGATTTCTTTGCATTCTTCTAATCTGGTCTGTTCCACCCATGCTTAATTGATTTTTGCACTTCAGAACGCTTGTGCTTGTAGTATTCACACATTCGAATCTCATCACGTATTCATTGAAGCGGTCATCCCATGTTGGAATGGAAAACTCGTCATGAAACATCCTGATGACTCTGTCTTTTAAATCACTTGGTACTTCACTCTAGGTGTTTAGTATATAGTGTCTAAACACCTGAGAGAAAAGACACGCATGCACGAGATCATCTTCTTGGCTTTCATCATCCAAGATCATCCAAGATGATGCCGCCGCTGAAGTCGACGGAGTAAGACAAGCCCTCTCGCCGGTGATGCGTGAACCTGTGTGTCCTAGTAGGGGTCTATTGTGGCGTGTCGTCGGGGGTATGGACGTCAGGTGTCTCCACTGGAGTCTGGGCCCCGAAGCGAGGAGTCTCGACTGGAGTGACTCCAGGAGGAGTATCTAGTGGTGTGTAACCGCTAGGAACGGGCGTCAGCCGTGCAAAACCTGGTGTAGATGGTGATGCCGTGGCTGGTGTCGAGGCGGGCAAAGAAGGGAAGGGTAAAGAGCCTCGTCGAACACGAGGCGGTGTCAAGGCATCGGTGGCAGCATCCCCACAACAACCGCCGCCACCACTACTAGAGCGCCGGTGCCTAGACGAGTGTGAAGATAGTCTCGTCGACAACGAAGCTTCGGAGCACGCTGAATGCTTCAAAATAGAGGGAGACGTGGCCGGAGCAGGAACGTGCGATGGTGTGCTAGAGTGATAACGCTCCACGTACCACTGTCTCTGCTAGGGTGACAAAGAAGAAAGAAACTCCACATCATCCATACCTGCATTAAACACACGAACATTTAAACTTAATATCGAACGAATGGAGAAGAAAACATGGACAAGTAGAGAAAGAGAGAGAGGGGACGCAATGACCATTAAATACAATGACGCATATAGATAGAAATGGAAAAAAAGCCACGTGAATACAATATACATTATAAAACGGAGCTAGATTGTTCAAATACAATATTTATGGCTTTAAGAGGCCTCTCTCTCATCCTCGCAAAGAGCTCTCCGTTTAAACAAATGTCCTCCGTTTCATTTTGTAGGTTCTCTGCATGCACCCCATAGAGTGTAGCAGCTTGATGCTCGTCTTGCATCACCTCAGCGGCTTCTGACTGAGCATCTTCTTCGATCTCCTCCATTGATGCCGCTGTGATTGGCACATGCACTATGCGAGATCGTGGTGTTTACCGCGGGCCATTACCGCAAAACAAGAGAGAGGAATTCAAAATGAGGAGAGAGAATCGTTTTGATGCAGAAGCGGCACTTTACCGCACATATTACCATGCAAATATCCGCGATTATTGCCGCAAACATTACCGCTAAGACAGGCTGGACCCCCTTCCCCCTCCCTCTCCCGCGGGTTTCCATTTAAATCCAATACAACTCCTACACTCTCCAGAATGCTTGCTCACTTCACTTAATCTCTCTTTCACTCTAAAAATTCTATGCATAAATCATTGAACTCACAACAAAACCATTACAAATACTATTCATAAGCACATAACGAAACATTTGCAAATTAATCATATACTACACCAAGTGAAAGAATGGAGAGTTTTTTTAATTCTCATCTTGTATAAGATCTCTACAAGCACTAGGATCCATATTTAGACCCATAGTATTCAAATCAATAAACAAATTTAGAGATTCTTCCTCCTCTCCATCATCTCCTGTAGAATCATCATCGCTTTCTCCCTCTTCCTCCTCCTCAAGATGACTATTTGCAAGGCTTGGCTGACCTTCTTCAACTTCTACTACATCTTCCTCTGCATCTTGTGGTGATGGTATGATGGGATCAATTACTGGCTCAATGTTCGTCTCTGCAAAGATAGATCTACCCCGCGGCATGACTGGAATGACATACCAAAGTCTTCTTTGAAATATACATGGCACATAAAAGACCTGTACGTCACACACTAAGAATAAGTTGATATACATAACTTAAATTTTTAATTTGAGTTAATTGCACATAGCCTAAATTATCTGCTCGCAACTACTAGGATACACCAAGTTGTCAGTTTTCCCCCGATGGAATTGGGTGGAATCCACCATAATGAGCCCATTTTCATGTCTTTTCACCTCACCCGCAAACCATCGACACTCAAAGAGGATTTTGTGAAAAGATCTGAAATCCACTTTGATTATTCTCTCTATAGTACCACAATATTTGACCTCATCTGTTGTTGTGTCAAAGTTTCCCATCATGCCACAATCATTAGTGGTCCGACACTCATCTATCTTGCGGGTGCGAAAATGTCGGCCTTCGGACCAAATGGAGTTGAAAATGAGACTCTACAATCACAATGCATAAGAGGTTACATCGCATTTCATTAAGTGATTTGCATACATGCATACATAACATATACACACTCACCTTGCGCAAGCATCCTCGCGCATACTCCCATTCTTTAGGGATTATTTGTTCTCCTTGTGCTTTGGCATTGGTCATAGCATTATGGATCCACTCTACTTGAATCAAGTCAGGATATTTTGCAAGCTCTTTAGGAAAAGGAGGTTCACGTCTACCTCCATGGGACCTCTTCCATGCATCTCTATCCCTTTCTCTAGCTGCGCGGGCTTCCAAGTACATATTGACCCATTTGGTCATGATAGTGGCATTGAGTAAAGAGTAGTTGTTGACTATGGCATGAAACTCTCTATCCATGACCAAGAGTGATCCTTTTCCACTGGGAATGGTTGAATGCTTCCTAGGATCCTCTTCTTCACTCCACAGATGAGGCAATGATGGATCCACTGTGATGAGATACTATGAGACATACACAAATGCCTCTTGCACCACCCAACCTTCTACCATGCTCCCCTGAAAATATTAAAACCACATTTTTATTATTAACTCCATAGCGTTTAAATGCTATCTATATTGTATTTATTTTGCATACCTCCGGTTATGACCTCAATCTAACAAAATCCTTTAAAGTCTTCAAGAATCTCTCCAAGAAGAACATCCATCTAGAGTGAACCACCCCACAAATGGCAATCTCCTCAACAAGGTGAAGCAATAGGTGTATTTGGCTAACAAGGATTGTACGTGGGAATGCATCCTCAATAGCACACACTACCTCTACTGCTAGCTGATGGGCTACCGGTATGGCTTCTACTTCTATCTCCTTGAAGCTCACAAATTTACAGGGCAAATGTTATATAGTAGATGAAAAAAATTTCCAAAGTTCATGCATGCACAACATGATATAATACTTGAAAAAAACCCATTACCTCACAATCTCACCCACTTTGAATATTGCAGCCTTCACCTTAGTGTCCCCATAACCACTAATAGTTATGGAAAGTACAAACTACAAGCAATAAAACATCTTAGTGAATGTCAACCTATATATAAGGACACATAGACACCACAAATTGTTCTACTCTTACCTGAAGGATTTTATGCCAATCATGGGATTTCAATCCATACAATTGAGTGGAGCCATCCTTTTTGGTTTTTGTGACCGCATATATCCCGTTGGAGTTCTGATGGATGCAATAACTTTCTTTGTCCGCTCTTGGTCCGCCTTTGACATTATCCACGGTGCTTTTGGGAGAATCATCTTTCCCCGCTCCCCCATGCGGGGCGTGGCTGAAGGGGGGAGACGTCTAATGGCTCTTAAATCTTCCCTAGAACCCAATGAATACTTCTTGCCAATTATGTGATCCCATATAGCTTGCCCAACATTTTTGAATACATGCATAGGGTCCAATAAGTGCTGAATTTTCAACAAATCCCAATTGGGGAGCGAGAAGAAGATTGAGTACCTCGACATACCCTTTGGCAACCCATTGGGAGGCGGTGAGGTACCATGATGCTCCTCCCAATGCTTCGCCCAATCAGCCATGTTCCAATGGAATGGCTACACTCCATTGATAGGGGGAGCATATCTACGATGTGAAGGAGGTAGGAAGCGATGGTTGTTGGGATAGATCACCTTCCCAAGCAGAGAAGGTCTCTCTGTCACAAGGGAAGGGCCACAAGTGGGACACGCACTATGTCCAGATGTTGCCAATCCTACCAAGAGGTAAACAAACGTTACACATGAGACGATAAACCTAAAGCAAAGAGTAAAATTAACATGTGCATACTTACTAGATACCTCTCCAAATCCTGGGTAATCATGCATGGTTCACATGAGGATGCACTTGATGACGGCATTGCGGTCTCGTGGTGGCGGTGAAATGTCAATGACATCTATGCCTCTCCATAGTTCTTGAAGCTCATCAATAAGAGGCTGCAGATATACATCCATGTTTTTTTACCTTGTGCTTTCCTGGAATGAGAAGTGATAGTAAAATGTTTCCCTTTTTTGTTGCCTCCCAAGGCGGAATATTGTAGTTTACAACAACCACCGGCCAAGTGCTCCATGAAGTAGAGCGGTGCCCAAATGGATTCACTTCATGACTAGCTAACCCAATCCTCAAGTGACGAGGCTCATCCTTGAACTCTGTCCATGTGTCCTCTATGTGCTTCCACGTTGGTGAGTCAGCTGGCACTCTCATAATACCATCTGTGGAGCGGTTTTTTGCATGCCAACTCAAAAGCTCGCTCGTACCCTTCGATCTAAACATGTGTTGGATGCGAGGGATGAGTGAAAAATGCCTCAAAACTTTACATGGAATTCTGTTGCTCTGCATTCCTTCTTTGAACCTAGGCTCCCCGCACGATGGACATGTGTCACAATCGGCATGCTCATTACGAAAGAGCACACAATCGTTCACGCAAGCATGAATGCGATCATAATCCATCCCTAATGCAGTCACCACTTCGCGGGCTTTTCGTCTGTTCTCTGGCATGTGATTACCAGCTGGCAGCATCTTTCCTAGCACCCTATCACAAGAAGAGAGTACATTAGAAGCTAATTTATGCACTCCACAAGCATCCTTCACAATCTGTAAACATACCTCAAAAGTGCGTCGACACTAGCATTGCTCCATCCAAACATCGCCTGAAGGTTAAGGACTTCGAGAAAAGCCCTTAAAATGGAGTAAGAGCATTGATCTATCATATAGTGCGGTGTGTGCCGAATCGAGTAGCTCACTCCTCGTTCGCTCGGAAGCTTCTTCGCATGCACACTCTGGTTCATGCTCCTCCTCTCGTGCAAAGAGATCCTCAACCATTCTATGCAAATGTTCGTCTTCTGCATCCACGTAAGGAGATGGGATGTGGTCACTCGGATAAGAGGGAGCAGCAGTACTTGGCTGATTTGATGTGCTTCCTCCCTCTCTAATGGATTCCTGGCGCATGCGCTCTTCCACCCTCCTTTCCCCTCCTCCACCAACCACACGCCAATGTGGGGTGACGTCAATAGCCGCAACAATTCGCGGATCGTTTGTTTCCATCCGTGCACGCTTGCGAGGATCGTCCCATAGTCCATAATCTTCTACATGGCTCAAGCATATCCGTCGAAGTCGAGCAATGGCGCATTTGCACCGCACACATGGGCATGGTAATCGCTCGACCAACCACTGTGATCTATCCGGTTCAGTGGACGGGTCAAAATCATCCCAAGCAACCTACATTAATAAATTATATACACTAATTAAAATCAAATTACCAAAGAATGTTAATAAAATATTAGTAAAAAGTAAAAATTAACCATTTAGGTAAAAATGTCAATTTCAAAGTACTAGAAATACTTTCATTTTATATATATTTTATAAAAAACATAGTACCAATAGATTGTGAGGATCAATAGTAATAATGTCAGAACGTGGCCATCTATTTATTTGGCCCGAATTTGCGCCGCGGTAATGCTCGCGGTAATAGGAGCAAAAAATCAAATTTCAAATTTTTTTATAAATAGGGGCACCCGCGTGCCCCGCGAAGTTCAAAGCCCTAAAATTCGAATTTCATCGTCTTCTCCACAGAAGCTGAGAGCGCGAACCTCACAACCTTGAGCTCTATCTCCATCTCTACTCTTCCACTCTTCTACCCTCTCCCAACAAGCGCTTCAATTCCATGTAAGTTTTGTTGTTATGTTTTTTGATTTTTTCACACGCATATATACACACGCATGCACATACATATACTCATACACACGCATACACACACACTAATTAGTACATGTGTACGTTCTTTACACACTAATTAGTGCATGTGTTCTTTACACACACTAATTAGTGTGTGCATTATTCTAATGCACACAGTAATTAGTGTAAGTAAAGACACACCAAAACTTAAATTTGTTAATTATTAGTTACTTGCAAAATCTAAACTTGTTAGATTTTATTACTTGCATAACCTAATATGTTAAATTTGGGATTGGCCATGCACACACTAATTAGTGTGTGATTAGTGTGTGCATTGACCAATGTAATTGGTCAATGCACACACTAATTAGTGTATTAGTGTGTGCATTGGCCAATGTGATTGGTCAATGCACACATTAATTAGTGTATTATTAGTGTGTGAATTGGCCAATGTGATTGGTCAATGCACACACTAATTAGTGCTCATTAAATCACACTAATTTGTGTGTGATTAGTGTGTGCATTGACCAATGTGATTGGTCAATGTACACACTAATTAGTGTGTTATTAGTGTGTGCATTGCCCAATGGGGTTGGCCAATTCACACACTAATTAGTGTGTGATTAGTGTGTGCATTGACCAATGTGATTGGTCAATGTACACACTAATTAGTGTGCTATTAGTGTGTGCATTGGCCAATGTGATTGGTAAATGCACACACTAATTAGTGCTCATTAACACACACTAATTTGTGTGTGATTAGTATGTGCATTGACCCATGTGATTGGTCAATGTACACACTAATTAGTGTGCTATTAGTGTGTGCATTGGCCAATGTGATTGGTCAATGCACACATTAATTATTTTTGGATTAGTATGTGCATTGGTCAATTGGATTGGCCAATACACACATTATTTAGTGTATGTGATTAGTGTGTGCATTGGCCAATGTGATTGGTCAATACACACACTATTTAGTGTATGATTAGTGTGTGCATTGACCAATGGAATTGGCCAATGCACACACTAGTTAGTGTGTGATTAGTCCAATTACACAAGCCAATGCACACACTAATTACACTAATTAGTATATGCACAATCTAATGCACACACTAATTAGTGTGTGCACAAGCCAATTACACAAGCCAATGCACACACTAATTAGTGTATGTTAACACACACTAATTAGTGTGTGCACAAGCCAATTATTCACGCCAATGCATACAGTAATTAGTGTGTGCACAAACTAATGCACACACTAATTAGTGTGTGCACAATCTAATGCACACACTAATTAGTGTGTGTTAACACACACTAATTAGTGTGTGCTCAAGCCAATTACACAAGCTAATGCACACACTAATTAGTGTGTGTTAACACAAACTAATTAGTGTGTGCACAAGCCAATTAAACAAGCCAACACTAAAACACACACTAATTATGTTAAATTAAACAACAATCAACACAAAAACAGAAACATACCTCCATGATTAAGTCGTAGGTGACGTATTAGGCCCCAATGACCGTCCAAGTGATCACGCAATCGATCACACTAATCATAAACACAATAATCTCTGATTAATCAATACAAAAACTAATATCTTATTAGCACTCGAGGCTTTGCAAGACTCTTTTATAGGTTGTAGACACACATTGGATTCTTTCAACATTGAATACTATAGAGAATCCAATGTTTGAAAAAATCAATGTGTAAATTTTTAATCATATATTCAAATTTTATATAGTTTAATTTTTGTCGTAATAAATGCAGACCATGTCTTCTTCTTCCACACCACGCTTTCACAGCATTGAGGATTTCATGGCAGATGGGATGTCATATCCCGACGCTCTCTCTGCCTATCATTCACAGCCGTCGCCTCAACAGTCATCATCAGGGTTCAGTTGGTTTCGGGACGCTCTAGGTGGGTCCACTGCCGTACCTGTGACCGATCCAGATGTGGAGAGGGCATTGCGTCTTCGGGCTGAGTGGTTAGGTTCACAGCAGACCCTTACACAACGCTATTCACCGGCGCAGCTCGCAGCTTTTGGATTATCAGAGGTCTCTACTCCGACTGGTGGCACTCCATACCTGCAGAGTTTTCCAGCTACAGCGCCAGGATTAACTCTTCCTTCACAGGGTCCGACGCCGTTGGGTGCGACGCCACAGGGTTTGACGCCACGGGCGTCCACCTATCCATCACCTATCCCACCTTCTGTCCCAGATTCACGTCGGCGCTCTTCTGGCAGTCAGCGTCAGGGCAGCTCGCGTGCTAGCGCCGGTCGATCTCAACGAGGGAGTGGTGCTAGTTGTTGTTTTGGGGGGGGGGGGGGGGGGGGGAAGTACTATAGATTCTCCTCCACAGTCACCGCTCCCTGCTCTAGCAGAAGATGAGGACCATGACATGCCTTCACCAGATGCTCGCGGGTTATACTACCAGGTTCATAGAGGAGGTATGGTGGATCTCGGGACAGCACAGGGCAGGAGATTCCGCACACACGTCAACCAATTAATCCACTCCACATATATCAATTGTTTTCTCAAATTTGATCAGCAAGATCCCTACAACCTCACATATATAGAGATAACCATGCACATGCGTTTCCCTAACCCTGAGGGGCAACAATTCTCAAGGCAATGGTTGCAAGAGCATGTCAAAACATTTCTGAAGAACAAAAAATCTACTGTGAGGAGAGCGGCAAAGAAGACAATGGAGTCTCCAGAGCATAGCTATCGGCCAGGAAATGTCCATGATGTGGAGTGGGAGACTGCTATGGGCAAGAAAGAGGACGAAAGGGCAACCGGTGCGAGGATGTACGCGTCAAGTTGAGGCTAGATCCCATCAGACTCCTACGCATTATGGTTCGGGAGGAAAAACGGCTTGGAAAGACAAATATGTGAGTAAAAATATTAGTTTTATTGTAAAAAATTTAATGGTTTTCATTTAATTAATTGGATGCTATTTTTTGTCAGTATAACATTACCATGAGTCGTCCGACTAGAGAAGTGCAGAGATATAGAGAGAACCATACCGAGTATCAAACTTGGTGTTGGTTGTTTGGAAATCAGATGATCTCTCGAGAGGAGTTCGAAAATGCGTGCAGAAGTCTGCAACATGTAAGTTTAATCTTATCTAAATAATCAAATGGTTGATTTTATATCAAATATTAAATAACAAAGTGTTAATTGTTTCTTTTTTATGGTTTTGTAGAGTCAAGGAGTTCCACGTGAAATGCCGCCAACTCCCCCATGAGAATCCTCTATTTTGTATACGCGGGTCCCGTTAGCCCTATCCCACATGACCATACTCTATTTTGTACACGCGGGCTTTTTTTGCCCTTTATGTAAATGCAATACCTATCATTTTTTGGCTCAATACCTCCCCCAATTGTAATTCCACTTATGTAAATGAAATTATCAATCTTTTTTTGGCTCAATGTATTGTCCAATTGTGATATTTTGTTGTAATTAATAATAATTTTATAAAATAACTAAAATAAATAAAAAATAGATGACTTTTTGGATGGTCCTGCAAAGGACAATCCAAACGGTCATCTGTTTTTTTATAATAAATCCCTTCGCGGTCATGCTCGGGATAAGCCTGACGCGGTAATATGTGCGGGTACTGCTACATAGCAGATTCATGGAGACACTTCTGATTACGAGCTAGTCGATGGCCTTTACACCCCTTTATTGAACCTTTGTATTCATTATTGTATTTGATGGGATAGGAGTAATGTAACTCCTCATAAAACATTCATTATAAAAGGAGTGATGTAGCTCCTCATAAAATATTCATTGTAAAAGGAGTGATGTAGCTCCTCATGAACATTTGTATATTCAATGATTTTTATAATATAACGTAAAATCAAAAAGTAAAATTTACTTGAGCGATCGAAATCGATGTGGTGTATAATTTGCTTTTTATAATATAACGTAAAAGCAAAAAGTAAAATTTGCTTTTCAAACATATTCGCAGTATGAGAACGATAACCCAAAATCGATGCACAATTTAGAGAAACTTTCTTCTGCAAAGTTATACACCACATCGATTTCGATGGCTCAAGTGAATAGTTTCTGCAAAAATCATTTGCAATTAGCAGAAAAATAAAAAATAAAAAACTAAAAACAAAAGTTACTTCTCAGGCATGTACACAGTCCGCCAAAACGATAACTAAAAATCAGTGCAGTATTTGAAAAAACTTCCCTCTGTAAAGTTGTAGACCACATCGATTCTGATCCCTCAACTCAGATAGATTCTGCAAAATCGTTTTCAATTAGCAAAAAAATAAAAAACAAAAAGCGGATGTTGCTTTTCAGGTATGTACGCAGTCCGCGAACGATAACTCAAAATTGATATAGAATTTAAAAAAACTTCCTTTTGCAAAGTTGTAGAACACATTGATTCTGGTCACTATAACGGGTAGTTTTTGCAAAATCGTTTTCAACTAGCAGAAAAATCAGAAACCTAAAACGAAACTTGCTTTTCGAATATGTACGTAGTCCGCAAACAATAACTCAAAATCTGTGCAGAATTTGAAAAAACTTCCTTCTACAAAGTTGTAGACCACATCGATTCCGAACACTACGTTGGGTAGTTTCTGCAAAATCGTTTTCAATTAGCAGAAAAATCAAAAACCTAAAACGAAACTTGTTTTTCGGATATGTACGCAGTCCGCAAACAATAACTCAAAATCTGTGCAGAATTTGAAATAACTTCCTTCTGCAAAGTTGTAGACCACATCAATTCCAGTCCCTCTAAAGAGTAGTTTCTGCAAAATTGTTTTCAATTAGCAAAAAAATAAAAAATATAAAACGAAACTTGCTTTTCAGACATGTACGCAGTCCGCGAACGATAACTCAAAATCTGTGTAGAATTTGAAAAAACTTTCTTTTGCAAAGTTGTAGACCACATCGTTTCCGGTCCCTTGAGCGGGTAGTTTCTACAAAATTGTTTCCGATTAGCAGAAAAGTAAAAAACAAAAAGCGGATGTTGCTTTTCAGGTATGTATGCAGTCCGCGAACAATAACTCAAAATCGGTGCAGAATTTGAAAACACTTCCTTCTGTAAAGTTGTAGAACACATCGATTCCGCTGCCTCCGTAGAGTAGTTCATGCAAAATTGTTTCTGATCATGAGAAAAATCGAAAACAAAAACGTACTGCTCTGATACCATGTTAAGACAGAAGGAGAGAGCAGAGAAATAGAACCCCAAAGTGTGTAGAATACACACATGAGATCATGTATATATAGTGGGGACTTGGGTGCCATATATAGAGAAGCGATATATTGAGTAGCTTCAGATATAAGCTCAACAATTGTTGTGCATTTTTCAATTGGTTATGCAACCATCTTAAGCTCACGAATGTTGGTAGACTCTCGCGACCTGTTGGATAGTGCATCGGTGGTCGTCTTCTCCGTCTCCACTCGATTCGTGTCCTTTGTCGCTCTTGCTTTGCATCCTCATATTGTGAAATCCACTTTTGCATCACTGGATTGTGAAGCATGCAAAATGGGTTTATTTTAGCCTCTAGATCTTACATCATCTTCTTCTCAACATCGAGATTTCACATGACCTTCGTAGATACGCTTGATGACCTTCATAGATTTTCTTGTTCAATGAGGGTGCCCGATGTGCATTCAATCTAGGTCCACATGTGACACATGCTATGTATCCGCTTGTTTGAAGCCCTGCATGTATACACATGATAATAGATAAGCTTGAGAAAAAACAAGATTTACAATGTTTGAGTTTAAGTGTAAATCACCTGAGCATTTTGTTAGTCCGGGATAGTCATGCATGGTCCAAATTAGAATGCCTCTGATCAAAGAATTTTGTCGACCTGTGTGTCGGCTCATATCCACCACTTCTATGCCAATCTACAATTGTTGTAGCTCTTTCAATAGTGGACGAAGAAATGAGGGCGTCCGACGTGCATTCAGTGTAGGTCCACATGTGACACATGCTCTGTATCCGCTTGTTTGAATCCCTGCATTTATACACATGATAATAGATAAGCTTGACAAAAACCAAGATTTACAAGGTTTGAGTTTAAGTGTAGATCACCTGAGCATTCTGTTAGTCCGGGATAGTCATGCATGGTCCACATTAGAATGCCTCTGATCAAACCATTCCGTCGACCTGTGTGTCGGCTAATATCCACCACTTCTATGCCAATCCACAATTGTTGTAGCTCTTCCAATAGTGGACGAAGATACACATCCATATTCTTCACTTTATACCACCCCGGCACAATCAAGCTTAGCCATAGGTGCCCTTCTTCGTAGTCAATCACGGGGGAATGTTGTAGTTGACGATGACAATGGGCCATACACTGTAAGATGTTGATCTTTGACCAAATGGATTTACGTCATCTATAGCCAGACCTAGGCGCAAATTTCGAGCTTCCCTGACAAAATCCGACCATGTTTCATCTATATGTTTTCAGGCTGCACAATCTGCAGGAATCCGTAGCACACCATTCAAAGATTTATTCTCCTCATGCCATGATGCTAGGGCGACCATGGACTTATATTCGAAGAACTGCTTGATGCGAGGAAGCAAAGGAAAATGTCGCAAAACCTTTTGTGGCATTTTTTTGTTTCGTGTAGATCTACTTGATATCTCTCGGAATAACATTTCGGACACTTCTCCATGTCTATGTATTCCCCTCTGAAAAGAATGTAGTCGTTAGGACAAGCGTGGATCGAATTGTAATCCATCCCCAAGTGTTGTAGAATCTTCCTTGCTTCCTCTCTGGAATCTGGCATCACATTATCAGATGGCAGTATGTGCTCTTTCAGCAATCTACACAACGAAAAAAATACGGTACAATTGTGTAAAAATCTATCAGATGATCATTATACATCTAGAGTTTTTTTATATTAAAGTAAACACATTGTAATAGATCACCTGAAAAGTCCCGTGACGCTAGTGTCACTCCAATTAAACTTTGTCTACATGTTGAGAAGAAGGAGGAGCGCCTTCAATTTCGACACACGTGCTCCATCATACAATGGCGTATCGGGTTCACTTTTCATATCATCATAGATAAGCCTTTTTGAACCCATGATCGTCTCGATCATTTCATCAATCTCGGGCTCAAACATTGCCTCGTTGGGAATGTGGTCTGCATGATCATCCCCCGAGCTGTCAGAGGCTACATCTTGTGGCCTCACATATGCTGCTTGACTAAAGCACCTACGAACACGTCTATTGGGTTGCAAGATTGCTGCCTGTTGGGCAGCCCCGGCAGAGTCCAATGAGTTATAATTGGCAACAACTCGATCTATAATAGATGGATCTAACTCGTCAAATTCACGAACGTGCTGCAAAGAAACGTGTCTTGTCCATCGCACAACATGCTTGCATTGATTACAAGGACATAAGATCCTTGCTGAGAGATAGGTGTTTCGGTTGGACGGCCCTACATCCTCGTCACTACTCATAATGAGGGTAAAAACCTTATAACCTAGAGAACAAATTTAATCTTCTATTGGCATTCTTCGTCTTTTATCTCTCTCTCTCTCTCTCTCTCTCTCTCTCTTTGTTCACACTGTAAACTACCTCACATTCTCTAGTCATGTCCAATCCTCGCACACCTCGGTCTAAAGGTGCACGGTGATCAGAACCACCGGGTTATAATCTCGTCTTTATTGGTCAATGCCTATATTTGTGGGTACAAGAAACCTACACACCCACGTCTACATGATAGTGCATGTAGTGGACAAAACCCGTTTGCCTCTTCTCTAGCTGTAGCATTTCACAGCATCTCAATCCAAAATCTAATCTTAAAATCTAACCTAATTGAACATATGGTGATTCGCTCCATTGAAGGGTAAAAGACATACCAATGGGGCTACTAGCTGCATAGATGTGAATGGGCCTCAAATATACAAATACTTTAATGCAAGAGATTAATAATCTCACCTCTCTACCCCGTTGATCCATGACCCAGGTGATGGGACAAAATCCTCCTCGAAGATGACCCAACCGCCACTCCACAGGTGATGGCATAATTCCGTCTTGATGCGAACTCTTGTTGCGTCCCTCTGCTGCCATTACCATTCTCATTGGTCGTCCTCTCCTCCCTGATACCCCTCCACTCCTCTCTTTCAAGCCAGTCAGGTCTGGCATCTATACATCTGACCTGTGATGCTGCATGTAGTCGCGCACGCGTCTCCTCATCCAAGCATCGTCAAATGTATTCTACAGAGAGGTAACTGGAAACTCCCGATGCAGCATAGCAATAAGATAATCCTTGGAGGCTTTATCATGACCCCTCCAAGAGACCATGACAGACTACAGTGTCACAAAAAACCTGTCTACACAACTGTCGTATGCGGACCATCACCTGCTTCCCCCCAGGGGTCATACTGATCTCATCGGACATACAATTGATGAGGTAGGTGTGTTGAGAGAGAAAGAGAGAGCATAGAAATAGAACCCCAAAGTGCGTACAATACACACATGAGATGATGTACATATAGAGGGGACCTAGGTGCCATATATTGAGTAGCTTTACATATAAGCTCAACACCCCCGCTCAAATAAGGGTCCCTAACTGTGGATGCAAAAACCCTTGGGGGATTAAGGGAAAAAACGCACAGCTCTATATATACCCACCGTTATATTATAAAAATCATTGAAGATAAAAACGTTCATGAGGAGCTACATCACTCCTCTTACAATGAATATTTTATGAGGAGCTGCATCACTCCTTTTACAATGAATGTTTTATGAGGAGTTACATTACTCCTATTGACACAGGAACAGAATAATAGAGATAGACAGCAAAGACAGAGAAAGAGATCTTTGTATTGATAGTGTTTGATACAACAGAGGAGCAATAAAATATATGGGCGCACTCCGTTGTATGGAGCTCGAACCTCCCGACCACCCCCGAGCTTCAGTTCGCTTGCATGCAGCGTCTCACTCGCACTCGCACTCACACTCGCAGAAGAGAGATCGTTGAATGATCCCCAAAACGCACCACCCGTCTTTCTTTTCTCTTTTTTTTCTCCAAAAGCATGCGACCTCCCAAAATAGACTCTTTTCTGTTTTTTGGCGTTCGGTCGACTCGACTTGCACGCCAAGTATACCTGTTAGATTTTTGAAACTTTTCAGTTGTCTTCAACTGAGCAGCATAACTCCCAAACGGAGCCAAAACAGCCCAAGTCTGTCTCACACAATCTTGTTGCCCTCGCTGCACTCTTCGACGGCTATGTGATAGAAAATTTCCATAGCCTGCTGTGATTTGCTGAAAATCAACCTGCAAAACAGCATTTTCTACAAAAACGATGCAAAAACAGCAAATCCCACTTTTTTCTTAATCTTTGTCCCTCAACGAGCATCAAAACATCAAAATCTCTAAAGACTCAGAGAACCAAAGTTGTTCCTTATAACACAGGCTTCAATCACTTCATGCATCACTTTTCCAAAATCCCACATTAACACCTTCAAAAATGCCGCAGAAAGTGCCTTCCGGATCAAAAAATTTTATTGGACGAAAACAATCCACACATTCTTCTACATAGTGGACTAACTTTAAAACGACCAAAACTTCCTAGAAAAACAAAATTTATTGCTAAAACACCTCAAAATCAAGTCCTGTTACACCTATCCTATCAAATACAATAATGAATACAAAGGGTCAATAAAGAGGTGTAAAGGCTATCGATTAGCTCGTAATCAGAAGTGACTACATGAATCTGCTATGTAGCTTGTCATCACTATCGCATCACCAAACATATCTTCATATTAACATCAATATGGCATCACCAAACATGTCTTCATAAATCTTTTATTATCACCAAGCTTGTCTTCATTAAATCAATTCTTTGATCAATCCTACATAGATCATAGACTCAAAAAACATAGTCATGAAAATTATTAGCATCGTTAGTGAAATAATTACGTCCACAATGCCATAAGAGATGATTCGCGATGCCACTCTTTTGATGACATATATACACACGACAACATATGTGGACATAAAGTATGAACATTAAAGTACAAGATGCATGATACGTGATGCAAATGACATGTGTATATACTACATAAAACGACATTTATCGACGTAGTGATATCAATGAGTATCATCAAAGTATTAACAAAATATCATCATTGTATCAATAAAAATGAATAAATCATCATGGTATCAACGAAAAGCATCATATAATAATCATTGTATCAACAAAACATCATGGTATCACCAAGAGTAACCATGGTATCAACGAAACAACATCATGATATCACCGAGAATAACCGAGAATAACCATGGTATCAACAAAAAAACATCATGGTATCACCGAGAATAACCATGGTATCAACGAAACAACATCATGATATCACCAAGAATAATCATTGTATCAACAAAACATCATGGCATCACCGAGAATAACCATGGTATCAACAAAACAAGATCATGGTAACACCGAGAATAACCATTGTATCAATGAAACATCATCATGGTATCAACTAAAATCACCGTGGAATCAACGAAATATCATCACGGCCTCACCGAGAATAACCATGGTATCAATGAAATATCATCATGGCATCATCGAGAATAACCATGATATCAATGAAATATCATCATGGTATCAACGAAAATCACCATGACCAAAGTACTAACAAAACATCATCATGGTACCATCAAAATCACTATAGTATCAATGTAATAGGACTAATATTTAAAGTTCTTAAAGTCGAAAAGAATGTAGCAGGGCATATCTTTCGTTAGCACGATTTGAAAGATTGTTGAATAGTCTATTAAATAGAGCTTATACGAATGAGTTGAAATATTAAGAGAGAACATATATTCTTTTTTTTAAAATAATACACTAAAGACGGATTTGATAAAGATTAATGAATAACAGATAGTCTGTCTATGAACAGTAAAATTGAGATTTTTATTAATATCAATGTTTTATATTTATGTGTTTTAGCTTAAAATGCATGGGTAGGCTTAAAATAAGTTGTAAAAGTAGTGGATACCCAAAAATAGAGGTTTTATGAGTCGCGACCTAAAAGTTGCGTTTTTAGCCAAACAAAGATGTTTTTCGCAATTCTGTTCGCGTTGTCTTGTAGACTAGACCTATTCCCGTCGTTTTGAGTACCTGGATCGCTCTGTTCTAAGTTCGTTTGTAAAAGTTATGATGAAAATAAATAGAAGGCAGCAGTAGTGTAATGTACACAGGGACAGACAGACCTACAACATCATACAGTTCTCCCTGCTATCAACCAAGAAGTGGATTGTTTCTTCATGGTAGAGTATGGCAATTGAGATTATGAAGGTATATAATTATGTTTTTTACTTTGATCATCATGTTGAATTGGTTGCACGAGTATGTTCTTTTGGCTATTTTGTAGGCGACGCAGAAATCAATGTGTGAAACACGATCTGTGCAAAGTGTCATGATAGAAATCTAACATTTACGGATCGCTTAGCGATCACGTTCTTATATTATTCTCGCAGGTATACTTGGTACGAAAATCGTGCAGGCTTTTCGAAGAAAAGAAGGATAAAAGCACGACGGGTGGTGCGTTTGGGGATCATTCACCGATCTCTTCTTCTGCGAGTGCGAGTGCGAGTGAGAGTGAGAGTGAGAGTGAGAGTGCGAGTGCGAGTGCGAGTGCGAGTGAGACGCCGCATGCAAGCGAACTGAAGCTCGGGGGTGGTCGGGAGGTTTGAGCTCCGTACAACGGAGTGCGCCCATATATTTTGCTCCTCTGTTGTATCAAAACTCTACAATGATTCATCAATACAAAGATCTCTTTCTCTATCTTTTGCTATCGATCTCTATTATTCGGTTCCCGTGACAATTGGTATCAGAGCAAGCGGTTGATTCTGGACATAAAAGGATACGAGAGGAGGATGAAGGAGCAAGAAGACATGATTCGGCGACTATGAGAAGATCTGAAAATTGCAAATCGGGAGTGTGTTGAGGCTCTACGGGGCAAAGCAGCACGAGAGCTTGATATCTATGTAGACCTTGATGGCCAACATGAAGGTGAAAACCATGCTAATCCACCTGGAAACAATAATCATCGTGGTGGCACTGGGGTACCGCCAAAAGAAACGATGACAATATGGGAGAAGCGACAACCAAATCATTCTTAACGAAGGCTAAGCTTAAAGAGTTTGATGGCATAAGAAAGATATGCGAAGATTTAGAAGCGTGGATTGAAGAACTCAAAGATTGGGATTATACTTTCAATATCGAGAACACGACCATGAGACTTTCGAATGCTCGAGCAAGGTGATCGATAAAACAATACGTACCAAGATGGCTCAATTGGAGACTTTTGGCGATGCGTACGATAAAGGTAAGTCATCTACCCCTTCTTTGTGATGTTTTATGTCTTTGATACGTCCTTTGAAAGCTTCTGTGAGATCGAATTTATGCGTAGAAGTTGAGATTAAAATTTGAATTTCTTAATTGATTTGGATAGTATTCATTGCTTTTTATCGTCTAAATTGATTGAGAAATTAAACTTGAAATTAAATCGAGAAGTTAAAAGTCTTGTGGATTTAACTAGTGGTAATAATAGTTTCACGAAAGAGTTAGTAGAAAAATTGTTTTTTTTTCTTTGAAGAGTCGAAATCATAAAGATGATTTCTATAACATAAACATTGATATGCATGATGTTATCATTGGTATCAATTAGATCATTGAAAATCATGTTTTGATTGATTGTTAAGAAAGAAAAATATATCTTTAATCATTTGATGATGATAAGTCACACTCTTTGTGGAAAGAAAGAGATTCTAAATCTAGTTTTGGCAATGGAATTGATAAGGTGACTTAGATAAGAGTGTGAAACGTTGCTTGTGTTTGCTAATGAGATTAAAGAAGAATCTGGGGATAAACATAAAGAGACAAATCCAGAATTTATAGAGGATCTCTTACATGAATTTAAGGATGTGTTTGCGGACGATCTTCCT
Organism: Adiantum capillus-veneris; assembly: GCF_014529385.1. NCBI lineage: Eukaryota > Viridiplantae > Streptophyta > Polypodiopsida > Polypodiales > Pteridaceae > Adiantum > Adiantum capillus-veneris. Next base: position 142,816,934 of record NC_140942.1, on the reverse strand, counting down.
GGTATGCCTCCGCCTTGAGCGGTAGACCACGCCATAGATCTATATCCAGGAGCAACACCTTATTCAAGGGCTCCATACAGGTTCAATATTGATGAGCTTAAAGAGCTCAAGATACAACTTGATGACCTTTTGAAAAAGGGTTTCATTAAACCTAGTGTATCTCCTTGGGGCAGTCCTGTGTTATTCCAAAAGAAAAAGGATGGTACATATAGGTTATGCATTGATTACAGGGGGTTAAACAAACAGACCATTAAGAACAAATATCCTCTTCCTCACATAAATGAATTGCTTAGCCATTTGAGTGGTGCCACAATATTTTCAAAGGTTGATCTTCGTTCTGGCTACCATCAAATCCGCATTAAGGTCGAGGACATCCCAAAGATTGCTTTTCGTACACGTTATGGGCATTATGAATTTACAGTTCTTGCTTTTGGTTTGACTAATGCACCAGCAACTTTCATGTGCTTAATGAATAATATTTTCCACCCGTACCTTGATGACTTCATTCTGGTATTCTTGGATGATATTTTTGTGTATTCTAGGAATGAAGAAGATCATGCATTGCACTTAAAGAAAACATTTGAGGTTTTGCGTGAACATAAATTGTATGCCAAAGCAAGTAAGTGTACTTTTGCAAAGGATCAGATTGTGTATTTGGGAAGAGTGATTTCTAAAGAGGGGATTCACATTGACCTTGACAAAGTCAAGACTATTGTGGAGTGGCCAACACCAAAGTCATTAAGGGATGTGAGAAGCTTTATGGGTCTAGCACAATATGAGAGAGCACACATTAAAGATTTCTCTAAGATAGCAAGTCCTTTGACCGAATTGACCAAGAAAGACAAGGGTTTTGTGTGGACTTCTACCTCTGAGACTGCTTTTGAGACCTTGAAGGCTAAAATAGCAGAAAATTGTGTTTGGAAAGTTCCTGAGATGGGCAAACCATTTGTTGTGTCATGTGATGCTAGTGGTGAACAACTAGGGTGTGTTTTGACACAAGAAGGAAGAGTGGTTGCATATGAGTCTAGGAAATTAAGACGACATGAATTGAACTTTACAACACATGATCTAGAATTGCTTGCTGCTGTTCATGCATTGAAACATTGGCGTCATCTTTTGCTTGGTGTCAAATTTGAATTGCGTACTGATCATCAAAGTTTGAAGTATATTTTCACACAGCCATTGTTAAACAACAGACAAAGGAGATGGATTGAATTGTTGGCTGAGTATGATTTTGACTTGAAGTATTTGTGTGGGAAAGAAAATAAAGTTGTAGATGCATTGAGTCGTAGGCCCATGTGTAATTTGTTGACTGTTGTGCGATCCAATTTGGTTGATGAGATACATGCCGAAGTTGAAAACGATTCTTTTTACATGCCTATTTTGAAATTCTTGCGTGAGAATATTGGTGAGATGTATGAGAACAGATATCACTTGTATAAGGGAAATCTGTATTATTATGACCGCTTGTGTATTCCTGCAAATTCTGCTTTTAAGAGTCAAATTCTGCATGAGTGTCATAACTCACCTTTTTCTGGTCATCCTGGATTGAGTAAGACATATGAAAAGATTAAAAGTTCATTCTTTTGGCCACGTATGAAATTGGATGTTAAGAATTATGTGCGTGAATGCTTTCAATGTCAACAAGTTAAAATTGAACATAAGAGGATGCCTGGTGACCTTCAACCCTTAGACATTTCTTTACAGAAGTGGGAGTCTATATCCATGGACTTTATTATTAGACTTCCTACTACTCGTGGAGGGTATGCCTCGATCTTTGTGGTAGTAGATAGACTCACAAAACAGGCTCACTTCTTTCCCGTGAAAATAACTGATACTGCTTTGACCATTGCACGCTTGTTTGTGAAAGAGATATTTCGTTTGCATGGCATGCCCAAGAGCATAGTGTCTGACAGAGATTCTAAGTTCACTTCACATTTCTGGAGAGCGACTTTTGACTCTATAGGTACCCAGTTACGCATGTCTACTGCTTTTCATCCTCAAACCGATGGGAAAACGGAGAGAGTGAATCGTATTTTAGAAGATATGTTACGAATGTATGTCAATGAAAACCAATCTAATTGGAATGAATATTTGCCTTTGGTTGAATTTGCATACAACAGTTCATATCATTCATCTATTAGGATGACTCCGTTTGAGGCAATGTATGGCTATAACTATCCTACACCTGTTCATTTTCTTAATTCGAGGAATAAGGTAGAACTCTCACGTGAGATGCTTGAGAAAATGGATAGCGAGTCGGCCAAAATCAGGGGGAATATTAGAGAATCTCAAAAGAGACATAAACCGTATTATGACAAGAAACATCGTGTTGTGGAGTATGAAACTGGTGATATGGTTTTTTAAAGGTTATTCCTGAGAAGTCTCATTTGATTCTTGGAAATGATAGAAGATTGTCTCCACGATTTGTTGGTCCATTTAAAATTTTGAAGCGCATTGGTTCATTAGCTTACAAATTGGAATTGCCTTCTCATGTTAAAGTGCATCATGTATTCTATGTGAGTTTATTGAAAAAGTATGTTCCTAATGTGCATCATGTTTTAGAGGACAACTCTAAGTTGAAAGATGACGAACCATTGACTGTAGAATCAGACTTAGTACTAGATAGGCATTTTAAACATATGAGAAATAAAGACATTGTGGAAGTTTTGGTTAAGTGGCAGAACTATCCAGTAGAGGATGCATCATGGGTTGATCTTAGTGTTTTGCAAAGAGAATTTTTCTCTCTTTAGACCAACTCTGAGGACAGAGTTAATTTTGATAAGGGGAGAATGTAATAGGACTAATATTTAAAGTTCTTAAAGTCGAAAAGAATGTAGCAGGGCATATCTTTCGTTAGCACGATTTGAAAGATTGTTGAATAGTCTATTAAATAGAGCTTATACGAATGAGTTGAAATATTAAGAGAGAACATATATTCTTTTTTTTAAAATAATACACTAAAGACGGATTTGATAAAGATTAATGAATAACAGATAGTCTGTCTATGAACAGTAAAATTGAGATTTTTATTAATATCAATGTTTTATATTTATGTGTTTTAGCTTAAAATGCATGGGTAGGCTTAAAATAAGTTGTAAAAGTAGTGGATACCCAAAAATAGAGGTTTTATGAGTCGCGACCTAAAAGTTGCGTTTTTAGCCAAACAGAGATGTTTTTCGCAATTCTGTTCGCGTTGTCTTGTAGACTAGACCTATTCCCGTCGTTTTGAGTACCTGGATCGCTCTGTTCTGAGTTCGTTTGTAAAAGTTATGATGAAAACAAATAGAAGGCAGCAGTAGTGTAATGTACACAGGGACAGACAGACCTACAACATCATACAGTTCTCCCTGCTATCAACCAAGAAGTGGATTGTTTCTTCATGGTAGAGTATGGCAATTGAGATTATGAAGGTATATAATTATGTTTTTTACTTTGATCATCATGTTGAATTGGTTGCACGAGTATGTTCTTTTGGCTATTTTGTAGGCGACGCAAAAATCAATGTGTGAAACACGATCTGTGCAAAGTGTCATGATAGAAATCTAACATTTACGGATCGCTTAGCGATCACGTTCTTATATTATTCTCGCAGGTATACTTGGTACGAAAATCGTGCAGGCTTTTCGAAGAAAAGAAGGATAAAAGCACGACGGGTGGTGCGTTTGGGGATCATTCACCGATCTCTTCTTCTGCGAGTGCGAGTGCGAGTGAGAGTGAGAGTGAGAGTGAGAGTGCGAGTGCGAGTGCGAGTGCGAGTGAGACGCTGCATGCAAGCGAACTGAAGCTCGGGGGTGGTCGGGAGGTTCGAGCTCCGTACAACGGAGTGCGCCCATATATTTTGCTCCTCTATTGTATCAAAACTCTACAATGATTCATCAATACAAAGATCTCTTTCTCTATCTTTTGCTATCGATCTCTATTATTCGGTTCCCGTGACAATCAACGAGAAATTATCAATAAAACGACGTAAACTATATCTCTAGAAAAATAATTATACGAGAATCAATGAAGGAGTATATCATATAACAAAAGATCATGTACCAACAGTAGCTTAATGGAATTTGGACGATCATCAACGGCTCGACTGAATCGGAACGACATGTAACTAGCTTCTGTAGAGCAAAGTTACGTTAGTAACAAATATATGATTGATGAAGAAAAATAATAATTGAGATCAATTATGAAGAAAATCAAAAGAAGAAAGTAAAATTTTGCTTGTCAAACATAGTCGCAGTCCGAGATGATAACCCAAAATTGGTACAGAATTTAAAGAAACTTTCTTCTGCAAAGTTATAGAAGACATCAATTCCGATGGCTCAAGAAAATAGTTTCTGCAAAATCGTTCTCGATCAGGAAAAAAATCAAAAAACAAAAAACTAAAGTTGCTTTTCAGGCATGTACGCAGTCCGTCAACGATAACTCAAAATCAATGCAGAATTTAAAAGAACTTTCTTCTGCAAAGTTGTAGACCACATCGATTCCGATGTAAACAACGATTAGTTTTTGCAAAATCATTTTCAATCAAGAATAAAAAAAAAAACAAAATGCAAAGTTTCTTTTCAAGCATGTACGCAGTCTGCGAACGATAAGTCAAAATCTGTGCAGAATTTGTAAAAAAAATTCTTCTACAAAGTTGTAGACCACATCGATTCTGGTGCCTCCTCACGGGTAGATTTTGCAAAATCTTTTTCAATTAAGAGAAAAATAAAAAATATAAAACAAAAGTTGCTTTTCAAGTATATACGCAGTCCGCGAAAGATAACTCAAAATCGGTGCAGAATTTAAAAAAACTTTTTTCTGCAAAGTTGTAAACCACATCGATTCCGATGTGTTGGGAGGGTAATTCCTGCAAAATCGTTTTCAATCAGGAGAAAAATCGGAAACAAAATCATACTCACGTACCATGTTGAGAGAGAAAGAGAGCACAGATATAGAACCCCAAAGTGTGTAGAATACAAACATAAGATGATGTATATATAGAGGGGACCTGGGTGACACATATAGAGAAGCCATATATTGAGTAGCTCCCCAATAAGCTCAACAAGGTGTATCCTTTTGGTATGTCTCTCCTGTGAACTATAGCAACCCTGTCCGGTGAATGCTCATCGTCTAGGGCTCTAGGCGACCCCAATGCAGTGTTCGGGTCACTCCTCAGCATCTCCGACGCATTGGCCGAGACACCACTCTCAAACATGTAGGCAGTATAATCCTTCGGTGTGTCCTAGGGACTCTGCAACACATGAGCTCCAGAAACGACGTGCTCCTCGTCACAACAATCACCACCGCTAGACTGCCGTGAATTTTCTGGTCCGCATGGTCATCATAAATCTAGATCTAATTTAATCTTAAACTCAAAATAAACCTAAATTTAATCTAATCTAACATAAATCTAAATCTAACGTGCGTAAATAAACCTAAACTAATCTAACGTAAATCTAACTCAAAATAAACGTAAACCTAATCTAATTTAACCTAAATAAACCTAAATCTATTCTAACATAGATCTAAATCTAACCTAATTTTAAACAATAAAAAGAGAAAAATCGTATAACCTTTCTATCACCCAAGTGTGGTAGATTGGTTATGCCATTTCCCTCTTGAATAACAAGTCTTAAGTTCAACTCCTTGTTGGCTAGATATTTAAAGTCTCTTGGGATAGTTTCCTACGATGTTAAAACTTTCTTCTTCTCGGGCGTGTGTGTGTGCCAATAAAAAGAGGAAAATGGTATAACCTCTCTATCACCCAAGTGTGGTAGATTGGTTATGCCATTTCCCTCTTGAATATCAAGTCTTGAGTTCAACTTCTCGTCGGCTAGATCTTTAAGGTCTCTTGGGATAGTTTCCTATGACATTAGAACTCTTTTATTCTCGGGTGTGTGTGTGTGTGTGTGGGTGAGTGTGTGTGCCAATAAAAAGAGGAAAATCATATAATCTTTCTATTAGCCAAGTGTGGTAGATTGGTTACGCCATTTCCCTCTTGAATAACAGGTCTTGAGTTCAACTTCTCGTCGACTAGATCTTTAAGGTCTCTTGGGATAGTTTCCTATGACGTTAAAACTCTCTTCTTCTTCTCTCTCTCTCTCTCTCTTTGTTTTATATCTTTCTCTCTCTCCCTCTCTCTCTCTCTCTCTCTCTCTCTCTCTCTCTCTTCCTCTCTCAATGTGTGTGTTATGCATTCTTTGTTTATGTATGTGCTCTCTCTCTCTCAAAAACACAATGTGTGTGTGTATGTGAGAGAGAGAGAGAGAGGGGGAGAGAGAGAAAGAGGGGAAGGGAACATGAGAGAGAGGAGAGGGAAGGAGCATACCTGGATCTCCTTCCTCTCCTCGTGTGTGTGTGTGGAGAAGAAAGAGAGAGAGAGGGAGAGCGTGGGTTACCTTTGCTTGATTGAGCGTCGAAAACTCAGATCTGAGATCTGAGTTTTTAGATGCTCTTCGTTATTTTTTTTCCCCTGTCAACGTTGCTATAGGCGTCGCTATGGGCGTCTCTAAGTTACAAGTAAACTTATGACTCTCATAGGAACGCCCATACCGACGACCATAGCGATCTCGTGGGTTTTCACTTTTGAGCGTCGCACTACGAGCGTCGCTATTGTGACGTACCTCTTGTAGTGCTTCTGCCCGTTGTTCATAAAAAATCTCATGTATCAAGTGCGTTCAAGAGATTATTATAAGCACCCCTATTTATATGCTATATTTGCACCATAGATGTCTTTTATAAATGTAAACAAAAAGTAAACTTAAAAATGTAAACAATAAGTAACTTCTGTCAAGTTTATGTAATTAATCCTCTTTGAAAATCCCACATTGATCGTCTTGCGCTTCCACTATCTATCAGTTTCTAGCATATTCTATGTAGCCCAATGTAAGGACATGGGTCCTACGGGCAAGGCCACCGGCACCGCCAAACAGTGCGTACGCTAGGGGGAGGCTATAAGATAACACAGTTCGGTGGAGACTAGCACACGCATTACCACCGCCCTTTCACTCGTATCCGAGCTATTTTTGAGAGGATGCCAAAAGCAGCTTGCATGTGCATGCAACGCTCTGCTTCTCTCCCACGTTCCGCAGACAGTGACATCTCCGCTGCGTAGCAAAAAGAAGACAGACACAGTTTTTTGTGCGAGCATCACGTGGACAGTCGACTGCGGACGCCCTATCTATGCCCTCCACATCGGGCGACTAAGGGAAACTCGACGGCACCGAGGCTCCGAAGGCTTCTGTTGGTGCCATTGGTTGCACGCGTAGGAAGGCCGCTTAAACCTTGCATGAAGGAGGGTTGATCCCACCCCATGTGGATAAGAGGCCAACACTTTACCATCAAGCTATTGGCCCTTGTTGTGTATAACAAGGAAAGATAGTCTACTTGTGTTTAAAGGAGAACTAGAGGGAAAGGGAAAGCTTCAAACCTCAAGGAAGTAGCTTCACCATTCCTTTTCACTTCTTGGAGGAAGGCAAGTTATCTCCAAAAATTATTTTTTTCTCAAGGAGATAGCTTCAAAGTGAAGAAAAGCCTTCACAAAAACGACGAGTTTTTGTGAAGAATCATCAAAGGCGTTCTTACAACGAACAACAAGTGAAGCGCTCAAATTCTTGGAAGGCGAGGTTCGCATGCAACGCAAATCGTGGAGCATACAAAAACACAAAGACTTCAATTTCTCAAGATACAAGTTGTCCTTTTTTTCTCTCTCTTTGCATTAGTGTGTGTTTACCATGGCCAGTGAGGATATCCCACCTACACACACGTTTGATTTTGAGCACATAGATCAAAATAAGGGCACCACAGGTGTTGCTGACACTAATATGCATGATGATGACGATCTAGGAGATCATAGGCTTGTAGATATGGCTTCTTTCAAGACTTTGGAACATCGCCAAAGCGTACTTCAAAGAAACCTCTCTGAACTCAATGTAAATGTTACCAATCTTACGGAGTTACTTGTGAAACTTATGAATTCACAGACGACTCAAGGACCCACAAGTGGCACGGTTCAAGGAAACCAAGCTTGCACGACTCAGGAGTCCAAGAGACAATTGCTGCAGAAGATGCAGAAGGTAGCAATGCATTACTTAAGAATATCACCATTCCTGAGTTTCACAGGGAAGAGCACGAGCGTAACAAGGACCAATCTTACGTAGTTACTTGTGAAATTTATGAATTCACAAACGACTCAAGGAGCCACAAGTGGCACGGTTCAAGGGAACCAGCACGACTCAAGGAGTCCAAGAGACAATTGATGCAGAAGATGCACAAGGTAGCAATCCATTACTTAAGAATATCACCATTCCTGAGTTTCACGGGGAAGACCATGAACGCAACAAGGATGCGGTCAATACGTTCTTACACAAATGGAGTGATATTCACAGATTGAGACACACCCCAGGTATAAAGACGGATGTGGAAACAAGTCTCTCTTTAAGGCAAGGCCTATAAGTGGTGGATGACATTTCCAATAGATACTCGTCCTCCGTCTTGGGCAGCGTTTCAAGTTTCTTTCTCCAAATAATTTTTGGACTCAAATGAAGAAGATAAGAATTGGTTAGCATAGGATGCATGCCGCATGTCTGGCGTCTCTCTCACACAGCACCCTTCGAAGTATTGAGAAATCATATTAAAACTTGAAGGTCTAGATGAATTCCAAAAGATGCGGGGTTTGAATAGGGGTCTTGACAAAGACTATCGTCTTTATGTTAAGACAAAACATCCAAAAACTTTGGAAGAAGCCATCAGTCATTTGCAAAGATATGATGATGACCACGAGAGGAAAGGAAATGTTCCCTACTCTAAGAATACTTTTGCTAAGATCAATGTGGCTAAGAGCCAATGGCAAGGTACATCTCCCACATGTTCCATGAGGATTAAGAGACAATCTACCTCTCCACTCCCACAAGAGGCTAAGAAGCCTAAACAATCACGAGATACTCCGCGTGGGTCTCTCAACACTGCTGATTTTGAGCGTGCAAAGAAACACAATTTGGGTTTTAGATGTCTTTCAGACCAACATAACAAGAAAGAATGTCCTCTTTTGCGAGGCAAATAAAAGACCATGCACACAGTGCAACACCTCACATTAGATTCATTTCCTAAATATTGTGCTGTAGAGGTTCTTCATATGGAAGAAAAGCACAAGTGTTGTGTGCCTGCTTCAATGTGACAGCCCACCTTTGGCCCCCATGATTTGATTTGCATGCATGGCACTATTAACGGACAGCGTGTTCATATTTTAGTGGATGATAGTGCAACTCATAACTTCTTGAACTATAGGCTAGTCAAGAAATAGAAGCTTACACAGACTCCCTGCTCCCACAAGTATGTGGTGGAGCAGATGTCTAGGAATGATAAAGGAGTATGGGACATGCTAGTTCAAGGGGTTGAGCTTATTGTTCAAGATCATACGATGACCCTTGACTTCCAAGTTATGAACATGGACCGTGCTGATGTAGTTTTATGGCGGGAGGGGCTGCATGGTTTAGGAAACACATTGCACACTAGTTATGAACACAACTCCTTATCCTTTATGGCCAATGGTAAACATGTGCTTTTGCTAATATACCATCTGCACCTCTTATATGTACAGCCAAGCTTTCTATTTTGCAGAAAGCAGATTTAATAGATGAGGTCTTTTTGTGTTACTACTTGTCTCCAAGTCTTGTGAATTCTCGAGAGCAAAGTGCGGTGAATTCTACTAATGGTATGCAAAGTGCAATGAATTCTATTGATACACAAAGTGTTAACAATCCTAAGGAGCAAAGTGCTCTCAATTTTAATTCTATAGATCAACGTGCAACTGTTGTAAAACAAACATTACAAGAATTTCAAGATTCTCCATCCCAGCATAACTCTAGTTTACTTTCTCCTTTTGCACGGCAAAAGCTGACTCACTTACTCACGGAGTATAGTGATGTGTTCTCAAGTGATTTACCACCAGGTTTACCCCCTACACGTGATGTGCAGCATGGCATAGATGTCTTGCCAGGTACTAAACCGGTGAGTAAACCACCTTATCGTATGAGTGCTAAAGAAGCCAAGGAGGTTGAGAGTGAGTTGGTTGATTACCTTGCTTGTGGTTTCATTAGACCTAGCACTTTGCCTTGGGCATCACCAATTCTATTGGTAAAAAAGAAAGATGGTATTATGCGCATGTGCTTAGATTATTGCGGATTAAATGCGATAACCATCAAGAACAAGTATCCTCTGTCTCAAATGGATGAGTTGTTTGATCAACTCCACGGGGCAAGATACTATACAAAGATAGATCTTCGTTCAGGATACCACCAGGTACGTATCCGACTGCAAGATATCTCCAAAACTGCCTTTAGAACATGGTTCAGGCATTTTGAATTTTTGGTTATGCCTTTTGGTCTACCAATGCTCCAGCTACATTTATGACACTCATGGATAGTGTATTACGTCCCTATCTTGGAAAATTTATTGTGGTTTTCCTTTGATGAAATTCTCATTTACAGTAAGACTGAAGATGAACACATAGAACACTTACGATTAGTTTTTGAATAGCCACAAGCTCACGCGCCGTATGCTAAGCAAAGCAAGTGTGATTTCTATAAAACAGAGATACATTACCTCAATCATGTGATCTCTTACTCTGGCATAAAGATGGACACTGATAAGGTTGCTGCCATTCTTAGATGGCCATATCCCAATACAGTTGAAGAGCTTCAAATATTTTTAGGCATGGCTCGATTTTATCAACAGTGTATCTATGACTATGCCAAAATCAGTGTTCCTATGACTGATCAACTTAAAGAAAAAGGTAAGACCTTCTCTTGGGAAGAAGTCCAAAACCGCAGTTTTGAACAGCTCAAGTAGCCATAGCCACTGCTCCCATCCTAGCAATCGTTGACCCACTTAAGCCATTTGTGGTAGAGACTGATGCTAGTGATAAAGCAATTGGTGCGGTAGTTCTCTAGGAGGGAAGACCTATAGCCTTTGAAAGTAAAAAGTTAGATACAACACAACATAATTATTATGTCTATGAGAGCGCACTCTATGCCATAATTTACGCTTTATGAAAGTGGCAACACTATTTATATGGTACCGAGTTTGAAGTAGATTTTGACCATGAGAGTATCAATGGTTTACTACTCAAACAGACTTGAAGGGCCATAAAGCTAGATGGGCAGAAATCCTTCAAGATTATGATTGTAAGCTACGATATCAGAAGGGGCGATATAATCTAGTAGTGGTTGCACTAAGTCGGATGCCTCAGATTAATTCACTTGCTCTCACGGAACTAAAGAGTGGATTTTTGGAGTCATTATGTGGCAAGTGTGCACAAGATCAATCATATGCTAAAGTGTGGAGTGCAGTTTTGAGAAGGGATCCCTCACACTCACATGTCTCTGAACAACCATATCAACATGTCTCCGCGTGCGTAGATAGAAACTCTAACACACAGAGCTCCACCCCTACTCAGGAAGAGCTTAAGCGATGGAAGAATTTTTCCATTGATGATGGCTACTTACTCCACAAAGGTAGAGTATGTGTGCCAAAGGACTCAGACACTAGGCGCCAAATCTTATTTGAGTGTCACAATAGTTTAAGTGTTGGTCATCCAGGTATTCGTAAGATGTATGCCTTAATTCGACGGTAATGTTATTGGTTTGGCTTACATCATGATGTTCAAGAGTACGTACTAAACTGCCAACAATGCCAAGTTAATAAGGCAGAGCGCCTCAAGGTAGGTGGCCTTTTATATCCTTCAGAGATTCCACAAGGTAAGTGGGAGAGTATCTCTGTGGATTTTGTAGTAGGACTACCTACTACAATCGTTGCCATGATGCCATTTGGGTAATTGTAGAACGTCTCACAAAGATGGGTCGATTCATTCCCACTAAGACTACGGTTAAGACATCGGAATTAGCACAACTATTTGTAGAGCATATATATAAACTCTACGTCTACCAGCTAGTATCACTAGTGGCAGAAATCGAAAGTTTGATAATCACTTCTGGAGAGCTGTGTTCCAAAAGTTGGAAACTAAACTTAATCTAAGTAAGGCTGATCATCCAGAAACGGATGGTCAAACAGAAAGAGTTAATCAAGTGCTAGAGGATATGCTACGAGCGTATGTTAGCAAGAAGCAAACCAATTGGGAAGACTACTTACCTATATTGAAATTTGCTTATAATAGTTCAAAGCATGTGACTATAGGGTTTAGTCCATTTCTGTAGTTGTATGGATGTCAACCTAGATCACCCGTTATGGTGGGGTTGGCTAATGAGAAGATACATAAGCAAAGGATTTTCTCCAAGACCATTTTGACATGCTTCAAGTTGCTTGACAGAATGTTAAGCAAGCTCAAGATCGATATAAGAAGTGCACAGATGAGCATCGACGTCTTGCTACTTTCAAAGAAGGAGACAAGGTTTTCCTCAAAATTCCGGAGCATTCAGAAAGTCTGAAGATGGAAAATGTTGCTAAACTTTCACCACGCTATTGTGGACCGTTTACCATTCTCAAACGTATAGGTCAAGTGGCCTATAAGTTAGCTCTTCCAGAGCACTAACAAGTTCATCCTGTTTTTCATGTTAGCCGTTTACAAAAATAGCTAGGATAGAATGATAATGCCATTGACAAAGGTGTGTTGGTTGACTTATCGCACCGCCAAGCATTCCTCATGAGCCCGAAAAGATTTTGGGTTCTCATGAGCTTCGCACCAGACATCATGTCAGACGACAGGTGTTGGTAAAATGGCTAGATAGACCTGAAGAAGGTTTTACATGGGAGAATGTCTCGGCACTTAAGAAACGTTTTCCTATGTTTGTTTTCGAGGACAAAAACGATTCTCCAGGGGGGGTGGGGGGGTAATGTAAGGACATGGGTCCTATGGGCACGGCCGTGGACAGTGGCACGGCCGGAAAGTGTGTACGCTAGGGGGAGGCTATAAGATAGCACGGTTGGGTGGAGACTAGCACACGCATTACCACCGCTCTTTCACACAACCTTGTAGATCCTGACCACTCCTCCTCTAGCCGACTAAATATGATCCGGTGCATGTGGTGACATTATAAATTGACCATTTGATATCCTCATTTATGTTTTCCTTGCCTTTTCTATGACCAATGTAGACGAGCTTCTTTCATTACTTTTCTTTGTCATTTACGAGAATCCCTCTATCAAGGCTAATGCTTGAAGAGTACCAAGCTCTCTAGTCACCTATTTATGACCCCGAGAGTGCACCTTGTACGTATGTAGCATATCATATGCACTCATCAGCGGAGGGTATATTATAGTTCATATGAGAGCATTTTAATTCAAGTTTTCTTAAAACTTACAAGTTCATGAAGAAAGAGGTCGAGTAGTTTTTAGTCACACACACACACACACGCGCAAACATTTGGCAATCGAAGGCTACAATGATAGATGTAGAGTTATTTGGTCTAGAATATGGAACTTTTATTTGGACCATGGAATTAGTGGAGGGATTGCTATTCATATGGCTAAGATTGAGGCCCCTGTTTAGGATGATTGACATTCATTGATTGGTGGGGACATTATTATGCAGATCTTTAACAGTTGATTAGGGTATGATGATCACCTCAACCACCTTAATATATTGGCCCATTGAGAACTCATGGTTTTGCCAACCACTGCAAAGGGATGTATTTATCGATTGATGCATGTATGCTTTTTCTCCTCTAGCACAACCATTTTTCTCACTCTCTCTTTCATAGAAACAAGGAATTCCACACTCTTATTGTGCCTGGAGCACTTTCCATGTAGACTTTGTTTAAAAGATGTCATTGTGGCCCTACGTTGCTTCAGTTCACATTTGACGTAGAGAATGTATTGTAGGACCGTTTCGGAATATGTGCAAACTCTCAAAATCTGTTTCCAAAATTGAAAAGTGGTCAACAAGGAGAACTCTAAGGGGGTTTGTAGGATATGTAGTCCTTCTTGAGGAATTTCAGTGAAGTCATGGAAATCAAAACCTAGCTCCTCAAAACAATCTCCATTTTCTCATTCTTCTCCTAGATTGCAGCTCTGTGTTGTTTTAGTTTGCATTTGACATAGGAAACACATTTTGGTGTCGTGTAACGTGTTTTATCTCTCAAAACGTTTCACCAAAATTGAATAGTAGCCAAGAAGGAGTGTTTAAGGATATTTTAGGTAATTTTAGTCCAAAACCTAGATCCTCCAAATAATCTTTATTTTCTCAATCTTCTCTAGGTCGTGACCCTATGTTGTTTTAGTTTGCATTTGACACAAGGAACACATTCTGACATCGTTAGACAGATTGTATCCCAGTTCTCAAAACCTATCTTGGAAATTTAAGAATGGCCAACAAAGAGTGTTTTAATGATTTTGTAGGTAATATGTAGTCCTTATTGGCATTTTTGGAGGCCTTGCGGCAATCAAAACCTAGCTCCTTTAAACAATATCCCTTTGCTCAATCCTTTCTATACTTTCTAAATCTCCCCTTCCATCTTCCAATCTCATTGCCTCCTTTGCTCTTCCTATTCCTATTCCTATTCTGCATTCCATGTTTCTATGGTCTTTTTCTGTTGCTCTCTCTCTCTCTCTCTCTCTCTCTCTCTCTCTCTCTCTCTCCCCCCCCTTGCAATCTTGTATTGTTTATAACCACGCAACCTTGTTTTAAGTGCACATTGCATGCATGCGGATTTGTGTATGTGTGAGCATTCTAATGTGCATTTGAATACAAATTTTAGGTGTTTGGGGCTTTCTTGCAAGTTGGAATTGATGTTAAAAACTTCAACAAGCCATAAATGACATAAACACAAATTATCTAAATTTGTTGATCAAGAACCCCTTCATTGAATTTGTAAATTAGAGGTCACATGTTATCAGGTTTCTTTTTTGTAAGTGGGACTTATGAAAGTTCCAAAATCTCAAAATTGGTGTTTTAGCATGTGAGTGTATGTATTTGAGTACAAATGGCTAGTGTATGTGTCTATGCATGCGAGGCATTTGAATGTACTATATAAAAGGATAGAATTGACAATTTTAATATAAATGAAAGAAAGAAACTATATGAAATCATTTTCAAGGAGGGGTATATTATCTACTTTAAATGTTAATTAGTTTAGATATAAGGGTAGTTGTATGCATGTGTGACCATTGTAAGGCAGCCCATAAGGCATAATTCAATTGTTGGATCGCCATAAATGGGTGATTGTGAGTGTGGGTATATGATTTGCCAAAAGAGCTATATGATGGAAATCGTATGGCTCTTTATATAAGAGTAGGGGTGTATCCATGTGTGACTATTGTAAGATAGCCAATATGGCATAATTGGAATGCTGGATCTCCATAAAGGGGTGATTGTGACTGTGGATGTTGTACATTTTTATATCAGTTTCCTAAAGAGCTAGATTATGGAAATCATACTAAACTATATATCATACAATATGTATACTCTATGGACATCGTTTGGTAAACCACATTGTAAAAATTAGTATTCAGAGTTACTATTTGTGTGCATGTCAAAAATATTGTCTTTATGGATCATGTTCATTATATAGTAGTGGAGGTGGTCCTTATATCATACTTTATATGGTCCATTACATGTTAAATTTGGAGGTCAATATTGTCCACCATACATTAAATACCTTTTCTTTAGGGATGTGCATGGAATGAATTATATGGCCTACCAAAAAGATACATAAAGGTGGACAATAATAAAAAACCATAAATCTTATCTTCCTCAGGCCATATGGTTTTATTCTATGAATATCGTCAACAATTGCTTGTAGATTCTATGGTCCAGTACATGATAAACAATATGGACGTAAATACAGTCCACCATAAAATTTCTATTGAAGTGTCCATATAGTAACACAATGGCCATGCATAAAATGAATTATATGGCCTAGGAAATACATAGATCAAGACAAATAATGTAGACAACCATATATTTAGTCCTCATCAATAAGACATATGGTTTTACCCTTTGTTCACTAAATAGCATCAAAATCTATATGGTCTACTATACGAGTCCATATTGTTTGATTATATGGATATCACCACCAACATCCATTGTAGATTGTATGGTCTGCTACATGATAAATGATATGGGACCATACAACTGTCATTGAGATATCTGTAAAGCAGCACTATGGGTGTGGATGGATTCAACCATATGGCTTACTTAATAGAGCTTAAGGGTGGAAAATCTAGCCCTTATTGGCGTCACATGGTCTTGAAGATTGTATGGACTGCATTATAGACTACAACATATCATATTAAGGTATTTAAATTCAACTTTTGCCATCAATTGTGCATTCATGACTTGCATTTCATGGCGCACGTCCATTGTCATGCGTAAGCTCTAGTTACATAGGTGTCATTGTAGTTTAATGATCTATATGTTGTATTTTTTGTCTATTTCTTTATGCATGTGTGTGTGTGTGTGTGTGTTTTTTTTTTTTTTTGGGGGGGGGGGGGGGGGGGGAACGGAGAGGTAGCCTTCTTATGTAGAAATAAAATTCAATAAGTTTAAAGGAGAATGTATTGTGAGCTTTGTTCTCACTAATACATCTGGAGATTTTAATAATCACAACATACATAAGAAGGGATTTATTTATGTAAATTTAGAAATGTAAAAGGAGCAATGAAAAGGGGGTGATGGATTGTACTATCAACAAAAATCACACTTTGTAGAAAATGGTTCGTTTATATGATCGTTAGCTATCAATTATTTATACACAGAGATTGGGAGAAATGGAGAAGAGACAAGCCTAGACAAGTTTCTTGCTTTTGTACTCAAGGCTAACTCAACAAAAGTCCCATATATCATATGTCTATGCAAAACCTCCACCACCTCTCATGCATCAGTTATTTATACATATAGATTGGGACAAATGGAGAAGAGGCAAGGCAAGTTTCTTACTTTCTACTCGCGGCTAACTCAACAAAAGTCCCATATATCACCACATGTCTATGAAAAACATTCACCACCTCTCGTGTGTATATATAAAGCGCCATAATTTTCTTGAGTACTTCTAATCCAAATAGATCAATCCACATAAATTTAATGATTTTGTCAAAGTATGTTATTGGTTAAATCAAGATTGGTAAAAACTTACTAGCGACCCATAGAAGTGTGACAAAACAATTTGTAAATACCAATGTAGAATCATAATGAGTTTGTTAGCACGATAAACCCTCTCTACCAAGACTCTTTTTTTTTTCCATACTCACAATAGTCCCATATATCACCACATATCCATTTGCAAACAAGAACTACAAGATAGGTACATTTTGTGGACTGGTTGATACAAGAACCGTAATGTCTTTGATTGCTTGAGTTTATTTCTCATAGCTTTTGTGGTTTCCACGAAAATTTATATGTAGATAAGGATGTCTTGGTTTTTCCTACTCCTTCCTTCAAGGACTAAATTGTTCTTGAAGAATAGGATCTTTCAAGTCTTTTGTATTGATTTAGAGATTTTACCCATCAGGTCTCTTGTAATTAGACAATGGAGAGACAGGTCAGAAAGACCTTTACCAACCCCTTTGGCTTGTATTTTGACCTCGATAGGCATGGCTCCCCTTAAAACCTTCCATAGGGAGATCTTCATCTCTGAGGGCCATTGAGGATCCCAAATATTATTTGCTATTGATGTCCATTTGGATATCGGATAATTCTTCCTCCACTGCTTATCGAGTGGGGAGAACCAATTTGCTTCTAGTGAAAATTACCAAAATACCCCTCTAATTCGTGGAAATTCCCAAAATACCCCTCAAATTTAAAAAATTCCCAAAATACCCTTGTATCTATTTTAGTTCAATTGTTCACGATCCTCTAATCTTTATTCTTTTTTGACAATGGAGATCCGTTTTTGAGTGCTTAAAATGTAATTTGTCACAAATTACCTCCCAAACAAAGATAATTTTGTTTTAAAATAATGAAGCAATTAATCTCCAAAGCCTGCATAACCAGCTCAAATTCTAGTTTTAGTATCTTGCATTGATAGACAATCAGTCTTCTTATGATAAGCTACACATTTTTTAATCTTTGGAGAAATTTACTCTTAGATTCAGGGGTATTTTGGGAATTTTGGAAAATTTGAAGGGCATTTTGGGAATTAATGACAAAATATGAGGGGTATATTGGGAATTTTTAAAATTTGAGGGGTATTCTAGGAATTACCACAAATTAGAGGGGTATTTTGGTAATTTTTTCTTGCTTAAAACATAAGGTCGTAGTATATTGACTTGGTTAGCAGTTTGTTGAAGTTTCTAAGCTTGGGCCACTACTAGGCTTTTCAATCTAGATCAGCATCACAAATCGGCACAAGCACTTGGCTAATATATGTCTTGGATAGCCCTATGGATTTGAAGTAGTTAAACTCCATTGAGATTTTACTCGCAAGTGAAAAATCTCCCTTGATGTTTCCATCCGAAAAGTGGGCCAAATGTATGAGTCCCTTGTTGTTGACGTTGATGGGGGAAAAGATGTCGTGCACACACTCACACACCCAAAAAACTCAACACAATACAAGGAATTTACTTAAATTCCTCACCTCACTCACCACCACTCAAAATCTCCCTAACAATTCTACCCACAAGCTCAATTAAAACTCCAAACGCCTCGACCTACAAGCCCTTGCCTGTCCGCAGACACTACAAGGTGAGTCGAGGTGATCAACATTGGAAATCACGCTTGATGGTGACTAAATTATACAAGAAAAACCATCAAAAACCCAAAAAACTCCAGCCACAAAAGGCCACTCTCAAACCATTGCAAAGCATTCACCAAACTCCACTTTGTTGGACTCTTTGGAGTAGCGCCAACCCTAATGGCACCGATACAGGGTCACATAGTCTTGTAGAAAGCCGCACTATCTTCCCTCAATTCCTTGCACACACACATCCATGGAAACCTCAGAACTTCCATGCATAGACTCTCCCAAGTGCAAAATTGAAGAGAGAAAGCTCTCATTCACTCCTCCATACACTCGAAAACAGGACGCGAGCGCAAAGGGACTGCACTAGACCACCTATAGGAACCGTGCTTGCTTCCCCACACAGAGAGGTGAAAGTGCCAAAACTTGGCTTCCAAAATGCTCCTTTTTCCCAAGCACTCACGGAAGCATCACTCATGTGGAAATTTGAAGCCATTTCATACCTTTTTTTTAAATCATTTTTGGACCTTTTTTGCCCAGTTTTGACCCCTGGCGGGCATTTTTCGCAGGAAAAACCCCAAACGGACTCCAAAATTCACCAAATTTTGCACTCTTGATCCTAGATACCCAAATCACATTTCCACATCCCCACATTCCATTTTTGACCAGTTCTAGGGCGATGCACGTATCACCGCAGACCAGGCGCCGCAAATAGACAATTACCGCATGTGTCAAACTTCTCGAGCGGGATGAGAGTACCCACACTTATCACTTGCATTATTTACATTCTAGAAAGATCAAACACATTATATAGAGCCAAAATAAGCCACCTAGAACCATATCCAAGGCCCCGATACCCTATCCAGGCATGTACGTATGCTCGACTACCGACACGCAGGCACGCATATTTACAATGTGCACGCGTTGCACCTTTTTCCGAACTTGAAACCGCTTTGCAAAGCTCCCAAATGCATGTATTTACATATTTTTCGACATATGACCATGCATAAAAACGCTACTTTGTACATGCCAAAGGCGGTCTATCATCATTGCCCACCCTCTAGGTAGAGCATTTATGCTCAACCAAGAGACTATTTGCATCTGGAACCACATCCCGTGCAGAATATCTCTTCAGTCTATAACCATTTATTCTATAGTGCAAACGTTCACCAGACAATTTTTCCGACTCATAGGTGCCATTAGAAAATACATGCTTCACTCTGTATGGACCCAACCATTTGTCCCTCAATTTCTTCTGAAAAGTAAAATCCAAGCGAGAATCATACTTCATTGCCAAATCTCCTTCTTTGATCTCTTTCTCTGGTAGCCTCTTATTCATTTTCTCCATCCTTGTTTCTGCTTGTTGAAGATAATAATCACTGGCTTTCTCTCTATTCATTCGCAACAACTCTAGAGAAAGAATTCTTTCTTGCAGCTTGTCACTATGCTCACCTTGCATTTTGCACAACAACTTCAAGGCATCCAACTGCACTTGTATGGGCATAAGAGATTCCTTTCCATAAATAAGTTCATATGGTGTAAACTGTGTTGACACTCTAAAGGCAGTTCTATAAGCCCACAAAGACTTTTCCAAGTCCAAGTCCCACTCTTTAGGATGCTCTCTAGCCTACTTTGATAGCATCTTCACAATTTGACCATTGCAGTTCTCAACCAACCCATTGCATTGTTGGTAGTACGGAGAAGAATGCCTATGCTGAATTTTCAATTTCTCCATGAGAGCAGCAACAAGTTTTCCCCTAAACCCTGGTCCATGATCAGAAATGATAACCATAGGAGCTCCAAACCTGCAACACACCTGTTCATATAAAAAAGAGCCCACTCTTCCTGCTGTTACATCTTTTACTGCTCTTTCCTCAACCCATTTTGTCAAATAGTCCACAGCCACAAGGATATACCTTTTGCCATTGTTGGTCCTCGGCATTGGACCTACTGCATCTACTCCCCATTTTGCAAATGCATCAAAAGACATTATAGCTTTCTGAGGCTCAACCAAAAGCTTCCGATTTGCAAACACTTGGCATTCATGGCATGACTTGCACAAAAAATAAGCAGCTCTCATTATAGAGGGCCAATAGTAACCTGCTCTTAAAACACGAAAGACAACCTGATCCTTGCCTTGATGGCCTGTTTCTTCATGGAAGTGCTCCAAAATCAAGCCTATCTTTTCTTTGTACGGCACTTTTCTCAAAATGCTATCCTTGCCATAAAGCATGAGATCCTCACCTACCAATATGTAGTTTCTTGCTTTTGCAACTATTCTTTGACGCCGAACTTTTGACATGCGCTCTGGACATTGCCCTTTACCGAGAAATAATTCTACATCTTGCAATGATTCCCTTCCTGCATACAAGGCTTCCTTGACCTTTAAAGGAGCTACCAAGGCATCCAACTTGTCCCTAGCCAACTCATTAGCTTCTTTATTCTGCTCACGAGGAACATGCTTAAACTATATCTTCTCAAACTCATGCAAAATATTCTTGATGCCATAGAACCACTTCTTCAAATTGTATTTCTTAACATTCCACAAACCAAGCAACTGATTCATGACTAGCAATGCATCCCCTTTTGCCTTCAGTCCAAACTCAATACACTGCTTCAACCCAAGGAAAAGCGTGAGGTACTCGGCCTCATTATTACTTTGAGCTTCATCAAGATCGTAAGCTCTAGAAAATATTACATCGCCTTTTGGGTTCTTAATGACTAACCCACCACTTGCCTTTTGAAGAAATTTCATGTATGCACCATCAAACATCATTGTATAAGCATTTGTAATATCTACTTCCTCTTCATGATGATCCTTGTCAACCCTTGGGTAAGATGGAAGCTCCCCCCCCCTTATGTACCACTATGTCTGCCAAGTGATCTTTAGCAGAATGATCCACTTTAAACTCAAACTCATACTCTTGAAGCTCCAAAGTCCACTTTAAGATGCGCTTGCTAGGCTTCAAATGTTGTACTACATCAGGCAAAAGATTCGATGTGGTGATCACATAGAACTTTTGGGGCAACAAATAGGTTTTGAACCTTCAACAAGCAAGAACCAAGGCAAATACCCACTGTTTCATTTCTTTGCAGGAGAACTCGCTTACATTCTTCATCTTGCTCTCAAAATAAATTGGCTTGAAGTTCCTTCCTTGCTTTTGTAAGAGAACTGACCCAAAAGCTATTGACCCCACACTAATAGATACATAGAAAATCGACTGCAAGTCAGGAGAAATCATTGTTGATAAAGCACACAATACCTCCTTGATGCCATCAAAAGCCTGTTGCATGTCTTCATTCCATTCAAACCCTTGAACTCTTTGACTCAATTTCTGGAGAGGATACACATACTGACATAGCATCCAGAAAAAACGTGACAAGTACCTGAGCTTATGCACAAATGATGCTAAATCCTTTGTGTCGTTGGGCGGATCCATAAGCAACAAAGCCTTAACTTTCTCTGGGTCAGCTTCTATTCCATTTTGGGAAACCACATGTCCTAGAAAATGGACTCTGGCATGAGCAAATTTACACTTCTTTGGGTTGAGTTTCCCACCCTCTTGTTGAAGCCTTTCAAAACTCAACCTCAGCTTCTCCAAATGTGTGAACCTTGAGCTATAACACCCAATGTCATCCATGAAAACACGAACGAACTTACCCAAGTAGGGACCAAACACTCTATTCATCCATCCCACTACAAGAGGCTATTCATATTAGCGACGCTCACACAGCGACGCTCAAAATGTTTTTTTCCCGACATCGCTATGAGCGTCGCAAATTTACTTGTAAATTTGCGACGCTCATAGCGACGCTCATAGCGATGCCGGCTGGGCTAAAAAAAATAACAGAGAGCGCCCAAAAACTCAGATCTCAGATCTGAGTTTTTCGACGCCCTCAAGCAAGGAGTAGGTAACGCTCTCTCTCTCTCTCTCTTTCTTCTCCACACACACACAGGAGGAGAAGAAGGAGAGCCAGGTATGCTCCTTCCCTCTCCTCACTCTGATGTTCCCTTCCCCTCTTTCTCTCTCCCTCTCTCTCTCTCTCTCTCACACACACACACACACACATAGTGTTTTTGAGAGAGAGAGAGAGAGAGAGAGAGAGAGAGAGAGAAAGAGAGAGAGAGAAAGAGTACAAACATAAACAAAAACGCACACACATACATAAACAAAGAATGCACACACACATTGAGAGAGGAAAAGAGAGAGAGAGCATGCATAAACAAAAAACGCACACATTGAGAGAGGAAAAGAGAGAGAGAACATGCATAAACAAAAAACGCACATATTGAGAGAGGAAAAGAGAGAGAAAACATGCATAAACAAAAAAACGCACACACATTGAGAGAGAAACTAATTTAACATCGTAGGAAACTAATTAAAATTAAAATACCTAAAGATCTAGCCGACGAGGAGTTGAACTCAAGACCTATTATTCAAGAGGGAAATGGCATAACCAATCTATCATACTTGGCATGGGTGATAGAAAGGTTATACCATTTATCTCTTTTTATTGGCACACACATCCACACACGCGCACACACACAAGAAGAAGAGAGTTATAACATCGTAGGAAACTATCCTAAAAGACGTTAAAGATTAGGTTAGATGTAGACTTACGTTAAATTAGATTTAGGTTTATTTAAGTTAAATTAGATTAGATTTAGGTTTATTTTTAATTAGATTTACGTTTATTTACGCTAGATTTAGATTTACGTTATATTAGATTAGATTTAGGTCTCCATAGACTGCGATGCCTGTATGAAGCGGGTGAAGAAAGCCCTCAATGGAATATAGGGTATTGCTGCCTTCACTCATGGTGGGCTCCGTCGATCCAAAAGTACTGGTGAAATTTCTTCAGAAGATAGGGAAGAAGGTGGATCTTCAGGGCGGCAAGAGTCACTACATCCCTGACAATGACCATCTAGACAACCTCTAGTCATTCAATAACAACTTCAAAGTTAGTAACAAGAGCAAGAATGGTCCAAAGGGCCAATTGCTGTCGTTAGATGTGGATGGAGATGAGGCAGCGTCACCGCCGGAAGTTAACTCTCACATCTTTAGTGATGAGAATGCCAACTCTTGCCGAGTTATGTGAAAAATTATGTGTTAAATCAGTTTTAAGGTTCTTATAATCCCTGTTAGTTTAGTTTTTTGTTTTTAATATAACATAATTTACGTTAGATTTAGATTTATGTTATATTAGATTAGACTTAGGTTTATTTAGGTTTACCCACACACACACACACACACACACACACACACACACACACACACACACACACACACACACACACACACACACACACACACACACACACACACACACACAAGAAGAAGAGAAGTTTAACGTCGTAGGAAACTATCCCAAAAGACTTTAAAGATTAGGTTAGATGTAGACTTACGTTAAATTAGATTTAGGTTTATTTTTAGTTAGATTTACGTTTAATTAGATTTACGCTTATTTACGTTAGATCGAGTCCACGCAAGAATTACTTACGGTTTAGGGTTTAGAGTTGGACGAACTGTGAAAAGATCTACTGTGAAAAGATGTTAAGATGCTGTGAAGTGCTACAGCTAGAGAAGAGGCAAAGGGGTTTTGTCCACTACATGCAATATCATGTAGACGTGGGTCTGTAGATTTCTTGTACCCACAAATATAGGTATTGACCAGTAAAGATGAGATTATAACCCGGTGGTTCTGATCTCCGTGCACCTCTAGACCGAGGTGTGTGGGGATTGGACATGACTAGAGAATGTGAGGTAGAGAGAGAGAGAGAGAGAGAGAGAGAGAGAGAGAGAGAGAGAGAGAGATAAGACGAAGAATGCCAATAGAATATTAAATTTGTTGTCCAGGTTATAAGATTTTTATCCTCATTATGAGTAGTGACGAGGATGTGGGACCGTCCAACCGAAACACCTATCTCTCAACGAGGGTCTTATGTCCTTGTAATCAATGCAAGCATGCTGTGCGACGGACAAGACGTGTTTCTTTGCAGCACGTTCGCGAATTTGGTGAGTTCTATCCATCTATTATAGATCGAGTTTTTGCCAATTATAACTCGTCGGACTCTGACGTTGGCCAACAAGCAGCAATCTTGCAACCCAATAGACGTGTTCGCAGGCGCTTTGGTCAAGCAGCATATGTGAGGCCACAAGATGTAGCCTCTGACAGCTCGGGGGATGATCATGCAGAGCACATTCCCAACGAGGCAATGTTTGAGCCCGAGATTGATGAAATGATCGAGACGATCATGGATTTAGAAAGGCTTATCTATGATGATATGAAAAGTGAAGCCGATACGCCATTGTATAATGGAGCACGTATGTCTAGATTGAAAGCACTCCTGGTTCTTCTCAACATGCAGACAAAGTTTGGATGGAGTGACACTAGAGTCACAGCGCTTTTCAGGTGATCTATTACAATTAGTTTAATTTAATAAAACTCTAAATGTATAATGATCTGATAGATTTTTACACGACTGTATCGTATTTTTATGTTGTGTAGATTGCTTAAAGAGCATATACTACCAGCTGACAATGTGATGCCAGATTCCCGAGATGAAGCAAGAAAGATTTTGCGAAACTTGGGGATGGATTACAATTCTATCCACGCTTGTCCTAATGACTGCATTCTTTTCAAAGGGGAATACATAGACATGGAGAAGTGTCCGAAATGTGATTCCGAAAGATATCGAGTAGATCTCCACGGGACAAAAATTCCACAAAAAGTTTTGTGACATTTTCCTCTGCTTCCACGCATCAATCATTTCTTCGAATGTAAGTCCATGGCCGCCCTAGCATCATGGCATGAGGAGAATAAATCTTTGGATGGTGTGCTACGAATTCTTGCAGATTGCGCAACCTGGAAACATATAGATGGAACATGGTCGGATTTTGCCAGGGAAGCTCGAAATTTGCGCTTAGGCCTGGCTATGGATGGCGTAAATCCATTTGGTCAAAGATCAACATCTTACAGTGTATGGCCCGTTGTCATCGTCAACTACAACATTCCCCCATGGTTGACTACGAAGAAGGGGCACCTATGGCTAAGCTTGATTGTGCCAGGGCGATATAAAGTGGAGAATATGGATGTGTATCTTCGTCCACTATTGGAAGAGCTACAACAATTGTGGATTGGCATAGAGGTGATGGACACAAGCCGACACATAGGATGACGAAATGCTTTGATCAGAGGCATTCTAATGTGGACCATGCATGACTATCCCGGGCTAACAGAATGCTCAGGTGATCTATTGACACTCCTCACTCAGACACTGTAAATCTTGTTTTTTCCCACAGTTGATCTATTATCATGTGTATACATGCAGGGCTTCAAACAAGCGGATACAGAGCATGTGTCACATGTGGACCTAGACTGAATGCACGTAGGGCGCCCTCACTGAAGAAGCAAATCTACAAAGGTCATCAAGCGTATCTTCCAGAGAATCATGTGTTACGCGATGGCTTTTTGGGAAGAGAGCCACCAAGGATGTCTGCACAAGCATGGTTAGAGCAGAAGGAGATGTGCGATGACGGATTGCCTCCAGGGATGAAGAGACTATCTCTATGGTACGAGTTACCATACTGGGCCCGACTCATGATCAATCACTTGCTCGATCCAATGCACATATTCAAGAATGTGGGTAATCTACTATGGGACCATCTGACCGGCAAGAAAGATACTTTGGGAGCCAGAGTTGACCTTAGAAATGTGGATCGTATGGAGCAATATTGGCCGCAAACAACGTTTGATGGATCGATAAAACTCCCTAAAGCACCATGGATTTTCACAGGAGCCCAAGAACGCAAAGTAAAAGAGACCATTCGATCTTTACGGATCCCCACTGGTGTAATGCACTCGCTCCGAATGTGTTTTACTAAAGAAGGAAAGCTTACCGGTTTGAAGTCACACGATTGGCATAAAATGTGTCAGGTACGTTCATAGTGGACTTTAATATCATTGCATAAAATGTGGACTTTAATATCATTGCTGCACATACTTTACAATTTATTTTACCTGTTGCCATTGAGGGATGTTTGTCTCTCGACATCCGTAACACAATCTACAAACTTGCAAAGCTGGTGCAATGGATATCACAAAAGGAGATCAACGTAGACTCCATACCATTCGCCAAACTAAATGCTGCGGAGCTTGTGTGAATGTTTGATAAACATTTTCCTACTACCATGCTAACCATTCAGGTGCATCTTCTTGTTCACATAGTTGATGAGGTGGAAATAGCTGGCACAGTTCATTCCAGATGGATGTTCTTCTTAGAACGTTTCATGAAAACGCTTAAGGGATATGTGCGTCAAAAGGCACGGCCGGAGGGTAGCATGGCAGAAGGTTGGTTGGTATCGGAGTCCCTAGTGTACATTGGAGAGTGGCTAGACGGATTTGATAAAGCCCGGGACACGCTATGGAGAACTATAGATGATAAGCGCATATCTGGGATTGTCATGTGCAATCTCGGTGTTGAGAAGAAGATGAAGGAAGATCTAGAGGCTAAAATCAACCGATTTTGCATGCTTCACAATCAAGTGATGCAAAAGTGGATTTCACAATATGAGGATGCAAAGCAAGAGCGACAAAGGGCACGAATCGAGTGGAGACGGGGAAGACGACCACCGATGCACTATCCGACGGGTCTGGAGAGCCTACCAACATTCATGAGCTTAAGATGGTTGCACAACCAATTGAAAAGCGCACAACAATGTGGTGACGAAGTGACTGAGGAAGAGTGGGTGTACTCTCGGGGTTGCGCGACCAAGGTAAGTTTGCAATGTACGACTAGCTAGTGACTTTATTTCTAAACGTTTGAACGGCCACTCATAATCTTTGTTCGTTGTAGTATAAGTCATACACAGCAGCATGGTGTAAAGGTCGACATTTTAGGGTGGAACGGATCGACAAAAAGCGTTTTACTCAAGATTGTGGAATCATGGCAAAATTTGAACAGTCTAGTCGACGACGTTCCTCTGATGCTGATCCTGTGGTGGCGGAACTCACTTACTTTGGCACGCTACAAGAGATTTTGAGGATCTTGATGCCACAAATATTGCTCTGTGTTGTAAAAGCTCTGGCTCTCTAAGTACCTTCCATGGTGTATAACGCTCTTTTCTACTCGCGCTCACATATTTTGATTGAAAATTCTGAGTTTTCGAATTGCCTCTTCTATCTCTCAATTCATTGCGTCATTGTATTTAATGGTCTTTGCGTCATTGTCTACTCTATTCATTCAATATTAAGTTTAAATATTCGTGTGATGAGGAGTTTCTTTCTTCTTTGTCACCGCAGCAGAGACAGTGGTACGTGGAGCGTCATCACTCTGGCGCATCATCGCGCGTTCCTACTCCATCCGCATCTCCCTCTCTTTCGGAGCATTCGGCACGCTCCGAAGCTTCGGTGTCGACGAGACGATCTTCACACTCGTCTAGACACCGGCGCTCTAGTGGTGGCAGTGGCGGTTGTTGTGGGGATTCCGTCGCCGATGCCTCCACACCGCCTCGTGTTCGACGAGGCTCTTTACCCTCCCCTTATTTGCCCGCCCCCACACCAGCCATAGCATTGCCATCTACGCCAGGTTTTGTGCGGCTGACTGTTCCTAGCAGCTACACACCTCTACCTACTCCACCAAGAGCCACCCCACTCGATACTCCTCGCTTCGGGGCCCAGACGCCGATGGAAACACCTGACGTCCGTACCCCCATTGACACGCCGCTAGAGACCCCTGCCGGGACACCCAGGTTCACGCGTCACCGGCCAGAGGGCTTGCCTTACTCCATCGACTTCAGCGGCGGCATCATCATGGATGATGACGGCAAGAAGGTGATTTCGCGCATGCGTGGTCTTTGCTCTCAGCTGTTTAGACACTACATACTAAAAAAATGGAGTGAAGTACCAAGTGATTTAAAAGCCAGAGTCATCAGCATACTTCATGATGAGTTTCCCGTGCCAACATGAGATCAGCGCTTCAATGAAGACCTGATGAAGATTCGAATGCGCGAATACTGCAAACACAAGCATTCCGAAGTGCAAAAATCAATCAAGCATGGGTGGAACAGGCCAGATTGGCTGGCCAAAGAAGATTGGAAGAATGCAAAGAAAGCAGCGCGCGAGAATCCCGACAAGTGGAAGCAACAAAAGGATGCAGCCAGAGCGCGAGTAGAGGCTGGGAGCTCGCACCACTTGGGGAGCGGTGGATGGGCATCATTTGAGGCCGATTTTGTAAGTGTTTTCGCATTGCTCTTTATGTTTGATAGTTTAGGGTTTATGAGTTTTTTAATTCTAACATAATGAAATCTTTGTATGTTTTGACAGTGGTCGATGACAGGACGTGATCCCACACCGTACGAGCGCGAGTACGCAGGCAGGAAGGGCTTAAACGCTCAGATGGACATTGTCAGTTCTCGCGGCGGCATGGTTAGTATTAGGGTTTACTCTTTTCTATTTTTTGTATTGTTTTATAAATGTCATTATATGTTTATACTTACTGAAAGCTGTCTTATTGTCTTCTTTTGCAGAATCCGACAGATACGCCGCTTGGACGCGATGAGACGTCTAACTAGACGACGTCAGTTTAGCCGTAGCTAGATAGCATTAGTTTAGAGTTTCTCATAGATCATGTATCATGAGACGGATTTTATACGTCTTTTTGAACCATGTATATTATTACATTTGTCACTGTAGTTCATTTTGCCAATCAATTCTTTATGCCTATGATGTTGTACAATTGTCATTATTACATTTGCCAATCAATTCATTTTGCCTATGATGTGTACAATTGTCAATTTTACGCTTGTCAATTTTGCAAACAATGCGTCTTGTGGGTGACTATTTTGGGTCTATTATCTACCCTTGCAGTTTTTTTAAAAAGTGAATCAAGTACAATATGGTTGATGGGTGGCAGGGCATTCAATGCCCTGTCACCAAAAAAAAATTCTCTCGGGCGTCGCTATAATCGTCACTATTTATGGTTCTGTAGCGTCGCTATGAGCGTCGCTATAGACTTTTGTGTAAACGTCGCTATAACCGTCTCTATGAGCGTCGCTATGAGCGTCTCTACATAGCGACTCTTATAGCGACTCCTATAGCGACGCTCTCGTAGCGACGCTATTAGCGACGGTTTTAGCGACGCTGGGGGTTATAAAAACCCAGTGTATTTCCGTCGCTAACAGCGTCACAAGAGCACACAACCTCTTGTAGTGTCCTTAGAAGGTAGCGTATGCATTAACCAGCCCAAAAGGCATTCTTTTGTAGGCAAAACAACCCCAAGGAGTAATGAAGGTCGTTTTCAATCGATCTTCAATCGCTATCAAGATCTGAAAGTAGCCAGAAAATCCATCCATGATTCAGTAACGTTCATGACCTACAACCTGATTGAGGATTTCATCTAGAAAGGGTAGTGGATAATGATTCCTTTTTGTGGCAGCATTCCAAGGTTTGAAATCAACACATATCCTACATCTTCCATTCTTCATGGGCACAATAACAACTGGAGAGACCCATTCAGACTCCTCCACTCGAAAGATGAAATCTGCTTCCAAAAGCTTCGTCACCTCTTCATGAAGTGCCTTCTCATGAATGACCCCCAACCTTCTAAGCTTTTGAACCTTTGGCTTGGCACCTTCTTTTAGATTGATTCTATGCTCGACTCCTTTAGCTCCTTGCAACTCTGTATATTCAGTGGAAAATAGCTTTGGAAATTCCTTGAACATGTCTTCATACTCCTTTTTTTCTTTTTCTGTCACGTCCTCTCCTAGCATGCTCCTTACATTCACTTTGGCAGGCTCTACAATTGCTTTTGGACTATCCTTCTTCTCCTTGACATTCACATCATGCATCGATGCTTCCTTTTCAACACTTATCCCAAAAAGATCAGGACATAATTGCATCAATCCTTCCTCTACACTTTCTTTTGATGTCGTAGACGACGCATCACTATCGTATGACGTAGTTTCTATCAAATCTGTATCTTGCATCTCCAATAGGGGATGTGTACGGCTCTTGTGTGTCTTCATGTTGTAGACAATGGTCCTTCCTTTCTCTTTGTCGGGGATGGTGATCAAGCCCGTGCCCCAATCTTGCTTAGCACCAAGGGTTTATAAGCCATGGCCTCCCTAAAATGATCGGATAAGCATTCTCACCCGCTTGCATCACATAACAATCAACCAAGCACCCAATCCCCA
Organism: Adiantum capillus-veneris; assembly: GCF_014529385.1. Lineage (NCBI taxonomy): Eukaryota > Viridiplantae > Streptophyta > Polypodiopsida > Polypodiales > Pteridaceae > Adiantum > Adiantum capillus-veneris. Next base: position 142,786,129 of record NC_140942.1, on the reverse strand, counting down.
AGACTTTTATCTTCACATCTTCAGCTATTCCAAGACACCTTGCCTTTTTGTGGTTGGCCATCCTCATACGGATCGAAGCATTCACTGACGTCGCCTGCTTCCTTCATGATAGCCTTGGTCATGACACACACCTGGGCGCCACCATCCACATATGCTTGCACTTCCATCTTCTTTCCCAGCATAGCTTCAACTAGTGGCACCATATCCAATGGGTGACCAACCCTCAAAGATGACACCATGCTTTGACGCTTTTCCTTCTTGGAAGGAAGCTGAGTACTCACACACTTGGTCCACTACCTCCTCAATTTAGCATTCAAAGCCACCAACTGACAAAAAGATATATTTGCCTTTTGATTTCATATGTCGTCGAAAATATCATAGTGTTCAACACCTTGGCCAAGGAGGTAGTCCTTTGGACCAATTTTCCTTCTTCGCCGCCTCTTGCTACTTTTTGGTTTGTCTTCTACCTTAGCCTTTCCTTTTCTTGCTCTTGTTTCCCTCTCTTCTTCTGTCTCTTTCTCCCTATCATGCCTAACTCTCTTATTGGCCGGCCAAAAAATCCACATCTTGATGCTCAAGGGTAAGGACGATGATAGCCCTACCTTCTCCATTTCCAGGCAACAGTTGTGGTGGTTATTGTGGGGGCAGTGCTTCTAGTGCCTGCCCTTGATGATTTTCTTCTATTCTTCCTCGACCACGTCCATATAAGGGGTATATCTCTCCTCTCTCTCCTGGTGGGTCAGGACAATCAGGGGCGTAGTGACCCTCTTCATCACAATTGTAGCATCTTCCTTGTAGCCTTCGTCCCCTACCTCTCCCAGCTGGTCGCTCTTCTCTTTGGTTTCTATTCATTATGTTAATTCTTAATTCTTGCAACTAACCGGAAAGATCATTTAGAACCCGGGCTATAACAGGATCTGGACCTTGAACCACTCGCTCCACTCTATCATCCGTTCTCAAAGGGACCACTGGTTGCACCACAACTGGCTCAGTATGTGTCAGGCCTTGCTCCCACCTTCTCTTGATCTTCTTGCTCTTGGCCTCGGCAATTTCCACAGCTCTTTCAAATGTAGAAGGCTCATCTTGATCGACCTTCTCCCTTACACTTGGATGGAGACAATCCATAAACTGACGTACTTTAAAGAAATCCCCTGGAGGTACTTGGGATGCCGCCTCTAATTGAACCCAAAGCCCTTTGAAGCATTGCAAAAACTCTTTAAAGTTAGCATGAACATCTTGCTGCAAACCTCTCAATTTTGTTGTCACTTCTGTTGCGGTTAGTTTCTTTTCAAACCTGTCAAAAATTGCCAGCTTCACCAGCTCCCATGTTTGCTTTTTTTCTTCCTCTAAACCTTCAAACCACTCCCGAGCTTCTTCTTTGAGCGCAAGAGGAAATACATGAAGCCTGGCTTCGTCATTCACAATGTGCATACCAAGCGTATGCCACTCAAAATCCGCAATCCAGTCCTTCACATCCTCCTTCCCTATGAACACTGGCCGACTATAAGCCATCTCTTCGGAGTCGCTTCTCCCTTGCGTGAGTAACTCCACAAAAGTTGAAGTCTTCCACCTCAACCAAACCACCACTTTTCTTCATGAAGTTCGAACTTCACAGCAAAAACGCTTCATCTGGGTGCACAACGTGCAAATTTCCGCTCCCCAGTAGGATCGCCAAAGCATGATGGGGAAAAAGATGTCGTGCGCACACTCACACACCCAAAAAACTCAACACAATACAAGGAATTTACTTAAATTCCTCACCTCACTCACTACCACTCAAAAGCTCCCTAAAAATTCTACCCACAAGCTCAATTCAAACTCCAAACGCCTCGACCTACAAGCCCTTGCATGCCCGCAGACACTACAAGGTGAGTCGAGGTGATCAACAATTGAAATCACACTTGATGGTGACCAAAATATACAAGAAAAACCATCAAAAATCCAAAAAATCCAGCCACAAAATGCCACTCTCAAACCATTGCAAAGCCTTCACCAAACTCCACTCTGTTGGACTCTTTGAAGTAGTGACAACCCTAATGGCATCGATACAGGTTCACATAGTCTTGCAGAAAGCCGCACCTTCTTCCCTCAATTCCTTGCACACACACATCCATGGAAACCTCAGAAATTCCATAGACTCTCCCAAGTGCAAAATTGAAGAGAGAAAGCTCTCATTCACTCCTCGATACACGCGAAAACAAGACGGGAACGCAACGGGACTACACTAGACCACCTGTAGGAACCCTGCTTCCTTCCCCACACAGAGAGGTGAAAGTGCCAAAACCTGGCTTCCAAAATGCTCCTTTGTCCCAAGCACTCATGGCAGCGTCACAGATGTGGCAATTTGAAGCCATTTCTCATCTTTTTTGACCATTTTTTGACCTTTTTTGGCCCAGTTTTGGCGGGCATTTTTTGTAGGAAAAACCCCAAACGGACTCCAAAATTCACTAAATTTCGCAAGTTTGATCCTTCATACCCAAAGAACATTTCCACATCCCCACATTCCATTTTGACCACTTCTAGGGCGATGCACGTATCACCGCAGGTAAGACGCCGCAAATAGACAGTTACCGCATGTGTCAAACTTCTCGAGCGGGATGAGAGTACCCACACTTGTCACTTGAATTATGTACATTCTAGAAAGCTCAAACAAATTATATAGAGCCAAAACAATCCACCTAGAACCATATCCAAGGCCCCGATACCCTATCCAGGCATGTACGTATGCTCGACTGCCAACACGCATATTTACAATGTGCATACGTTGCACCTTTTTCCGAACTTGAAACCACTTTGTAAAGCTCCCAAATGCATGTATTGTTGAGCTTATATGTGAAGCTACTCAATATATGGCTTCTCTATATATGGCACCCAGGTCCCCTCTATATATACATCATCTCATGTGTGTATTCTACACACTTTGGGGTTCTATTTCTGTGCTCTCTCTTTCTCTCTCAACATGATATCAGAGCAGTACTTTTTTGTTTTCGATTTTTCTCCTGATCGAAAACGATTCTGCAAAAACTACCCGCTGGAGGCACCGGAATCGATGTGGTCTATAACTTTGCAGAAGGAAGTTTTTTTCAAATTCTACACTGATTTTGAGTTATCGTTCGCGGATTGCGTACATACCTGAAAAGCAACTTTCGCTTTTTGATTTTGATTTCTATGCTAAATGAAAACGATTTTGTAGAAACTACCTTCAATAGGAATTGGAATCGATGTGGTCTATAACTTTGCAGAAGGAAGTTGTTTCAAATTCTGCACCGATTTTGAGTTATCGTTTGCGGACTGCATACATACGTGAAAAGCAAGTTTCGTTTTATGTTTTGATTTTTCTGCTAGTTGAAAATGATTTGCAGAAACTACCCGCGTGAGGGATCGGATCAATGTGGTCTACAACTTTGCAGAATAAACTAGCCGCTGCAGGCATCGGAATCGATGAGAAACTATTCGCTTGAGGCATCGGAATTGATGTGGTCTATAACTTTGCAGAAGAAAGTTTCTCTAAATTCTACATCGATTTTGGGTTATCGTTTGCGGACTGTGAATATGTTTGAAAAGCAAAATTTTACTTCTTGCTTTTGATTTTTCTCATAATTGAAAACTTCTCAATTATATTTTTTCTTCATCAATCATATATTTGTTACTGACGTAACTTTGCTGCAGAAGCTAGTTACATATCGTTCCGATTCAGTCGAGCAATTGATGATCGTCCAAATTCTATCGAGCTACTGTTGGTACATGATCTTTTGTTATATGATATACTCGTTCATTGATTCTCATATAATTATTCTTTTAGAGATATAGTTTCGTCATTTTATTGATAATTTCTCGTTGATACCATAGTGGTTTTGATGGTACCATGATGATGTTTTGTTAGTACTTTGGTCATGGTGATTTTCGTTGATACCATGATGATATTTCATTGATATCATGGTTATTCTCGGTGATGCCATGATGATGTTTCGTTGATACCATGGTTATTCTCGGTGATTCCATGATGATATTTTGTTAATTCCATGGTGATTTTTGTTGATACCATGATGCTGTTTCGTTGATACCATGGTTATTCTCGGTGATACAATGATGTTGTTTCTTTGATACCATGGTTATTCTCGGTGATACCATGATGTTGTTTCGTTGATACCATGGTTATTCTCGGTGATGCCATGATGTTGTTTCGTTGATACAATGATTATTTTCGGTGATATCATGATGCTTTTCGTTGATACTATGATGATTTATTCATTTTTATTGATACAATGATGATGTTTTGTTAATACTTTGATGATATACATTGATCACTACGTTGATAAATGTTGTTTTATGTAGTATATACACATATCATTTGCATCACGTAATCACGCATCTTGTACTTTTATGTTCATACTCTATGTACCATGTGTTTTCGTGCGTATATATGTCGTCAAAAGAGTGGCGTCGCGAACCATCTCTTATGGCATTGTGAACGTAAATTATTTCACTAAAGATGCTAATAATTTTCATGACTATGTTTTTTTTTTTTTTTGAGTCTATGATCTATGTAGGATTCATCAAAGAATTGATTTTATGAAGACAAACTTGGTGACAATAAAAGATTTATGAAGATATGTTTGGTGATGTCATATTGATGTGTTAACCCTCACGGCACACGGACACCCATCACCTACGATGGACGCGTATTATGTATGATTTAGAGTCAGGTACCGGGCTTGTCGGACCAATAGGGAAAGGTAGAGTGATCGCCGATGAGAGGCGCACTTTAACTTGGACATTCAAGGGATTAGTTGGTTAAGCATGGGCGCCCAAGTGTGAATGGGGTGAGCTCCTATAAAAGCCAACTAAACCTAATTTTTACTCATTCTCTCATTTGTGCAATTGAAGAGTGCTCTTGCTCCATCTCCATCTTCTTCTTCTTCACCTCCTTGTGTGTGTGTGAGAGAGAGAGAGAGAGAGGGAGAGTGTGTGTGCGATCGAGCATTACGAAGGCACGACGGTGGCGAAGCGGTTGAGCGCGGCACGACTGCAGCTTCTTCTTCATCGCGGCGAGGAATCCACCACGAAGGCGAGCGTAGAGCGGTGAGTGACACACCCTTTGTTTTCTTGAGCTTGCTAGTTTAGGCTTGTTGTGTGCTTGGAGCCGTTTGTGGCTCGCATACGGTGTATTGGCAAGTCCCTTGCTTCGACAGTGCGGGAAGGAGCGCACATTTTTGGCGCCGCTGCCGGGGATATGTCCTACACTAAGCTCGGTTAGCACTTTACGCTTCCTTGTGGTGCAATTTCTATCATAGGAAAGGCAGGGAAGGAGTGTGTGGAAGATTTCTGTTTTTTGCGTTTTCTGCAGTTGCTGTCAAGTTTCAATTTCTGCTATTGTCTGCGTTTTTTCAATTTCTGCAATTTCTACATTTTCAAGTTCGGCGTTTTCAATTTCTGCAATTTTCTGCATTTCTGTCAATTTGCTGCAATTTCTGCGTTTTTTCTGCATTTTCTGCAATTTCGGCAATTTCTGCGTTTTGCTGTATTTTTTTCAATTTCTGTATTTTCTGCATCAACAAAAAAAAAATGTTTTTGGAAAAAAAAAAAGTTTTTTGAGAAAAAAAAAATAAAATAAAATTGAAAAAAAAAAATTCAAAGGAAAAAAATTCGGAAATTAAAAACGAGAGCGAGCGGGCGGTGAAATTTTTTCGAAAATAAAAAACGTGTCTCTTAAAACGGACGGGTTGGTTTGTATAAAAGATAGATCGGGATCGGTATCATTTTCCCAAGCCCAAGCCCAAGCCCAGGCCCAAGCCTCAGTCCTCAGTCTTATGATATATACTAGACTCACTCTTATATATATACCCTACTCCCTCAAGAGAGAATGAGAGCATGTGGGACAAGTCCTCCACTCTCCTCCTTTCTCTTCCCACTTGCACCCTTAGACTTTCTAGTTTGGGCCTAGTTCCCTACTGGAAATTGACAGTTTTAGGGATTTCGAGGGCATAGAGTGACCAAACGGAGGGCTGTAAAGCACGGCACGACCCTCTGACCGATACGCTCGTTTCGAGCTATCACACGGCCCATTCCACGACACGCTCTAAAAAATCTAGCAAAAAAAACAAACAAAAAACACGCTAAAAACTAGTCACAAGGCCTCCTAGAGCAGCTTTTTGACACCTTAGGGTATCAAAAGCACATGCACTTACGCTCTGGGCGGGTGCTAGAACATGAGCATATTGAGGGTGCCTCTGTTCATACGGACACCCATTACCCATCCACGATAAGCTCTAGACCCTCAGCGGGGACACAAGGTAGCACCACCCAAGACCCTAAAATAGCCGCTAGTGATTCCTCCTCCGACTCAGAAATCATGGAAGCATACCCTACCCAAAACACTGAGAGAGAAGGCCATGCACCTCCCGAAGCTCCACAGCCTAGTACTAGTATGTTTAGCCGTTTCATGGAAACATTAGGTAGAGCTACTCGCTCGGAACCTGATGCAGATGAAGCACACGAAGGGGGTGGGGAAGTGGAATCTCCTTTCACATCGCACGTGGACCCCACACCCCCAAAGAGTGTCCATGTGGATATCCTACCAACTTCTTACCAAGAAGGCCCTGTTGAGCTGCCTCCTTCAGAAGTTCCCTCTAGAGTACCGTTGGTGGCAAGTAAAACCACGGGGAGAAACATTGCTTCTACCTCACAAGAAACCGTTAACACGTCGACTCTAGAAGGATTGTTCATTAATGATCATTGGACATACGACCTGCACACTGAAGTGTTGACGGATCTACACTCTGGCCACGCCTACCATGTAGGATGGATAGAGATTGTACAATCCACTTCTAGTGCCACGAGCATCGAAGATCAACAGAAAATGATCTGTAATGTTATCCATGGCATTATTCAATCAGAAAGGCAAAACCGAGGGGTAAATATACTCTCAACTGGCCCCATGAGATTTCTGGATACGAGCAAGGCTCAACAGCCTACTCTATCACAAATGGAGACTCCTCTAATGAGCCCCATGGACCCATCTTACGTCATTTCACCTGGGGTCTCTATGCAATCTGAGCCTCCGAGCGAAAACTTTAGCTTCCCTAACTTGGCTCAACCCTCTATCAAGGAAAACACAGTGCTCACTCCAGGGATAAGCCTGACAGAGAATGTACCGATGACATCTACAGTTAGCGCAGTACCACTACCTAGTGTCGTAGTACCTAATATGGGGCCTCGACCATATGTGCCTCTAGCCCCTTATGCACACATGGCCCCCACACCTCCAATTGTACCACTTGCTTATGCTCCTCGAGTGCCGCTCCCTAGCTCTTATCCGAGTGGACCTATGCCCGGTTATGTTCCATATCCTGCATCATCCACACATATGCCAAGACCGGTACCCGTTCCTCTCCCACATATGATTCCAAGAGTACCTCCACCGGCCCTGCCTCCTCACATAGGTGACTTGGCAGCGTTTGCTCAAACCATAGGTCGATCTATCGCGGAAAATATGCGTCATGCATCTGATAGAGAGCCTAGAAGTAAGGCAGTACAAATTGCCAAACTCACGCAAAAATTCAATGGGGACGAAGATGCTAGGAAACACATTGAAGTGTTTGAACAAGTATGTGATTCCTTAGGGGAACGCAACGAACTACATAAGTGCAATGCCTTAAGCTTGACATTAAGTGGGAAGGATGGAGATTGGTATAGGACCCTAAGGGTGGATGAGAAAACAATCTACCCTACCCTTCGAAGGTTGTTTCTAAAGGAGTACATACGAGAAGGTGTGCTTTGGGGTGTAGCATCTCAGCTACAGAAGGCCGAACGTAAGGAAGGAGAGTCAGTAAGGGACTTCATTAGTCGTCTAAAGCACTTAAACTCTCGCTGCCCTATAAATGAGCACTTCAACAATAACCAACTGCTTGATCGATTCATTCGAGGGTTGAGGAATGAAGGAATCTATAATGGACTAGTGATTAGAGGTATCACAACCTGGGAAGATGTCACTGCCAATGCAATCCAACTAGAGGACAACTTGATGATAGCAGGCATGAGGGTGTCTACTGACACGAGATCCACTAGCTCACAAGCCATTGAGTATGAACCCATGACTGCAAAGCCCATTGCCAATGAGCCAAAGGTATTTGAGACATTCTTGACAGACCTCACCAAGGCAATCCAAGAGTCTCTTAAGGATAATCGACCCCCTCAAAATAGTCACATGTATCCAAGAAGGGAGCAACAATGGTGTTCCATTTGCTTAGGTCCACATAGCACTAGTGAGTGCCCTACGTTTAGAGTAAAATTTAATGGAACTTGCAACACATGTGGTAGGTATGGTCACCAAGCTAAGGATTGTTTAATGATCAAACGTATGATGGCAAATAGACCACCTGTAGCCTGGACGGATGCGCCTCGAGCTCCTGTATTGATGCCTACTCCACCTGTTGAGCAACTACCGCAACACATGGTCCCTAGACCTCAAAATGTTGTACAAGCTACACCGCTACCACCTCCTGTGCTAGGACCGCAGCCCCCGCATCCAAGAGTCGCCCCTATGAACCAAGTGGGTTGCGAGCCATCAAATGCTTATGCAGATGGTTGTGAGGAGGAAATAGACACTAGTATTGCCTACGGACTTGATACATTGGAAGAGTGTCCTATATACTACATGGAAGATTGTTGGGGACAAGTCAAGCCGGTTTATCAAGCTGCTGCTCTCGCATCCAGAGGTCAAAATATCAACACCCAGGCTGGGAGGCCACCTCTTCAATGCTACGAGTGTGGTGGACCACATCGAGTAGCGGAGTGCCCTATTAGACTGCAAAAGAATGCTGCACAGATGCAAATGAATCAAGGGAGCACGTCTGCAATGCCAATACTCACATGTAATCGTTGTGGCATAGATCACTTGATTGCCCAATGCCCCTATAACCCAAATGCGCCTAAAATCACACCCCTGAATTTGGTCGAAATTGCTAGTGTGACATCGCCAATACCACCCGTTGCACCCGCTTATGCGATTACACGGTCCATGCTTCAAGGGCTAGGACATATCCTCGAAGAGAGAGATACCGCGTCAGTTATCCAAGCAAAGAAAAAGAAGACACGAAGGAAGAAGTCGCAGAATACGGAAAATTCAAAGCCAAGTTCCAAAACAAACATAGGAACAGGAGATGACCCCGTGTATATGAATGACCTCGAGGATGATTCAGATTCAGTCGAGACAATGGAGACTAGAACCAATACCACAAAGGGAAAGACCGACAAAGAAAACCGTAACATGGAACCAAATGAAAACCGAATGAGAGAAAACCATAAAGAGCCTCTGAAAACACCACAAGTGTTTCCAAATCCAATCCAAGACCCCCAAGATAAACCGCAGGGGCAAAAAGGAAAAAATCGTAAAAAGAAGATTGGGACGTATCCAAACCCAGTAGACGAGATTGAGCAGGTGAAACATCTAAGAGGTGTAGTGGAGGAGACTCAAAGGAAACTAGAACCAGAACCCATGCAGGTCAAAATTCATGACACAGTGTTTCCCACGCAAGTTCATCCACCCCACATGAACCATAGACCGTTAGCCATATCTAGTATCATCCAAGAAGGGAGTGAGGACAGGACATCAGAAAGTGAGCATACACCTTTCTTGTTGGAAAGGATGTTTAACGAAGGAATACCTGATCCCATTGAGGAATATGAGATTCCATCCTCACTAGTTCCTAGTCAAGGACCTACACCCTGCAAAACGCCAATGAATGTTGCCAAACTAGTGGACTTCATGTCTTCTGAGGTCCGAACCACGATCATAGCAAAGCTGTATGGAGATCCTGAGTTATTCCTTGCACTTCGAGCATTCCTTAACGGAGAGCTACGAACGGGATTACCGCAGTTTGCGCAACCAAATAGGCCTGACTCTATTATGATTGATGAGGAAAATCATGTGCAATCACTTGACTTAGATGGACACGAGTCTGTGATTGAGGTACCCATTAACGAATTAGGGCAGTATTTTGAAGGCGACGAGTCTAATGCGACCCTACCCATCACTACCAAGGGATTAACTATAAAGGGAATTCTTGATGGTGGTGCGGGAGTTAGCATCGTTACAAAAGATTGTTGGGAATCCATGGGAAAACCCCGCCTCAGTGTTACTAACATTGTGGTAAAGATGGCAAATGGTACCATAGCCAAACCTATGGGGATGCTCAAGGATCTTAAGATCAAAGTTCTAGGACACAAGGTACGACATACGTTCATTGTAATGGATTTCTCTAAACACCTTATGTCATATGAAATGATTTTAGGACGACCATTCATGAGGGAAGCACAAATGGTTCACGATTGGTCTAAAAATCATGTCTATTTGCAATTCCAAGACTCTGTCCTTAGAGTGGATTTGGTGACTGGTAAGGTACACCCCTTAGGGAGTAAAACCATTATTGATCATCGCTCTGACACCACAGTTCACTCGGCCCCACTACAATATTGTTACACTTGTAAGAAGGATACAGACATTGGCAAAGATTCTCCTTACATGGATGTGTTACCGGGTATGACGGAATCAGACAATGTGGATTGGGTCCACCTAGCATCAACCATAGACACTTGGGGAAATAGGGGGACGACCTGGGTAACACCTGAGGGGGATGAAATGCGTATACCCTTAAATATGCTACAAGCAATGCATATCGCTTCCGACAAGACTCATCCTAAGGTAACGAAGAAAACATACAAGTGGGTCCCTAAAGCTTCTTTAGTGACCATAGCTAGTGCTAAAAAATAGAAGCCTTGTAAGAAACGTACCAATCGCTCCAAGAAAAGTAAGAAAATGTTGCGATGGATTCCTAAACGACTATTGGAAGCCCAAGGCTACTATCAAGGAAATGATCAAATCTGGGTGCCAAAACGTAGATTGTACTCTTACCTATCACCTGACCCAAGTGAGCCCAATCCCGTAGTTCCAAAACGAATCAATGATCGTGGAAAGGAAAAAATCACAGAATGCTACACACCCGCTCCCGAGCTAGTTTGGGTACCAAAGAAAGAACGATTTGTTCCACCTAGCTCAAGAAGGGGGGAGTCCCATGAAGATTCTAGCTCATCATGTAATACATCCATAGAGGTAAAAGCTTCTACACAGCCTCCATCTATAGTAGTGGACCTCCATGAAGCTACAAAAGAATCCACACCTCCCAGTGTTCAAGAATCACCTGATGAACCACTTCAAGTTCGATCCTGGGAGAGTACCTTACCACCGTTACAACTTGACAAGGCACCTAGGGTAATAGAAAACTACTGGCAAAAATCCTCACCTATTACCAACTGGAACAATTGGTTTCAAAGGGTGACAAGCTCATTTCAAACGGTATGATCTACCCAAGGAAGGGGGGAGTGTTTGCTGACAGTCATCATTCACTTGTTTCCCTCTCAACCTTTTTCCCTGACCTCTCAATCACCGATCTTAGGGAATGTACATATAAAGCTTTATACTCACAAAAAAAAAAGAAAAAAAAAAGAGCAAGAGCAATTAGCAAACGAGTATGCACAATAAAAGTCAAAACATTGACTCAGACCTACACATGTCACATTTGGTAAAGTGAAACAGAAACCTATGCCATAAAACACCTTTGATCCTCATCACTTGAGTGATGGAGGGTAAGTAAGATTAGTACGATAGGAGTGTTTCTGTTTTAGAGTTGAGTGATTAGCAAAGATCTCTTTTCCCACTGATGTGCCTCCTGGAGGTATTCCTTTTGTTTCCTAGTGTGTACAGGAGCGTGTTGCTATTGATAGGATTTGGACCTTCATGGAACCTTTCTCTCGTTCACACTTCAAATCAAGCGCGACCATCAACACAAACAGGTGTTTCTTGTCCATTAGCATTGCCCTTATCTTTTTGCATCTATGTTTGTCTGCTTTGATTGTGATTGGTAGCATAATATTCAGCGCATTTGCTTAGTATCAAACATTTAATTCAATGCAATCTTTTGTCATAATCACTTGTTTAGGTGTAAAAATCAAGCAGTCCGACTAAGCTAGTTTGACCAAGCTAGGTACTAGAAATCTTCTCTTAATACCATGGGGAATGCCTTCCTAATAAGCAATGGTTACTTAGGTTCTTAATCCGATTTAGGCAGCATTGTATGAAATGTACTAGGGCTTTCTAGTGGGCTTGACCCTATTGACCTTTAGCTTAAGTATTATAAAGGGAGTTTACTAATGTGATGAGCCTGGGGAGGGTAACAATGTTATATGACCCCCCAAAGTTACAAAATTAAAATGATGAAAATGAACAAACAAAAAATCAAAGTGCCACAATGTAAAATTTTAAGCTGGAAGAGAAATCTCAGCTTGATTTGGTACTTCACTCACATGTATTGCCTATGGTACTAGAGCCCTAGAGGTTCCCAGTGTGGGCGCTTTTCCTTGAAAAGCAAAAAACCCAAGGCATACAAAATAAGCACACACATCATAATTGAATCAATGTGAAAAGACCTTGGGGGGTCAAAGAAAAAGTAATCAGTCAGGCGATGATTTCATGAGAAATTCCTTTTATGGTAGCTTAACTACAAGGTTTTCTAGATATAGCCTCTAGTCAGCCCTTGAACATGAATACTTGGCTCTCGCGATTAAACAACTTAATTGACCACAGAAAATTAAGAAGCTTGCCCATGGTATTAATATTCGATCTCTAGTGCTTTTCGATCGTCAAATTAGCGACCCCAGACTTGTTTAATTTTTTGCCTTTACATCTGTTTATGCATTTGATTACATTGCAATTTAATGTTCATTGCTAACAAATTGTTTGAAATTCTTTGACCAATCAATTTTTCTATCTAAAACTGCATATGCTTTTTAAGAGAATGCAATTACTGTGCCAATGTTGTTTGATTTTGCAGTGACTGAAGAAGGCTAAGGACATTCATCTCAAATGCTCTTCCACCTCGACGAACCAGCTTCAACTCAATAGCTTCCGAGGATGGAATCTACATCAGGAAGGGGGGCATGTTAACCCTCACGGCACACGGACACCCATCACCTACGATGGACGCGTATTATGTATGATTTAGAGTCAGGTACCAGGCTTGTCGGACCAATAGGGAAAGGTAGAGTGATCGCCGATGAGAGGCGCACTTTAACTTGGACATTCAAGGGATTAGTTGGTTAAGCATGGGCGCCCAAGTGTGAATGGGGTGAGCTCCTATAAAAGCCAACTAAACCTAATTTTTACTCATTCTCTCATTTGTGCAATTGAAGAGTGCTCTTGCTCCATCTCCATCTTCTTCTTCTTCACCTCCTTGTGTGTGTGTGTGTGAGAGAGAGAGAGAGGGAGAGTGTGTGTGCGATCGAGCATTACGAAGGCACGACGGCGGCGAAGCGGTTGAGCGCGGCACGACTGCAGCTTCTTCTTCATCGCGGCGAGGAATCCACCACGAAGGCGAGCGTAGAGCGGTGAGTGACACACCCTTTGTTTTCTTGAGCTTGCTAGTTTAGGCTTGTTGTGTGCTTGGAGCCGTTTGTGGCTCGCATACGGTGTATTGGCAAGTCCCTTGCTTCGACAGTGCGGCAAGGAGCGCACATGATGACAACATGAAGATATGTTTGGTGATACGATAGTGATGACAAGCTACATAGCAGATTCATGGAGACACTTCTGATTACGAGCTAGTCGATAGCCTTTACACCTCTTTATTGAACCTTCGTATTCATTATTGTATTTGATAGGATAGGAGTAATGTAACTCTTCATAAAACATTCATTGTAAAAGGAGTGATGTAGCTCCTCATGAACATTTGTATATTCAATGATTTTTATAATATAACGGTGTGATGTTCATGCTTTTCAAAACTAAACCAAATGAATTAGAAATGTCAAGAAACTCATACGACATGCTCTCCTCATCAATCATTAACATATGGACTATGACTTGATATCCTACCACAATCACCTCTTGTGATAATCGCGTATAAAGACATGCAACAAAATGCAGGTTGCCACTCTTTGTTGTGTATGATCCTAACCCGTAGCTCTACTCGCCGTGAACCCATAGGTATATAGAAATTACCAAACAAACATACGGTTTGTAAGAAAACTCACCCAAAGCTCATAGGATCTTGCTTTTCAACCACATCGGAATCATGCAAACTTGGCGTTGGATTGAAGCCCTAGCTGTTGCTAATGCATTGGTGGTGACGTTTTTGCAATGGAGGTTTCATAGAGCGCGTAGGGAAGAGAAGAAATCTGTGTGTGTGTGTGACACAAGATTAGGAAAATTTTGAACTCATTTTTGGGCCTTTTAAGAGTTCCACATCATCAAAGTTGTACAAAATAAAGCAACCCGATAGACCCCTCTAATATTGCTTAGAACCCCATGATATGCCCTATCATTGGAAAGTTCTTGAAAAATGGATTCTAAAGAGCCAAGGTCCAAAAAGTTTGGATGACTTCTATGAAAGTTATGCCATTTTTTTCAATCAACCAGGTTTTGTTACCGTTACGGTAATCTAAAATCACCTTTTGCTAGATCTACATGAAGGCAATGTCCGATACATGCATGCTATATATCAATAGATAGCATTTGAAGAGTAGATTCTAAATATCCAACCTCCGACAAGTTTGGATCTTATTTGCAAAAAATTTAGCGATCCCCACTTTTTGAAAGCTATGCCACATCAACAATTCTTACAAGGCCCATTTTTGAGTCCAAAATTTTCCTAATGCACAATCTAAACTTGGGATTTGATTAATTCAAAAGTTGGCTTAGGGTTACAAAAATTGGCCTATATACAATTTCTCCTTAGAAGCTTGTTCCCACAAAGAATATTGGCCGCTCAAATATTACAAAAATGTCATTTTTCTTTAAAAATAATGATACAAAATTTGGGAAAGCTCCTTCTATGTTTGGCCATCAACACTCCCCCCTTTGTGTTCATGTCGTCTTAGACATGACGGGTCTTGATCTTTTGCTTTTGGTAAAATTTATCTTTGTGTCAATGGAACCCTTGTGGCTTTATTAGATTCAAGTATAAATAATACCTTATATTGCCCAAGGTGACTGTGGGACCAAATATTTTTCTATCATACATAAAGAAGCCGGTGTAGAAGGCTTCCTCAAAAGATTGCATGTGCTAGCTTGGTAAGAAAATTACCCTTTGATATAGCAGATGTAACACCTGCGAAGATGGCTACTTTGACAAATCAAATGTCATTCTGGTGACAGTGTCGCCCGTTGACAAGAGGGTTGAGTCTGTAGCTCTGGACGGTGCAAACACTTCAATGCAAGCCAAGAGGGTTTTGCATATTTTCCTAATCATCACACATGTCAAGTCAGAAGAGCTAGTGAAAGTCTTAATGGTGCCCTTAGGGTTTTCAACATATAAGAGACACTTATTCTCTCTCCTTCCTTGGGTGGTGGCATAGATGGGTAATTGAGCCAGTTGGAATGTCTCTTCAAGATTCTAAAGTGGTTTTCCCATGTGCGTACATGAGGGATTGGGAAAAATATAATGTCATCCCTTACAATTTTTGGGGCTTCCACCAAGTACTTTAGAAACCCGGGGTACTTGAGGAGCCACGCTTTTCTCCACCTTGGTTGGGAGTCCACTATTTTCTTTGCAGTCTCTGTATTTTTGACATCTCCATCATATACTGGCTCCGTTGCTTTTTCTTTGAATCTCTTCCTGATCACCATCACTTCATACTTTAGGAGAGGATATGGGAGTGTAGGCTGCATCCATTCCTCCCTAAGCACATTTGTGGCAAGCCAATGTAACATTATTGACTCCAATTCTAAGGCTTCCTTGTGGTCTTCCGCTATGGATTTTTCTATCCAAATTTGGAGGTGTATCTCCTTGTTTGTATTCAATGATTACTTTGCTTCTTCTTGTGTCTCTATTTGTTCTTCTTGGTGCTGCAGATATTTTGCATCCTCAAGAAGTTCCATGGGCTCATCTTTGGTGTTAGTCCCTAGATCATTGGCCCCCGATTCTGTTTCTTGTGTCCTTGCTTTGGCTATTTCTTTTTGTAATTTTTTAATCTATTGTTGAGCAAGCACATCTCTTTTAAAAGCTTCTTCTACTTGGTCCACCAACATCTCTTGCAGTGTAGCCAATTGTCGTGCTTTTTGAAGCTCTTGTTGTTCAGCCTTCATTCATTCCTCCGCAGCTAGAGACCCTTTCTGCCATATGCATTCTTTGTCTTTGTTCCCACCATAGTTCCTTTTGGAGGGTGATTTGTGCTTTGAAGTCTTGTAAAACTTGATTATATGCCTCTTCACTTGCCCGTGCAACCCTCGTACCTTAGTCTCTCGATTTTCAAGTCCTAGAGCTCTAATTTTTCTTTAGCTCTAGCACTTCATCTTTTGCTACCTCCAGCTCATCTTCTGCTCTTTCTTTTTCTTCTAGGAGAGTTGTGACTTATCTCGAAACATCTTCCATTTCTAGTGTTATATTTTCTTGTTCGCTTTCAGCCTCTCTTAGTGTTTCATTAAGAGTCGCAAGCTCTTTTTCGGCTTCCTCAGCTTTCAGGTGGGTAATTTGGATCAGGCTTGGAAGGTTATCATGTTCTATTTGCATTTTTTTTCTAGTATGCAGTATATTGCTCTCTTCATCAATTGTTAGAGACAATGTTTTGACTCTCTCAAGTATCTAAAATGCGGCTCTTACATCATCTTAATTTTCTAGCCTATTGATAGGGCCAGAAAAGGGAACCTGACGCCCCATACTTAGCATGACCCTTACTAGAGGTTCTCTCCACAGGCTGGCCAATGGTCTCCATTTTGGCACTTGTCAGATGAGGACCAACCCTGTCACTCGAGGATATGGGGAATTCCTTTCTTGAGATCTTCTTTGTGTTTCTTGATGTAGTTGTGGTCCTTGAGATCTATTAGCTCTTGAGATCTCTATCTCTTGGTGGAGGTGCTGCCTCTTCTGTCCCTGCTAGTGAGGGTTGTGGTTGGGGTGTAGAGGGTTTTGGACTTGGAGGAGGAGTGGAGGATTCTGGTGGTGAAGTTGGTGGGCTTTCATTTTTTTCTTGGTAACCATCTTGATCCTTCTTAGTTGGAGGCTCGGGCATTTCTTTTAGTTTGTTCTTAATGTCTTGTACCTCCTCCATTGTGAAGGGCTCTAGATTTTGTTGTTCAAGCATCTTTTGTGTTTCTTCATTTTCCCGGATGTAGTGATCGAGTTGATCCTCTAGAGGTATTGAGGAGCTTTCGCCAACTTTTGTTGGGTCTGGTACCCAGTACTCCTCAAAGTCTCCTTTGAGTGAACGTTCTATCTTGTGTTGCTCAATCAACCTCTCAATTTAAGCAGCTTTTTGGATGTGTGTCTCTTTGGTCTTTGTTTCTTTGGTCATGGTAATTTTCCCTTTCTTCTTTGAAGTTTCTACACGCTCTTCCTTGTTTTGTCTCTAGCCTTCTCCAAACTCGTGTGGTCACTAGTGCAGCCACTGCAATTACTGGTTCATCTTCTGTATCTAGATTCAACTTGAACCACTCATTCTGTGCTCGTGGATTCTAGCCATTGTACTCTAGCACCGATGGCTTCATATGAAATATTTGTCACTGTTTCTCCCCCTCCGATGTACTTTGGCTTGTGCATTCCCAAGCTGACCACTTTCTCATGCAGATATTGAGCGTAATTTACTTCTTTGGGTGTAATGATTTTCAATGCCCAGGTTATGGTAGTGGCCACTACATGGGGAGGAGTTTTGTATTTGTGGGGACGCTCGTTGCAAACATGGAAGTATTGGTTGTAGAGCTTGCAGATCTTTGCAGCTCTTGGGTGCACTAGGTCTTCAAACGTCTGATTGCGCTTCTTTTGGGAGTAGACCTTTACTTCGTCTCTCTTTTCTCTAATGAAGCTTCCCTTATTGTGCAGCCCCAATGCATCTGCTATGGTTTGAGGAGCAATCACAGCCTCTCCATCCAAAGCAAGAACAACTAACTTTCCGTATTTCTGGATTGAGCTGACTAGCTCATAGAATCTCTACATATCCACACCCGCTGGTGGTGCTATGAAGAAGTTTTATAAATCTGCTCTTTCCAGCTCGGTGAGGGTTTCTTCTTTGTTTGCATATTCTAAGATTTCTTGTGGATTCATTCGGATATCCATTGTGTTTCCTTGCGAGTCTCTGAAGGTACATTGGTACATTGCGAGTCCTTCCCTTTCTAGTGTGGCCTCATCTACCCAAGCCTTGGCTAGCTTTAGTGTCTCTTCTTACAGTGTGTGAGGCGCGTTGGCTGCAATAATGTCCTTCAAGGACATCCTCTTCTTCTTTGATCCCGCGGGCACTCCAAGTGCAAAAGTTAGAGTCTTCTTACGGAATAATTCCTTTTCTCCGTTTCTAGTTATCCAAATGACTTCAAAATTGAGACACGAGCTAATTAGGGCCTAAGGGTGTGATGCATGTGGTTATAATAGCATTTTGGGTGCAAATTTATGATGTGAGAGGAAGATAAAATCATGATTCTTATTGGCATTCGATGTTGATGTTCCTTTGTGAAAGTATGACCTTGGTGAGGGCGATGAAATAATAAGCTCTCTAGTATGTGTGCTCTTTCTTTGATTGTCAATAGAGTTGGTGAAACCATGTGGCTGTTCATCACCTTTGTAGCTTTGGTTGTTTGTTGTTTAGGTTTCCAAATCTAAACTGTGGGTAAGGTTGGACTAGAACATGTTTTTGGTTTTACATTGAAGATGTGTACTTGAGGGAGTCCCTTTAACCAGGGATTTTCCACTCTTTTATTCTAGCCGCCCGACAACTAAACAATGCTGAAATGAGCTACACAACCACCGAAAGAGAGGGGCTTGGAATAATTTATGATGTTAATAAGTTTTGGCATTATCTCCTTGCAAATAAGTTTTTGTTTTTCACCGACCATCAAGCCCTTTTATACCTTGTCAACAAACCATGCAATACAAGGCGAATAGTAAGATAATTTATCATATTGCTTGAGTTTGACTCTACGGTAGTGGTTAAAAAGGGGAAGATGCATCTCAGAGTAGATCAACTTTCTTTTTTGCCAAATGGAGAATCTCCAGGGAGAGTGGATTATGATCTCCTAGATGCACATCTCTTCAATATAGAAATGGTACCTAAGTGGTCCCAAGCGATTGTAAGCCTACTATCACAAGGCGCAGAATTCGACAAAACTTACCAAGACCATAAACGAAGAAGGATTCAACAAGCTAAGAAATTTTAGTTGATTGGCGGATGTTTATATTATCTAGGCTCCAAAGGTATCCTACAAGTGCGCATAAACCTAGAGGAATATGAGGGCCATTTCATTGTTCATCCAGAAACACTTTCCAATGCTTGCAACAATTTTGAGTGTATTGGCCAACTATGCATGTTGATGTTCATGATTATGTAACTAGTTGTGCCAAATGCAGATCAAACCCACCAATAGAACATGCAACATTGTTTCAAATAACAATTACACGATAATGGAGTCAATACATTGTTGACTTCTTGGAGAAGCAAACATTTTCTAAAAATACCACCAAAGCACGGCAGAGAGCAATAGAAATAGAAGCTCGTGATTTCACTTTGATTGAAAATCATCTTTATAAAAGAGGAAAGGATAACCAGCTTAATTTATGCATAAAACGAGGAGCTTGTACATTCCAATCGTGGAAGAAGCACATGAAGGAATAAGTGAAGGTCATTTCTCAGGGGAAAAGACAACAAAAATTATATTCGCCTACGGAATATGGTGGCCAACATTACGTATGGATGCGATCAAGTATACAAGACAATGTGACTCTTGTCAATGCACCAAAGTTTTAATAAAGCGGAATGAGATGCCCTTACCAATCATGGGAGCCACAACTTTTGCTAAGTGGGGAATAGAATTTGTGGGACCAATATCACCCACTGCTTACAAGACACATGCCCAACATATCATTGCATCCACGAATTAATTCACAAAATGGGTGGAAGCTAAAACTACACAAAAAGATGATGCAAGGACTATTGCACAATTACTTTATGAAAATGTCTTTGTTATATATGATCTACCTATAAAAATTGTCAGTGATCAAGACACACATTTTATAAATGAAACGATCGTGAATATTCTTGAGGACTTGGTTGCTACTGATGAGTATGTCAGCATAGTACTTTCATGGAAAGATGAGCCAAGGTTATATTGCACATTCCAGTACTTTCAGAAAGTCTGAAACCTGGGTATGCATTTAAACACCTCTTAGTTGTGATAACTCGTTTAGCATTCTCAAGTGAGTTCTAAATGGAGCCTTCATGCTCTTTTGATTATGAGTCGGTTAACCAAGATGGTTGCACAGGGACAACAATGTAGAAAATCAAGATGTTACTCTTGATTTCATTGAACCTCCCAATGAACCGGGTTCCGATTCAACGAACCGTTGGATCCATGAGAGATGCCATGGTGGAAAACATTAGTGTTCTTATGAAGATACAACCAATTGTGTTTTCGAGGACGAAAACGCTTCTCCAAGGGGGGAGTAATGCCATGCCAAGGGTAGGACTAGACGGGCACGGCCCGGGCAATGTGCCAGACACACATGTAGTAAAGGGGTCTATATATGGAAGAGGGCTAGGGGCCTATATATAGGATGGTTGGGAGGCTATTCGCATGTCTGTCTACCCGCTGCTCTTACAAAACTTGTCTGAGTCAAAACATGCTAGTATGCGTGTCTCTGTTGGTTATAAGGATCACATAAGTTTGTATGAGGCATCATGTGTAGATATGGCTTTAGTTGTGCTTTAAAGTGTGAAATATAATTCCTATTTGAAAAATGTTGGGAGCTCCATCGATCCCGGTATTAAATTTTTGGCAGATTGCTTCACGAACCGACCTTCATCTGCTTCAGTGGCAGGAGGAAAGAAACTAGTTGACCTCACACATTCTTCAATGCATGAAATGGGTGTCAATAGTCCTAAAATGAATAGAAATATACTCCAAGAAAATAATGTTAGAAAAAAGAGGCCAATTTTTGTCGATGCAAATATTGTCTTGGAGGAGGATAGCCACAGGCCAGAGTATGTTACAATGGCAACTTCAATTGGAACTTCAAGGGATGTCCCATATCCCAAAGTAAATGTAGCAAAGTCAGTTTACGCAATAAGGAGAACAGAACCTGGGCGAAAGATGACTTGTTTTGGTGTGGTGTGAAAAGATGGAGATTAATGTGGGTGGTTCATTCTGATTGTTCAATGGATTCCAAAATAGGGGTGCCATCTCCTTGATTTTGGGGTCGCAAAAAATATCCTCCATGTGGTTCACAATTTAGAGGCCTTGTGGAAGGGTTCATTTGGTTTTGTAACTCCAATAACATGCACACCTGGAAGGTTCACAACATAGTTGAAGGGCCGCCAGGTCCAGTTCCCGATGTTTGGGTGGTTGTAGATGGCACAAATTTGCACCCTCAAGAGGTAACACAATTGCAAGCCAATGGTTTTGTTTTGCAAGCAAAAGTGAAATTAGCAACAAGAATGCATGACACAGTTCCATTGAACCAAAGATTTGCTAGTAGCGTTCGTCTCCAATTTAGAGATGAAAAGATTGTGAAGTGGAGATCATGATTAACAAAGGAGTTTCATGGCAAGAGTGAAGTGGGTAGAACCATGGCAACAGAGTTGGTGTTAGAGGTCATTGTGGTTTGCAATGGAACACATGTTTTCTATGTTAATACTATGGGGTCAAGTGCAAAGGGAGTGACATACTCAGTGACAATGTCATATTTTCCTAGATGTACGTGCGAGGATTTTCAAAGCCGAGAAAGCAAGCGCCTTGTTTATATGCCATGTAAGCACATTTACTTCATATTTTTGCAAGTGCTTGGCCTTTACCCTCATGCTCATAATTTCATGCATCAAGCTGCTCTAACAAAATTGGAGTTAGTCCAAGCACTTCGAGGTTCACGGGTGCTGATGCAGCCTTAAAGGCTTGGGGACCTTGCGATGGTTTTGAGAAGTATTTTTTTGAGTGATATGTGCTTATGGGTATTAAATTTTTTGAGTGATATGTGCTTATGGGTATTAACTTTTTCCCCAAATATTGTGTGGAAGTATTTTGTTTGTTGCGCTCTCCATTTTGATTTGTAGATGCAATACACCTTTTTGGTTAATTTCAATGTTGATGGAAGGTTTTTGGCATGTGTTAGTGATAGAACAATTTAGAAATTATTTCTATTGGTAAAGAAACTATGTAGGGAGTGTCTCTAACCAATTAAAGTCCAAGATATATACAACTAATATATTGCGAAAGGATATAAAAAAACATTGTACGTTTTGCAAAGTTTATGGTTTCCTCAATTTTGTGTCAAGAAAAAATACAAGTTTTGCTCGGTTTATGGTTTGCTTGGTTTAATTGGCTCGGATTTTGGGATTCCCCCACAAGCTATTTTGTCGTTTTGTGCAGAATTTTTGTGAGTGCTATTTTTTGCATAACAAGTTTCTTACGTCTTCTACAATTTGTACTATTTAGCACGTGTTATTCCCTCTTCATTTCTCCTCTTTTTGGGAAGTTTTCACATTAGGTACAGGCATTCGCAATGGCCGACAACAAAACTGATGTGTTCAAGATGTTTGTTGCTGCTAAGGTTAGATTGGATGGGGACAATTACACTATGTGGTCTTACATGATGCAACATGTTCTTGTGTTTTAAAGGGCATCTGGAATATTGTGCATGGCATTGGTGTAAATCCTGGTTCTCAGGATGTAGGCAATGTTGAGGATGTTGCAGGTCTTGCTTCAAGGAATGCTGCCGTTGGAGTTATTTTGCCTACGACAAAACAAGCTTGTTGGGATGTAAAGGATGCGCAGGCTCATGCATTGACTACATTGTTTGTGAAGTGTACCATTATAATTTCTCACATTCGTTCAGTGAAATATGCAAAACAAGCTTGGGATATTCTGGGTGGTCTTTATGCAAGCCGGAATGAGGCAAAAATTGCATTGCTGCGTAAAGAGCTGGAGTCAAAGATTATGCATGAGAAAGATGATATGGACAATTTCCTTGCTGGTGTCAAGAATATTAATGAGCAACTTATTTTTGCAGGTGAAATCATTTCAGATAGTTCACTAGACTTTTGCTAGTACTTGGAGACTTATGACCCAAGGAAATCTTGAACTTATCGAGTTTGATGCATTATGCACATTACCAAAAAAGCAGAGCAACCACAAACAAACCAACCTTTGCAGGGTTACATATCTTTTCCTTAATAAAGCAAACTGAATGCTGGACATGCATGGGTCTTGAACGTAAAATTAGAAAACTTACCTCCCAGATTCGCCTTGATAGGTAGACTTTGCATTGGAGTGCAACTTGGCCTAAGAAAGTTGAAGGTTTAGCCATACAATTTCTACAGAAGCCTACAATGTTGTCATTGGCTCACAAGATCCAAAATCCAATCATTCAATTCTACAGATTGTAGAAGTTGTTTCAAAAAATGAGAAAGACACAAAATTGGCAGATGTTCGTCTCATCAATTATGATTTTCTTGAATCTGGTAAAGATTATGTAAATCTAATTGGATGAACAAGATGAGCTCGTGCAAAGGCTACAAACTATACTTTCTTTACATCATCAAAATGATAACAAAGACCGCACCAACATCCACAGCCTGGTCATGTTAGGGACGACATGAATTTGGAGGCAGGGAGTGTTGACCACTGGGTCAACAACATGACATAACTCAACAAAGTCTTATTTTCTGAGAGTTATGTAAATATGTTTGTCCAACAAATGCTATAGATTATGGTTAGAAACATCATTTGTAATAAGTAGCTAGTCTAGTTGTAAAAGGCAGGCTGGAATGGCACTTCCAGGTTGTAAATACAAATCCATTTGACCCCTTGAACTCTATTTTAGGTTTAACCTATGGTAGCCTTAGTATATAAGGTACCTAGGTCATTTTGTAAAGAAAATTTTTATCATAATCAAGTTTTAAGCCGCCGTCAAACTGTGTGTGAGAGAGCAAGACAGAGAGTGTGAGCTTCATCCTGGCGCTACTCCCCGCTCGCTCATCACATTGTAGATCTGCCTACACCGTTGTGCTATGCTCGGTGAGACCTACACGACAACGCCAAGCATTCCTCACGGAACGGAG
The DNA here is from genome assembly GCF_014529385.1 of Adiantum capillus-veneris. NCBI lineage: Eukaryota > Viridiplantae > Streptophyta > Polypodiopsida > Polypodiales > Pteridaceae > Adiantum > Adiantum capillus-veneris. Next base: position 142,762,045 of record NC_140942.1, on the reverse strand, counting down.
TGAACACGCTCATGCATCTACGAGCTATTTGCGGTTGTAAGTATATCAAATGATGTTTGTTTTTTTCTTGCAAATAGTCATTAGAATTGTGGCAACATAAGATACACATAGGTACTCATAGAAATCAGTTTTAGGCACTTTCAAAATTTGGCTCTGTCTTCATATGCGTTTTTTTTGCAGATGGGTTTAGAGTTAGGGTTTTGAGTGTAGAGGCTTTGGGACACGTTATCCTAGTGAGGGGATGGTGTTACTTAAGTCTCGTATGGTTTTTTCATGGTTTGATTAGTTTTCTTCCATTTGTGGGTTTGTGGGTTGGTGGTGTAGTTGAGAGGAGTGAGATTCTAGATTTTGCTTCAGTTAGCCTTCCAGAGTGTTGTACCGTGGGATGGTCTCAACCCGACAAGCTAAAGAGATTGCCTCTACGCCCCTATCGTGTCATGTGTGTCCTTGATTGACATTATGTTGATCTAGATTGTGTTGCATGCACTTTATGGGCGGTGTGATTCGCTCCTGCAAGAGACCATTTTTTAGCAAAATAGAAATTTGCCAATAGCTGGTACTCAAAATTGATAGGTATCCCAATTTTGATGCACTCAATGTCAGGATGTCCTTCAATTGTTGAAACACTACCTGCCCTAGATCATCAAATCTATTCTCATCTTTGTCACTGGTCAGAAAGACATGCACTTTATGAAACATTACATGACATTGGAGCTAGAATACATGGCATTAGAGAGAAAAGGACGGACTGCAAGAGGAAAAGGTGGATGGCAAGAAGACCCAACTGCAAACAAGGAGCAAGGGGTAAGCTTCTATATATTCTCACCTCACCCTATTGTCTTAAACACACACACATTATAATAGATAGATTCAAAAACTTCATACCTCTTGCATATTTGATGTAGGTGTTTGCTTCCTTGCATGGTTGCCCTCACTTTGATTGCTTGATTTCTTGTTGTGAGTGTGTTATTAGCTCATAGGTGTTTGCTTGCTTGCTTATTTGGTATGTGATAATATTGGGGGGGGGGGGGGGGGGGGGGGGGGGGGGGGGGGGGGGAGGGGAGCGAGAGAGAGAGAGAGAGAGAGAGAGAGAGAGAGAGAGAGAGAGAGAGAGAGAGAGAGAGAGAGAGAGCGAGAGAAAAGAGGGATTACCATAGAGTTAATGTTAAGTTAGAGTTGAAGTAGATAAATAAAATAAGTGAGGGAGTTTTCCTCTTGTATGTTTAATGTTAATTTAGTATTAAACTAGAGTAAACAATGGCTAGAATATGTGTATTTTAAATAAATAGAAAAGCTAAAACAAAGTTAGACTTTAGAAAAAAGGGTTGCAAAGAGAGAGAGAGAGAGAGAGAGAGAGAGAGAGAGAGAGAGAGAGGGAGGGGGGGGGGCGAGGGAAAATGGAGATAAGAGAGAGAGAGAGAGAGAGAGAGAGAGAGAGAGAGAGAGAGAGAGAGAGATAGGAGGAGGGAGAGGGAGAGGGAAAGAGAGAGAGAGAGAGAGAGAGAGAGAGAGAGAGAGAGAGAGAGAGAGAGAGAGAGAGAGATACAGGAATTTAATATTTACGTAATCACATAGAAGTTATTGCTATCACTAAGTGTTATTACCATATTCACACAATGAAAGTTAACATAATCACAAAGAAGCTGGTCAAGGGCGACCTGGTAACCCACAAAATCTCACTGAGATTTTTGTTTTCTTGACGGACCCACTGGGAAACGTCAAAATACCGATGAGCCCCTCGCGAAAATGAAATCGCCCATAGGGTTTTTTTTGGTGAGCCCTAGAGACAGATAGAGATCCACATGGTAGCAGAGTACCTAGCCACATGACTCGAGTGTTTTTGTTGTGTGAGAATTATGTTAGCATGTCTTGTGTCATATTGTATGGTAATAATAAGATACCTCACCACACAATGTATATGTGTGCGTAAGCTGTCCTACAAACTAGTGCTTACCATGGGGGCATCATCTTGGCTATGTGGGGAATATGATGTCCTTGTGCTACATAGTGGCTCATTGTAGGAATACTACGTTGGTGTAGCTAAAGTATGTTGACCACGGCTGAGGACACAAGTAGGGATATGTATGTTGGCATGTGCAAGGTGGAGTGCTAAGGTAGGTACAAAGGACTTGGCTAGGCAGGTGACAGCTAGGATGTATATCTAGTGTGGTTTTATAGGTCAAAATAACTTCAAAATGGTCCAAATGGGATGGCAGGCAAAGCTGTTTGAAGGACTGGTTTTGTTCCTTGGAATGTAGTGATTGAAGTGATGTACAAGCTCGTCGAGACGGCTCATTGAATGGAGCTACAATGTGAAGATATGGTAGTTTGAAGTTGGAGTGGTTTGCAGACCCTAGACAGACAGCACGGGTGACATGATGACAGGTGGTCAAAGCTAGTTTTAGTGGATAGATGTGAAAGATCAAGTTGTGGAGCATGTCAGTCCTTTTAGATTTCCAATCAAATCTTGGATGGGGAAGATAGGGCTGGTTAAATTTTTCAAGGGGTCTAGTTATATCCCCACCGGGTTGCATTGGTAATAGCGCCATAATGTGTTTTTTGGAGCTCAATAAGATTTGTAGAGGTAGTAGCCAACGTATGAAATTAGTCGAAAGAAATGATCTAAGGTATGTATGTCGATCTAAGGTACGGATGCAAAGTTATTGCAGGTTGAAAATGATGGATATTGCTAGTCAGGAATTGCCAGATGATTTTTTGTAGATTTTGGGCTCTCGGTTCAAGGCCACAAGGGAGTCACTGCACAAGGGGAGAGCTGGACTTTATAGGTTGGTCACTGGGTAGTTGAGCATGAAATGGCAGTGCAAGGAATCAAGGGAAAAAAGGTTTTTTTTAATGGGGATTTTTGAATGTATTTTATGGGGAGTTTGGAGGTGGGCTATTGTGAGCATACCACGTGTCATAGGGTGAAATCCCACAAGGTGAGTCTTGGAGCCAGGGAGTGGAGTATAAAGTCTAGAACAAGGAAGCCTTTAAGAGCACCACTTAGGAGAGAGAGAGAGAGAGAGAGAGAGAGAGAGAGAGAGAGAGAGAGAGAGAGAGCTTGATGATCTCGCAGCCATAACCGGTCCACATGGGTCACTATTGGTGCTGCTTGTGGTGCTCCATTGGTGGCCCTTCCCAGTGTGGCGGCGTTGTTGGTGTTGGAGTTCTAGTTAGCTGATGGCCGGAAAGTGCAAAGCAATGGTGACATGGCACTGGCGAGCGGCATGTTCCTAAGTTGTGTTGTATAAATGCCAATGCTTTTACTGAGGGCAAGGTGCCCACCCCATGGCCTTGTAATGAAGCGTGAAAACCATGAGGCTAAGAGGGGTTTCCCATGCATGGTGTTGTGAGAGATATGTGGAAAGTTTCAAAGGTGTGATTACCATGCAATATGTACTAAAAATGGTGTGCCATGTGTATGAAGTGTAATGAAAAATGCCAAAAAGAGCTCAAGATGAGCTCCACGAGCAGGGTAAGACCAATTTTATTTATTTATAATTGGGCCACTTCCTATAAGAGGAGTTTTGTTTTAAATTTGTAAGGGGATTTTTTACCACAGTTATTTTGCCATTGGTTGTTTTTGGGCCATTGAGGTTATTGAGCCATAGTGTTCTTTGTGAATCCACGGGGCTGCCAACATGTTGATTTTGAGATCATCGATGTGTGTGCCAAGCAACAGAGCAGATTTGTATATGGTCATTTTGAGCATAGTGGAAGCATCATTGCCATTTTTTTGATGTTAATTCCCCCTTTCCCATTCTCTTCTCTATTGTTGTGCATGTGTTTCTAAGCGTGTGTTGGTAGGTGTGTGTCCCCTGAGGGTGTGTGGCGCAAAGAGGGAAATAGAGAGGTGTTGTGTGTGTGGAAGGTTGTCAACCGAGCAATGCAGAGTAAGTGGGTGTGTTTGCGATATGAAAACAAGTGTGTACATCAGGCTATGTGAAAATGGTGGTTTGCTTATGGAATTGTGGTGTTGTGATCGTCTTTTCTAGCAGATTGGGGTACTGTAGAAGCTTTGGGCTATAGAGAAGCATTTCAACTGTGTGTTGGGTGTGTTCCCACTTCCCCAATTCCAATGTTGGGAATGCAAAAATATTAGTATCCTTATGGTGAGTCAACAATCCAAAAATACAAGCACGCTCCATAATTTGTGCTCTACACATCTATCTGGTGACATCTACTTGGGCCATCTGTCCCCAGATGTCCTCTCTTTCGGGGACCTGCTAAACCTTCTAGCTTTGAACTGCAATATCTTAGGCATCGTGGATCCATTTGACGAGGCATCTAGACTGGATTCTAGAGCACATCGATTGCTGCATCTTAGAGCACTGACTCAACACTTTGAGCATCCCTACCTGCTATCCCATATGGACCCTTCTTGAAGCCTTTTTGGCCTAAAAATCCGCATTGGGCATACATTCCCGCTGCCATTGGTCTACCCAGGGACTCCATACCTACTCTAGGCTTTTGCATAGCACCTGCCTATAGACTTTGCTTGGCATTGATCACTTTCTTGCACATACCAACTTTGGTTGCACCATCATTGCCCACCCCCTAGTTAGACATATATGTCACATACATGCTTATTGCACTAAAAAATTGCACACCGAAACAAACTCTTTGTACACCACAAAAAAGGCTAGCATATGTACAAATCCTGGCATCTGTCACGGCCACATTTTCTCCTATAGATTTCCCAACCCCTGATTTACCTTCCATCATCCACCTATGTCAAACACTTTCCATTGGTCTCCTCTCGGGGAGGTCACCTAAGAAAAATGTAACCTATCACGTTGGAGAGGGGGAATGGGGGAGCACACCCAGCACCAACACAAAGGCCTCTCTATTGCTCAGGGTACTCATAGCACCCCTATCCTCTCGGAAAACACCTTCAAACATACAACTCACACTAGCAGACCACCGCCTGCTCGATTTATATTTCTCACACACTCCACAAAACCACCACACAAGGTACTCCTACTACCACTACCTGTCTCCACCCTTACACACGCACACAGCCACTCAATCTCACTCTCTCACTCAAAACACCATTCGTCCGGGGGGGCACACACATCCACACAGCCGGCACCGAGGAGAAACATGAAAGCAGGAGAAAGAGAAGGGGGGAAGGGGAAACAAAAGCATGGGAGGTAACTATGGCTTGATTGCACTTCAAAAAACATATACACCGGCTTGCAATGCCATCACCATGGCCATTTTAAAGCAAAAGTTACAAAGGGGCTAGCTTGCTTGAGAACTCCACTTTGGAGGCTTCAAACGGCACCTCAAAAGGCCAAAGAAAAAAAGCCCCAAATTTGATCCATTTTTTACTTTTATAGGGGGGCCTTCAGTTTGGGAATTTACAACTTAATTGGTCCACCTTGCATCTTGAATTGGTATCTTTGGGAAAGGGGGCACCGCTTTGCTCTACCTCTCTCTTCTTCACTCTTTGCACTTGGGGGGGGGGGGGGGGGGGGATTAGCGATGTCACTATTGCCCCCTAGCCTTTTTATTTTTTATTTTTTATCCTTCAATTTTTACCCTCTTAACTTTATACTGCCCTATAGGCTTGACTTTGACTCCCTTTCTCTGTCCGCCCCGTGGCCTTCATTTTGCCCTTAGCTTTCATTTCCTCCTTTAGTTTTGGTTTGTCCTACCCCAATTGGTCCTTTTACTCTTTGGTCCACTTGTCCGGACACTCTTTGGAGTGGTCTTGCTCTTTGATTGGTACACATTGTGGCCTTCGGGCTCTCTCTCTCTCTCTCTCTCTCTCTCTCTCTCTCTCTCTCTCTCTCTCTCTCTCTCTCTCTCTCTCTCTCTCTCTCTCTCTCTCTGTGGGACTCACCTCTTACCTGAGGGGGGGAGGCAATAGTGATATCGCTATTGCCCCCTTCTCTTTTCTTCCAAAATTCGGGCGGCGGGACCGCCGCCTTAGTGTCCACGTCATCTGCCGACAACACACCCACGTGGGCGCGCGGCTCCTGCGCCCCCCACCTCGCCAACTACCGCCAAAACCGGCCCATCTCCGCCTGTACAGCGCCAGAAGTGCTCGCCACCATAGCTCGCGAGGAGGGAGCTCCCCTCTCTCTCCCTCTTGCATACCTCAATAGGGTGACGCCCCAATATATATAGCTTTACTTTTTTGCCCCCTTTTGCGCCTATGGGATAACATCCCTGCCACATGGCAGCCCCTCAGAGTTCTGGACTTTTAAGGCCTTTGAAAAGGCAAAAAAATCTTTAAACACAAACAACTCCCCCTAACTTGCAGTGCCTGCCATATCTTTTCTAGAGACCGGCTTCCCGAGCCGCAAAACCCGCCAAATTTTCACCGTGTTAGCCCCTTGCCGGGAAAGTCTCACCACCCTCCAATCCTTATGAGCTTGCTTTCTGAGGTCATCAAAAACTTAAAAAATCATCTACAATTGTTCGCTGTCCAAATTCTCCCAACTTCGTCTCGCTATAATGGGCCGACCAAGAATCCGATTGACATGTCGTCAACTTTTTCTAGCTTCACATGGCATACACTATCACAGAGAACTTTTGTGAGGCTCAAAAGATTCCAGATAGCACCTTCTCCAGTGCGGTCACATGGGCTCAGACCTGGCCCTCGGCAAATCTTCAACCGACCTTAACTTGCTATCCAAAACTCTAATTTGCAATCCGAGAAGACAGGCATGCTCCACAACTTGATCACTACACATATATATACTGACATCAGCCCGGGCCACTTGTCCCTAGCTGTCCTATCCGTCGGGGATCTACAACACACCCTTTCTTTAAACTGCAATATCTTGCACACCGGGGCTCCGTTTGACTAGTCGTCTGGACCGGCTTCTAGAGCATGCTGAACTCTACATTCTAGAGCTTTGACTTGGCATTTTGGACATCTTCATCTCTCATCCCATCTGGAATATCATGCTGCCCTTTTGGCCTAAAAAACCGCTTCAAGCATACATTCCTGCTACCCTTTGGTTGCCTAGGGCCTTGGCACCTGCCCTAGCCTTCTGCACTGCACTGGATTGCACCCTTTGCCTAGCATAGATACCACTTAGTTTCGACCAACTTTAGCTGCACCAACTTGAGTTCAACAGAAGGGTAATTAAAGTTCTTGAAACTTACAGAAATATACATACACAAGGACATTATTTTTTCAAATTGTAAAAGAAAAGGGTACATTATATTGCCAACAAAATTCACAGATAAAGGGTACCTTATACTTCCAACAAAATTCACAGATAAGGGGTTTTACAAAAATATCTTGAACGCACGTCACATGGTAGTTTTACGCATAGTGAACCCCCCAAGGGTCTCCTCCACTCACCTATAATACCCTTGTACAGTTCCACACCAAGGTACATAACCAACTTCATATCCAAACCACCAATAGTATACTCCTACCACTCCATGCACTCCTCAACAAACTGCCCACTTGCAACAAAGCACCTCTAAATACATCAACACTCTCAACAGTCAAAGACATACCTGACCCACTCTCCCAACCATGTAAAGTGAGATCTTTTTCCTAAGATCTTGTACCTATTCAATAGACCATTGCACAGCTACTTTTATCACCATCCCCTTCAACCAGCACTCACAAAGCTCCTTGGAAAGCTTGAACACCACCTTGGAATTTGCATCACCTGTCATAGAGTACACTTGCTGCATAAGAATCCCCTCTACCTTTGGCTCCACATTTCCCTTCTCACCTGGCATGCACTCAATTCCAACATCGTTGAGATCTTCCTCTTCTATTGGCCCTTGAAGGTTGATAAACACCACCTACTTGTTGACTGCAAGTGCGTGCTCTTCAAGTACCTCTTCTGCTGCTGTATCAAGCTCCACAAAAAAGGAAGAGAGAAACTTGTGCTCTATCGAATCATCCTCATCTTCTTCCATAGGCACGACTGCTCTATCCCTCTTGGAAAAATTTTGCACCTGTTGCATCACCATGGGAAACTCTATCTCACCACTTTCACCAACATGGTCATTAACATGGCACCATACATCACCTTTACCTTCTCTTCACTAGTAGGTCTAGACCACTCCATTTGGTCTTCACCATGCCTATCGGCTTGCACTCTATGTTGCTCCTTGCACACACTCACTATCTCTCCATTCACATGCAAAAGGTCAAGCTCATCATACCTAGATTGAGACAACTTGGTGTCCCAACTCGTGTCTACATCCATAGAGCTACTGTCATTAGGCTCCATCTCTTCCTCTACCTGGAGCTTGAGAATCTCCTCTAGCTTCACCGCTTTGATCTCATCTACAAACCGCACTCTTGGAACTTTACCACACTTCAATGGAGCTCCTATAGTCACACCTTGACTCGGCAGCACCTTGTTTTTCCAATGGAGCTTCTACAGCCACACCTTGACTCGATAGCACCTCCTTTGTCCATTCTAGAACCATCTACACTTCCTCCACAATTGGAGTCACTCTAGCCGGCATCCTTGGCATAGGAACCACCTCAACTCTCTATAGACGAGGAACCCTTGGTTCTTCTTGCACTTTCACTTCTCTTTGCACCATCTATGGCTCGACCACCACCGCATCATCCTAATTTGGCATCACCTCACTTGGCAAACCTCCTCTCACTTCACGCTTCTTCAAAATATTTTTGGTCTGCCCTTTTGCTAGAGCTACTGCCTCTTCATATGACATCGGGCCATCTATCTCGACTTTATCATGCACTTCCTCATGCAGGCAATCCATGAATATACTCAACTTTAAAAGTTTGACATTTTCTGCAAGAGTTACCTTGATCAATTTCCCACAAAGGTCTTCAAACTCCCACTCAAACACTTAAAAATCACCTTCTAAGCTTTGTTGTAAACCGTCTAGCTTCCTCTTTACTTCATCCAGCTACGCATCTGCTGCATATCTGCTTCAAAAAGCCGCCTTTATGGCTTCAAAATATGCATTTTCTTCATCGCGGAGGCCATCAAACCATAGCCTTGCTTTACCATGAACTAGGACCAAGAACACTTGTACCGCACCGTCTTCTCTCGACGAACCGCTTTCCAACACAAAAAATCCGTAGTCTTGGAGCCAAGTTTCCAAATCTTCCACCCCAATGAAAATGGGAATTCGTGTCCATTCCATCTCTAGCAGCACATGCTCCTCAAAGGCCGCACCTTTCGCATCATCAGAATTACCGCTTCAACATTAACTAGGAGCATCAGACAAATCCTTAGTGGGGGCACCATAAGATGGATAGGGGGAATGGGGGAACACACCTGGCACAAAAGAGAGTGCCTCTCTTTAGCCCAAGGCACACACAGAACCCCAATCCACTAGATTTCACCTTCAAACTCACAACACATGCTCATAGGCCACTGCCTGCACACACACTGATGCACAAACATGCACACAACAGCTAACCACACATTTCACTGCCCGTTATGAGCAACACACCACTGCTGCATACGAAACCGCACTCTCACATTAATTACGTACACAAACAGGGCCTCGGGGGGCACATTCATCCGCATTGGCACCACACGCACAAGCAGAAGAAGTATAGAGGGGGAGGCAAGGGAAACGACATGAGAGAAACACAACGGAGACTTCACCACAGCTCAAGCACTCTTTACAACTCATTTACATCAAACGGCGCACCCACATGGTCGTTGGGCAAGAAAACAAGGGGATTTGTAGGGACACACCTCTCCACAGAAAATCCAACCCAAGAACTCACACACACTCTCTATCTTGGCTCTTTACAGGCCCACCAGCTCAAGGCCCTAGCAAGAAGCCTACTCTGGAAAAAAGCATGAAAAATGGTTCATTTTTTTCTTTTGTAGGGGTGCTCCTTTCGGTTTGGGCATCCGGGCTCTGATTGGTCCACCTTGCATCCACATTTGGTAACTTTGGGAGGAGGGTAGCTCCTTTGGATTCATCTGATCTCTAACTCTCTTCTGTTGCACTCGAGGGGGGTGCACTAGTGACATCACTAGTGCCCCTTTGGCATCATTTATTTATTTTTATATTTTTCCCTTTATTTCCACCTTTTGGGAGGCCTCCTCTTGCACTGCATCTTTGACTTCTCCTTTGACCCTTTTTGTCCGGCTCTTTGCTTGATCCACCCTCCACCAGCCTTCACTCTCCTCAATCTCCCTCTTGGTCCCGGCCTTTGGGCGGCTCTCTCTCTTGCCTTCATTTCTGCCCCCTTGGATCCATTTGGACATGGGGCACCTCTTGGGCTCTCACCCTTTCTCACTCTCTCTCACAGGACCTGCCCCTTGAACTTGACCCAGCTTGGGGCCCCTTTGACCATCCTCTCCTTGTTTCTTTCAAACTCTCTCTCTCTCTCTCTCTCTCTCTCTCTCTCTCTCTCTCTCTCTCTCTCTCTCTCTCTCTCACTCACACACACACACACACACACGTGCACGCACACACATGACCTATATATTTCTAGTGGTCGGGCTTGCTTTGCTTCCAAAAAATGGGGGGCCCTCACGTATCAACCTTTATACACCATTCTTGGTGCCCCCCGACTTTGCATATGGGGTAATTCACCCCACCACCTGGCGCTTGCTGGTGATTTTCCTCCCATTGGGTTGAAAAAACCTCCCCAACATGTAAGAAAACATATATTTTTTATCCTTGTCTTCAGGGCTTTTCTCTTCTCTAGTTGTACACCTAACTAGTGAGCCATGGTACCAGTCCAAATCTTCCCCATCACGGTTACAAGCTGTGCAAATCTCAATGGATTGGGACTCCACTAGGCATTTCAATTGAGAACACAAAAACCGCCAAAATTTATCCATAACCATCCCTCAGGCAATCGTCCCAAACTTTGGTCAGCCATAACTCAGTAGAGGGGTGGCCCTGTTTGACGAGCCGTAAACTCCTACCTGCTTCATGCACTATGCCCTACCTTCTCAAATTTTAGCAAGATCCAAAAAACGTTGTCGAGAAATTTGCGGTCTTGCCAGGAAAGCACCGGGCTTATGGCTGTGAGAGAACTCAACAAAACTATATGAAGGAGTTAAACCATAGATGCCATGAAGAATAGGGTTTGGAAAGAAGTGCAATCAAAGAAGACACACTCTTTCTCTCTTGCACTCACACACACAAAGAAAGAACACAAAAGAGAGTGTCAAAACAACACAAAGATGAAAACATCAAGGCTATGGTCATATCGTATCATGGGTAGTATGAAAGTATTAATAGATGAGTTAATGGCATTCAGTCTTGGCTGACCAAATAGGCTACGAATTGTTCTTTGGAATTGTAGTTTTGTGCTTATCATAATATATATATTTTGTCTAGTGATTGGGATTAATTGTGTGTACAAATCCTCTTGGTTCATAGCAAGATAACTACGCTTACATCAAAAGAAAAATTATAGTCTATGAGAGGTAGTATGATGGGATCCGGTGATAGAAGTATTTCATTGAGCCTTTCAGGGCCGAAGAGAAACACTATACGTTGTTGAAAGTGTATTTTACGGCTAATCCATACGTTAATTCTAATAGATCGTATAGAGTGAAAGAGATAGAAATGATCATCATGTGGATTATTCATCTAGGATAGTATGGGAGAAATGTAATTATGAGAAAATGTAGATATGAGAGAAGTGAAGAGATGAGAAGTTTCCCTCCCAAGCCCTATTCTTGCCCGTAGGCAATAAGGATACTGCGGGGAGAGATGTACCTGTAGCAACGAGAACCTAAAATTTGTAGAGAGGATGAATTACTAAGAGTGAGAGAGATAGATTTGGTTAAGGATATGAGATTAGATACATATATATATATATTGGATTAGAGATGAAAATGAAAACAACAAGAAATCAAGAAAACATCAATGTAGAACACATCTTACTTGACAAACCCTTCGGCACCATTATTGATGGAGATAGAAGAATAGTGGATAATTCCTTTCATCAATGCCTTGAATGCTTGAGTTCTTTTCAAGAAAGAAAAGGTCCACTTTTATAGGTTAAGGGAACCCCCAAGGGTTTACACAAGAAGAGAGGAGCCAGTGTGAACAGGAATTGGAAAAGTTGGAAATGAGTTGTCCCTGCATGATGTGTGCAGACTGGGGTCCAGTATTTTGATCATATCTCCTCAACCATGGCTCCAAATAAAAAAGTAAAAAAAATATGGGCTGAAAATTCAGCTCATTAGCTACGATTTTTATTTTAAAATCATTTTCCAATTCGGATTGGAACCTTGTGTAAACAATTCATCAAAATAGGGTCCATTTCTGGCAGCAAAAGTCTTCCTGTGGTCCCCTTAGCCTAGACTTTCATTTGATTCCAAAGGACACCTCATGCCATATGAAAGCATGACATTGCTCCTTGACAAAGTTTTATAATCATGCTTGCAATAATGCATTAAAATAAGTGTATCTTTGAAATCATGCCACCTAGTGTCCCACTAGGATTTGATTCCCTCCTAGTAGATATTTAAAAAGAAATATAAGAAAAATATAAAAAATTCATAGAATATATATATATATATTGGAGTTTACTCTAGATATAGGATCTAGCTAGGGTGTGAGATGATAATGAGATAGTAGAAATAAAGAATCAATGCTTTTTGCCCCAAGTTAAAGAGGTGGAGCTATTGATGCTTTTCCCATAGTATTTTCTGATGGTAAAGAAAGAATAGGTTACCCTTGAGAAAAATAATAGGATGAGATAGAAGGCTTATTATTATACTTAAATATGCATATGTACATTATAGGAAAGATATTTATGTATCTACAAAATTACAAGATAGATCTTGTAGCATGCGTTTCCACTATGTACGTGTCACAGCAAGACACTCTAAATTTGCACATCCTCCGATATGTGCCACAATATTTCTTTGTAAGATCAGACCTCTTGTACATCCTCCTTGCTTTCTTCTTCACTGGATGATTCTAAATCTTCATCTTCACTTTGATCTTTACCTATGGTTTGCTCTTCTTCCTCATCAACATCTTTTGGATCATTGTCTCCTCTTCTCTTAAACATTTTGATCGTTTTTCCTGCAATGGGAATCTGTACTTCTATACCATCTAGTTCAGACAAGCTGTAAGTAGCATTTTCATGCACATGCATTACAACATACGGTCTAAACCATCTTTTTGAAAACTTACGCATGACTATGTGCTGGTTATCAAGGCTACTATCATACACCAAAACCCATTCACCTTTGTCAATTGCTTTGCTCCTGAGTCGATGACGCTTATCAAAGTAGTTCTTGTTTTTCAACCTTACATTTTTGAGTCGTTCTTTTGCAGCTTCAATGTCTCCAGGTCTTCTCTCTAGCTGCCTTATACGTAGTGCAAGGAGATCTTCCCTGCTAAGCCCCTCTTGCCAAGGTAGTACATTCCATGTGGGAATTGTTTCTTCAATCGTCATCACTGCCTTTTGACCATACATTAGCTCCGCAGGCATGTAGCCAGTTACTGAGATATGTGTTGTACGATCAGCCCCTAAAGCATACGGTAACAGTTTTGGCCACTCACCAACTCTTCCTTCACAAGCCTTGGCCAAAGCTTTGATGATAGGAGGATGCCCTCTTTCACTCTTTCCATTGCCTTCAGGGTTGTAAGCTGTAGTAAGAGAAAGCTTGATTCCTAATTTAGAAAAGAACTCCCTTGCTTCTTCGGCATCCACTTCACCTCTATCTACAGTGATTTTTCCCACACAACCATAACGGCAAATCACCTCATCAAGAAGGAATTTTCACACAGCTTCTGTGATTTTAGCTCTTAATGCTCTTCCTTCAACCTGATTAGTTAGGTCCTCTCGTGCAAGAACCAAGTATCTCATTTGCTAGAGTCCTAAAGGCATTGTGACTAGATCCACAACCCATTTATAGTGCATGGCTAGTGGATATGTAGGGTGCAATCCATCTCGATGTCGGACATTTGAATGCATTTGACAAGTTACACACGACTCTACAAACTGAGATACATCTTTATATATACCCTTCCACCAGTATTTTGCTTTCAACTCGGAGAAGGTTGGCCATACAACTCTATGTCCAGCCCATAGACTCTCATGAAACTCTTGCATGAGCTTTACTTGAGTCTCTTTTTTACATATAACCCGTTGTGGTGTAGCACCCTTTTGTTTAGGATGCTTCCACAAGTAACCATCCTTCAAAAAGTACCCATATGCTTTCCTGCGTATCCTCTTGAATTCTTTTTCAGACCAATCATCCTGTTTTGTTAGAGTACTCAAGTACCTTCCAATAGAAAGCCAATCACCTTCATAAAGATGTTTCAAGAACAATTCAAGTGAATTAGTCATGCAGACATTGTTACCTTTGACGTGAGAGATAGAATAGAACTTTGTGCCTACATCATCTCCCTAATCAATCATTTGTGACTCATCTTCATACCTTGCCCTTGATAGCATATCTACCACTGTATTGTCTTTACCTGCAATGTGCTTGAACTCGGGATTTAAGGACTTAATGTAGGCAATCCACCGCAACATAGCAATGTGTGGCATTGAGCAGTTTGTAATCATCCCAAGAAGTGGTAGACAATATGTTTCTACAACCACACATGCACCAATTAGGTACTCTTTCCCACTTTTCAAGGCTGTAACCATACCCCATAACTCTCTCTTTATCTGTGGATAGTTTCTTTGGCGAGCATTTAGTACCTTTGCTCCAAATCTTACCACATACCTGTGTCCTTCTTTGTCATCTTGCCCTATTGCCCATCCAATCCCTGTAGGACTGGTGTCTACTGTCACAATTACTGGCCTTTGACACTCATAGTCTACCTTGCTCAAAGTTGTTGCTGACTGGAGCAACTCCTTTAGCTTTTTCATGGATTTTACATGTGCTTCTTTCCATTTAAACTTCTAATTCTTTGTAAGCAGCTGATAAAGAGGATCAGCTACATGTGCATAATGTGGAATCCAAATAACATAGAAGACACATGCTCCCAAAAACCTTATAACCTCAGTGATGCTAGTGCATGTTTCTTTCATTCTTTGGATGGCATCTACCTTTGATGGACAAGGTTTCCTACCATATGGCCCGCACATGTGCCCCACAATAAGCACTTCATTGACACCAAACATAGAATTTTTCCCTGACAATGTAAGATTCACTTCTTCCAACCTAGACAAAATTTTATCACAATCATTTATGTGATTTACCACAAACCTGGGACATCCCTTGAGCTCCAAAGCTTCATCTTTGTCACTTTCTTCACATCCTTTGATAGGCAAATCATCAATGAAAGGCATTGTGATTTGAGAAATAAAGTCACGTAAGACCTTATTCATCCCATTCATCATATGTGCAACCGAGTTGGTTGCTCCCTGTGGCAAGGTACACATCCTTACCAAACCCAAAGGTGTCCTCATGGTTGTCAAGTCTCTGCTTTCGATTGCAAGCTGAAATTGATCATACCCTGAGTAGAGATCCCCCATTGAGTAAATTGCCCTCCGTGCAAATGCCTCTGCAAACTCATCCACAATTGGACCTGTACCTACATTTCTAATTGTCACCTTGTTCACTGGTTACATATCTTGGATGAAGCGTAGAGAACCATTCTTCTTTGGAACTGGGAACCACTTGTTTGATTATGGAGCACAAGAAGGCTCCAAGATTCCCATTTTGATTTTCTCATTCAGTAGCTCTACTAACTTTGGCAAATGAGCCTTTGGAACCGGAATAGGCCGTAGATTCCAAGGCACATGAGGTATTGTGAAAATTACCATAGGAGCTACAATAGAAGGATCAACACATCCTATCTCATGCTGATCAAATGCAAAAGCCTTACCATGCTTTGAAAGCATTTCTTTGAAGCACTTTGTCTCCTCCTGTGTTAGAAAATCCTCGCGACCAATCTGCAACTCTCGGAAAGACTCCTTCGTGAAGGTATACCCAATCTTTTTAGGATCCCTCAAACTTGGTTGTAAAGAAGCCTGCTCAATCTTTTCCCTGTTGTTAGGTGGTAAGGGTGAAGCTACCGGTTTCACCTTCTTTGCTACACTCTTGTACTTAGTTTCAACATGGACTTCTGAGCCAATTGTTTGGCTTTCTTTAAAGGCTTCTATTACTTCATACATTTCCACAGAGCATACTTCCACAACTTCATTTTCAAGATGCAAACTAGACTCCATTATAGCATCAAGCTCACCCATAGTATCTACAAAAAAAACTTGCTCACACAAACCCAAAACATTTTCAGTAGGCTCTAGCAACCCACTCTTTTTCATGCCTATTTGTACATTATGCACATATTGCCTCTCACATCTCTTCAAATCTTCAAGTTTTGTAAAACATACTGATCCATTGTTTGTCACCAAGGAGCTCGTTGAAAAAGCTTCACCTATTTTTGGATAAAGCGAGACCCTTTTTCCTTTTGTACCACTGCAATCCCGCTTTACAATGGTACTTGGCCAAAACCCATTATTTACCTATGGTCATGAAACTCTTTGCTCACCTTTGGTAGAGGATGTTCTCTGAGGTTGTCACGATTTCTTTCATGGTTCACACAAACTGTGAGAAATTGGACCGCTCGTTTACCATCTTTGCTACGTATCCTAGCATATGCTGAACCATCATCCATTACCTTTGTTTCCATTCGAACTCCCACAATGTAGGGTTGTCCAAGGATGAGATGATATGAAGATGTATCATGTACAAAGAAGTTTTGGTCAATCTTTACATCACCTATTGTTACCTTCACACCTAGACATGCTGCATACAATTCACCGGATGAATTGTTTTCCACTTTTACCATCCAGCCATGATCTGTGTCCATCGGTCATTTGCACTTGTTGTAGAGACTCTTTGACATTATGTTTATTTCTGAACCATGGTCAATCAAGGCAACAAATGGCTTTTCAAGATCACCTATCTTTGCCAAAGTTTCTGTAGTAGCCCTTGCCCAATGACTTCGTGAATAGTAACTCCTAGGAATATCTTCAACTTCTTCATCATCATTTGACAAATGCACTTGCTTCAATCTCCCACTAGATTGGTAGCATCCTACCACAACTCCATCATTCTCCTTATTTTGCAGTTGCATCCCTTGTGTCTTTGAGGTTTCCCCTTCAACCTGTGGATGAGAAACTTCAGCAAGGGTTTGCCTCTTCCTCTTGATGATGTCAATGATCTCCTCATGGAATTCACGCTTTGCAATGCCAAAAACTTCTCCCAGAGTAAACTCAATCTTGCTATTCAAGATCCTTTCCTCCAAGACTTTCTTTAAATCTGTAGCAACCTCAATATCAGATTGTAGTTTATAAATTGGGCCTTTTGTCTTACCTTTTGTTGGCTCTTTCTTCTTTCCTGTTGTAGACTCCTCCATGAGTATTTCAGGTGGAGATGCTCCTTGTATTAAGGGTGTTTGAGAAGGCATTGAATCGCTTCTTTATCCACTTCTAGAAGCTCTTTTTGATGGTCCTTCATTAGCATTCTCACGTCTGCGCTTCTCTTCTACAATCGCCTCATTTTGTTGGCATTTTGTAATGTATGCATGCACTGACAATGAGTCCACTGGATCATTGTAATGAACTAGGCACTAGGCTGCTGGTGATCCTCCTCCCAACCTCCCTTTATAGGGTAGGCTCCTAGCCCCTTGCCCTAGATGGATCCCTTGTCCACATTTCCTAGCCCGGGCCGTGGCCGTAAGCCTTGCCTAGCCTAGTCATTAGGGTACAGGACCCGTGTCCTGACATTACTCCCCCCTTAAGGAAGAGTTTTCGTCCTCGAAAACACAAGTAGCATCTTCTTAAGAATACTGGTGTTCTCTTTATTGACGCCCCATAAGTGAGGCAGTTGTCTGTTTGTTCGATAATCTGTGCAGTGAGGAGGTTCAATGAATCCAAGAGGAATATCTTGATTTTCAACATTGTTGTCCGTTTGCAACCACTTTGGTCTAAATGGTAACTCCATATATAACTCACTTGAGTGCTGTAAAGGAGGAACCTCAACTAAAAGTTTTCCAAAGGCATAACCAGTTTTTAGATCTTCTGAAGGTACTGGAATAATGCAAGGAAACCTTGGCGTAACTTTCGATGAAAGTACTATGCTGACATACTCATCAGCAGTAATCAAGTCCTTGACTTGCTATGGTTTCTTGCCAGTAGTCAACCCCATCAAAACTGATGATTAAGGTTGATAACTTGAGAATAGCAGGCAGAGACTAAAACTAGCCGTAACATGCCTTTCATCATATGAAGCAAACTCCAAACCAGAAAGGTAACCGATCCAGTTGTTTCGCTTCTTGCTAATGTATGCAATTAGCATATCCTTTAGCATGGTTTACTAACGTATGCACTTTTCATATCCTTTAGTACTAAATAGAATGCTTGTAAGCTGCCCATCCTACGCGGGATGAATAATAGCAGTAAGGGTGAGGTGCTTTTACCCCAACCACTTACACAAAGTTGTCCACGACTGATGACAAACTATGACTCAATCATTGAGTATCCAGCCATATACTCGATATGGAATGGAGACAACCAACTAGGTTGAAAGCAGATTGGAGTTTTAAGCATCCAATCACAAACACCCATACTTAGCCATCACCTTGTATCGCACCCATACTAAATCTGCAAGAGAAATTGCACTGACAGTGCAAAAAATTGCAGAAACAATAATGTCCATGAATTTGCAGGCCGCTCCGAATAAATTTGTGAAAAACACTAGGACCCATAACACCTAGTGTGCATGCATTTAACACAAACATATCCGAACCGCAATTCCATGACGAGACTTTCCACTGTACGTACGTGAAAATCTTGCAACAAAAGTTGGACCATAATAGAATGTGACAACCCAGTCACATCTAGGAACCAACCATGAGACCTTCTCATGAACGTAGCATACTTTGCTATATGTAGAAACAAACCTCCGTTAAGGTGGTTTCACAGCACTTGTAATCACAACAAGTCTATACTTAGTACCCGACAATTTTTGGTCACTGAAATTGTACCTGATACTGTGTGCTGAGAATGGTCTAATGAACGGATGTGACCAGAACCTAGGGACTTCGTCGCAACACATCATTAAGAATTGGGCACCAGTGTCAGTCCCAGAGACTCATATTCTCCACATGTGGAATATGTCTCAAGTAAGGATGTCAGGAAAAGTGACATCCATCAAGTACAAGCTGTACTTGTGTGTGGAGGTAACTAATAACACTCTGCGACAAGAGTGAGAGGGACCCTCATTCATTGCTCCACACTGGCTAAACCAAAATCCTGGAGTTCCTAGACCATGTTGCATCCTATGTGACAACATGTGCCAAAGTGAACCCTACAAGTAGGTTCGTAACAGCAAAAGACAGAAAGATAGATTGGACGCTTGGCCCAAAAGACTTTGTGTCGTCATGCCCTTGGCATGGCTCTATAACATTCAAGCGTACTTATACGGCTTGAAAAAACCAAGTAAAGCATACTGAAAAATGAATAACACCAAATCAATAGATGCGTACTTGGAGATTTGAACGTAATGTTCACTTACCCGTATTCAAACGGAGAGGAGCACGTCTCCTACTTGAAAAAACAAACAATATTGCACTGGAAACCATGGGCGTTGCCTTCGCAATCCAACCCCTTGGTTAAAATTTATGTAGTCAAGCCCCTTTGGTAAGACCCTTTGTAGAAATTGCTAAACTAGCAGGCAACAGTAACCAATATAGTTAACTTTGTAGATAATGATTAAAATCAACTTGAAAAGTTGAGTGTGTCCGCTACCGCGTGGTAGATTGCGGAATTCTTTCCTTCAGAGGCTAACTGGAAGAGATCAAAATGTGATCCTCAATGCCTATGGGTGATTTAGCAGTCACCCGCCCGGTCATACCCCAAAATAGTATGTCCATAGACACTCCGTAGTGCTATAGAGAGAGCAGGAAATTCACACAAGTGAACTGCCTAGCTCTTGTGGACAGCCATGCTATCGAAACTGATTGTTGTATCCATACGGCCTTGTAGAGATCAACGGCTGTGAGTTGAAGATTTTCAAAAACTCAACGTGAGTGTCACACAGAAAAACTGTAGTGCCAAAATGACACCCTAAAACATCCGTAATGACAAGACTTTTGCTTGTCCATTAACGATGTGTACTTCCCTGGGAGATCTCTTGAAAACAATCACCCAAAGAATGCCAATAATTGGGTCTTACCCTTGGCCTGACAACGGCTCTTAGCCTGTTTGGCTCATAGTCCTTATGCAAAATAGTGTTCAGTCGACGAACCGATGAAGACTAATTTGAGTAGCATCTTAGCCACGTGCTACCTGTGAGTTAGAGCACCTTGGCGCAAGCTGACTCACGAGCAAAACATGTATCAAAAGCTTCTTAGAAAATTTTTATTATTCCCTTAGAGAGAGAGAGAGAGAGAGAGAGAGAGAGAGAGAGAGAGAGAGAGAGAGAGAGAGAACGAAAAGAAGAGCATGCTGGGCTCAGGAAAGTTCCTAAAATTTCTAGTGGGTGTGTGCCCACTAGAACTAGAGAGAGAGAGAGAGAACGAAAAGAAGAGCATGCTGGGCTGAGGAAAGTTCCTAAAATTTCTAGTGGGTGTGTGCCCAGAACGTGTGCTCTTAGACATCTTATGCCTGAAATGCAGCTTATCCTATAAGCATTCCACAATTTGTCTGTTTGATGCTCTCATCGAGAGAGGCAACAGAAAACAAAAGGTAATCTTGACCATCTACCATGTAGGGTCGTGACTGTATGAGGATGACTTGAAAGTCGCACCTTGCCCGGGAATCAAGTCCGAATTTTTCGTTCGTGTTAGTGTTGTTGTGTGTTGACAACACCCTGCAAGTATGTTAAACAATCCATTATTCAACTTGTCCGTGACAGAGTGGCTGAGTAAGTGCAAAAAAATGTTTTATACCCCCTGGGTAACATGCCATGTATGAAAAAGTGGAAGCCCTTTGGCTACTGTGAAGGTCTTAAACATAAAAAACAACACATAAGTGCCATGCACGAGCCTTGCTAGGAGGGGTTCAGTGAGATGACAACACGATTATTATAACCTCGGCCCCCATCATGTGAGCAAGCAACAGGTTGTTCCAATTTCCTTGAGATTCAAGCAATCACATCCGGAAAAATGTAAAACAATTGCATACCTAATGAATTGCGTGACGATGTGGAATAACATGGTGTTAATCTTAGCAGTATGCATGAGCACGCATGCCAAGATATGGCGTGCCTTCACGCCTTGCTTCCATGCTGTCATAACTTACCCGCACAACTGTTGTTGTGATCGGGCATGTTGTGGTAACATAAATGCCTCATACTTGATTGCTACTGCTCTTGACGCCAAGTCAATCGGAGCACCAGTGGAAGCCTTGCTTCTCGTAAAAGTGGTCAAGCATTAGCTTTGTACAACAACCCATATTGTCTAAAGTAAATGCAAATTGTCAATTTGCAATTCATAACGTGTTTGACTGATCATGTAAACTGTTCTTACCAAAAATCCTAATGCCAAACAAGGAATGGGCAGAACACTACCCAATGCAAAAACATAGAATACTTTGAAAAAGGATAAGCAGAACATGCTCAAAAACATATAACTACTCTACCCTACACAAAAACTGAAGGCTTTTGCAAATCACGGACTGATGCATCATGCCTAAGTATGTCGGACATGTGGACAATGCTTTTTTTGATGCGTTCCTAAGTAATAAAAGCATAATTTTTGACGCTTTTCTCGTTGGAAGTCTGATTGTGAGACTCGTTTCCTGACCACGTTGGTCACGACCAAATCTGGTACATGCTGGACCTCTTTGGTCATAACTGTTGGTCAGATAACCCCTTGGGTTGCTGGCGAGTGAGAAGCTTATTCTGGTAGCATTCTGTAAATTAGTTGTGTGAGATTTTCTACTTGCGTCACCAATATTTGGACCTTGACAGCAAGCTTGCGAAATCCTGCATCAAAAGTTTGCCAGTCCTGTCGAGTGACAAACTCCCTGGCATCCAGCAATTGGCTGGCATCCTCTAGAATATCCAACACACTCTGAGGAGGGGTTGATAAATGAGGAGACAGAAATAGATCTCCTGGGTTTGCACCATCCATCCCTGTTGCCACTATGGTACTCTTCGTGAGAGTATCCGGCCTCATGACCGTCATGCGCATCTGAAGAGCACGAAATTCTTGAATATTGAGCAATTCATAAGTATCGTCTCCTGCCGTAGCGTCGCGGGTACTCTCCTTGAGAGTAGACAGCCGCGAGCCGTCATCGGCAGGTTCGGGAATACTTTGCTCAAAATCGAATGTCATGTTGATATTGATAGCCGTTTTTTCGGCTCTCTGTGATTGTCATAGTGAGTTACTATACCCTACCAAATTCACCCAAACGCTATGGTTACCCTCACCCTTTCACTGTATATAGGTGCGTGTGAGTTAGGGGACTTTTCCCATATCTCCTTACTGAAATAAAAAACCCTCAATTAGCTAGGCATTGGGCTAGTTGAGCCAAAAAAATAAAAAAAATAAAAAATATAAGTATGTTATGGCCCATGCGTATGTAAATATTTCTTTGTATATAGGGCCTAAATAAAAGATTTTTTCATAATTATTTTGATATTTATATAAATATTTCTACCTAGGTGTGTGTTATTTATGCTCTGTACATTGCCTCACCATTACCACAACTTTTCTTACCATTTTTCATACTCTTTATTCCATATAGAAATATTTTCATGTAAGCTTCTCTTATATTTGGTGTAACTCCACCCCAACAGAAATCCAAAAAAACTAGTTTTATTTATGTGTATATTTTTTCACTATTGTGATTTTTCCCTTCCTACATCTATTTTGTTTTTTTTTTCTAAAAAATTAGAACACCAAAAATATTTATCTTTTTATGGTAGCCTCATAATGAGAGAGATTTCTTTTGACCCCTTTATATTTTTTCCACTTATATTATTTATATTTGACATGTACATATTTTTTAGACCCCTCAATATTTGATTTTCTTAGTTGTACTATTCACTTATATCATAATCTCAACAATATCTTCAATTATAGACCTACCAAATAAGGTCAAGGGTAGGTGGCATGCATACATGCACTATGGAGGGCTCACTCTTGGAGGTATTCAAAAGAATCATCCAAAGAAGGACCCCACAAGAACCTTGTGCAGTGGAAAACAACGGTCGGTTTTGCTGAATTTTTAAAGTTCACTTGCTCTCCGAATTTGAAAAGGTGATACAAACAAAAGTTGTAGCTCGTGGGCTGAACTTTTGCCTCAAATTTTTTCTTTTTTTTTTGAGCTACGATCTGTGAGCTATGATTTTATTAGTGGACCCCAGTTTTCCCATGCTATGCAGCCACACTCTCTCTTCCACTTTATCATTTTCCTCTTTCACACACACTTCTCCACTTATCATCCCCACCTCTCTCACCACTCCTCTCTGCACCCTACTCACCTTCTCCCCAACCTTGAAGAATAAGAGAAACCATGGTGAACTCATACCTCCCACACACAATTCCATTCCAAAATTGACCACCTAGTCTCATTTTTCCTCCTCCAAATTACCCATATCTATCAAAAAAACCACAAAATTCAGCCTCTTCTCTTAAAAGACAGCATCATGGTGGTTGATTACTCAGCTTCAATTACCTTGTCTCTCAAGGAAGGTCAAGAGTGGAGAAAAAATGTACCGTCAAAGCTAGTGGACCGTCAACAAGCGTCAAAATTGACCCTACTCAAGACACTTGGAGCATCAACCTTGTAAGAAATCCACCTTTTCTTACCTCTTAAGAGTTTTTCTTCCTTATTTGTATCCTACATGGATACTCCCATTGTAAATATCCAATTCCATTTGTAAATTAATACTACCTCTACTAACACTAACCCACTATGAAAAGTCCTATCACCTCCATTTCTCTCCTCTCTCTTTCCCCACCAACTTCTTGAAAATTCCAAGCAAAAGAAATTAGATAAATTGCTGAAAATCTAACCCAACCATGGTTAGAGGAGTAACCCTAGCCTTCAAAATTGCTATAAAAGGAGGGTGTAGCTAGCACAAAAAAGGGGAGAGCCATAAGCAAGAGCACTATGCTATAGCTTGAGAAGCCAAGCTCAACCTCTCTAGAAGGAGCTCTTGAGTGGAAGCTCATTGTCTTATGCATGTGCATGTGTTGTAATAGGGGATTAGCAAGGGAACTCTATGCCATTGTAAGAGAGAGAGTGATCATTCAATTGAGAGTAGGAAATCTATCATTTCTCCTAGTAGTGTAAGCCCAACATTTGCTGAATCAAGGAGGGTGGATTTGGACTAAGCTTGGATAGTTTGTCTCCCTTCCAACGTGAAGTAATGGAAAACAATGATGCATAAGTGTCTTGGTGTTTTTTGTTAAGTTCTTGATAGCTTGTCTCTGGTGTTGTCATCAATCTAGCCATAAATCCCACATACTGTAAGAGGGCGACAGGGTGGAGAGGACTCCCCTGGCCTTAAGACAGTGATTGGGGTGGCTTTTCTTGTGATGTGTTGTGGTGAAATTTACGCATGCTATGTTGAACAAATACTAATCTCACTTTGATTTGTCATGACAGATTTGTGAGAAGGTATTAGTGCAACAAGCACCCCCTTCCCCCTTCTCTCTCTTTCTTATATATATATATTTATGTTTTCTTGATCATTAACGATACACTTCAAAGCAGCCCGAGCACCATCTCTCTCTCTCTCTCTCTCTCTCTCTCTCTCTCTCTTTCTCTCTCTCTCTCTCTCTCTCTCTCTCTCTCTCTCTCTCTCTCTCTCTCTCTCGTGTTTTAGTGTGTGAGAGTGTTCCATTGGTGTTAGGGTTAGTGTAAATTCCTTGCTTGTTTGTGGGTTGCTCTAACGATTCTCCTCTTTTGCGTCCTAGTTCGCTCTTAAACTAGGTGGTGCCCCTTGTGTAGTTGGGATTTGGCTGTGGGTTTGTTGTTTTGGTTTGTGTTGTGTTGTGCCCCAGCCCCATTGAGCAGCACGGGAGCCTTGAAGGGTGTCTAGAGGTTGCTCTTCTTGTTGCCCGTCCCGGACCGCCTTCAAATTGGTGCCCCCACGGTCGACAGGCTTGTGTATGTTTTGTGAAGGCTCAACCTTTAGCATAATCAAGTAGCTTGCATGAATCACGAGAATTTGTACGATCCCTTCATTCCCATTGCAAGGCAAAAGGTACACATAATTGTTAGTACTAAGTTGCAATTTCAGCGAGTAATTCGTAGAATTTTAGGTCCTCTTAGGTTAGCCGAGATAAACACTTCGGTAAATCCTTTTATTTTGCCTCTCATTAGGTACGATATTAGCTTGGACGTCTATATTTTTGTGTTATTTTAAGCATTAGGACATGCATAGGCCATGGAAAATGGCCCAGGAATAGAGGTTTTTCCCTTTCATTTTACTCCACACATTAGAATAAATGTTGCAATTAGTAGAAAGATCCATTTTCAACAATGAATGGTGTTCATGTTTGGTGCCCAAAGAGTAGGAGAAATTCTCGCATCACCAAACCCTGTCATCCTACCTCTTATTGATTATCATAGGTCGTTTGATGTGAATATCTTTATTTTGTTGTAGAATAGATTGCAAGCTAGAAAACATTATTGTGTAAATCTTTTTAAGAAAGAAAAACAAAAACGGGTGTCACTTTGAAATCAATTCAATGGAAAGCCAACGCCAAATGTCTGGGTATCCTCTTTTCTTTGGAGAGCCTGGAGAGGATGCAGAATTATTTTTAGCGAATTTCAAGATGTCTTGCCGTATCAAGAGGATAATAACTGATCAAGAACGTGTACAAATGTTTGAGGTGGTCCTTAGGAAAGATGCTAGCACTTGGTTTGACTCTTTGCCTGAGGAAGTTAAGGGGAATTACATAGAAGTTTTGAATCGTTTCAAGAAATACTTCTTTGATCCCCAAAACACTCAAAGATTATGGCAAGACATTGTTTCTCATAAGCAAAAAGACTTAGATGACTACTACTTGTAAAAGCAAGAGTTTCTACGTCTTTGGGCTCTATGGATACGAAATGTTGCTAACCCTGGTGATGGTGCAGAATTTCTAAAGAAGGAGAGGTTCATAGCCGGACTCTTTCCTAACCTTAAGGTAAAAGTTGAGGCGGGTGCACTTGCTACCTTTGATGCAGCTGAAACTAGGGCTGCTGAGAAATATAGGAAACTCAAGTGCTGAAGGGGAGAGGTTCCAATAGAAGGTCTTAGACCCAAAGGTAAGTCACAAGCATCAACATCGAGGGAGCTTCCTGAGGTAACGGCGGAAGTAATTGAGAAGTTAAACGAATCTTTAAGCAGCCTGTCAATTCACCTTGCACAAGCTGTCGGTCCAAAGGGACAAGCAAAGAAGTCTGAAGAGCGAGATCCACGACCTAGGAGAGTCTTGCAATGTTGGAATTGCGGTGAGTCTGGACATGGGATGTATAATTGTCCTTGGCCCCGTGGGGAGCCAGGGAGACCTAACTTGAATTACCCAGTGATGAATGCAGGTGAAGGAACTAGTGCAACCACGGCTTATACAAAGGCCAAATGGACCAAGACCACCTCCACAAGGGGTAGAAGGAGTTCCACCTTTGCCAGATCCAAATGTGCATGTGGTAGAGGTGACAAATTCAAATGAGGTTGACATGGAAGCCAATGGCATTAAGCGTGGCCGAGGAAAAGGTAAAGAGAAAGAGGGTGTCCCATCACAGAGTGACCATGGACAAGGGAAGAAGTCAAAGGAGACCAAGGAAGCTAAGAGGACTCGACGTCGTATCAATCTCCAAGACTTCCCTCTTGGACATGGTATGGCTCCATACAACATGTTGGAAGACATGCGAGGTAAGGGTCCTGATATCTCATGGCCTCAGTTTCTTGCATTATGCCCACAAGTTAGGAGGGATTTAACAAAGGCAGTTAGCACTAGGAGAAAGGTAAAAGAGAGTTTTCCTATTGTAAAAATTGCACATGCTGAAATGAACGAGGATATTACACCTGTGCTAGATTGTTACATAAAAGGAAGATTGGTTAGGAAAGGTCTAGTGGATGGGGGTGCACAAATTTGCATCATGACAGAAGGGCTCATGCAAAGACTAGGCATGCACATCCATGAGACACCTGAAATCAAAGTGAAAATGGCAAACAATAGCAAGGCTAGGTGCGTAAGCATTTGTAAAAATGTTTTTGTGGAGGCCTTTGGCATTAAGAAGACAGTGGATTTTTATGTTATGTCGACCAAGGGAAGTGGTTATCCATTTATCCTAGGAAGACCATGGCTAATGAAAATGCGAGCTTTGCAGGATTGGGAGAGTGGGAAATTAATTTGCAGGAATGACAATCATAAGAAGGTTGTCTTTGACATGAAGGAGCAACGCCAAGAGGAGCTCCATGAAGAATCATCTCAAAGTGAGACGGAAGAAGGTTGGACCGATAGCACTTCAAGAGAAGAAAGTAGCAGCAGCATTACTGAAGAGGAGTCTTCCATCGAAGTCATGGGGGTAAGGTTTAAGCCAAGCAACCAAGAGACCTCTTGTCGAGGTTTGGAAGAGGTAGGTTCCCAAGAGAACCAAAAGGTGGAAGATGAAGGAATGTTAGAAGGTATGTTGTCTACAACACTTACAAAGGATGAAAGAGAGGAGTTCAAATGTGTGCTAAGGAAATTTCCGAGACTTTTTGCTAAAGACTACACCGATGTGCGTGGAGTAGATGTTGTTCAACACAAGATTGAGTTGAAGCCAGAGGCCACACCTAAGGCTCAAAAGCTACGAAGGCTAGGAGTCATTAAGGAGCAGGCTTTACTCAAGGAGGTAAGAAAGCTTCTAGCAGCAGGTTTCATTTATCCAGTGGAGAATTCAGAGTGGGTCTCTCCCGTTGTTGTCACTCCTAAGAAAAACGGAAAGTGGAGGGTGTGTGTGGATTACCTTCCACTCAATGAGGCAACAAAAAGAGATCACTTTCCCCCCCCATTTCAGGATGAGATACTAAATGAGGTAGCTGGTCATGCGAAGTACACTGTGTGTGATGGCTACTCAGGCTACTTTCAAATAGGTATCGCATTGGAAGATCAATTGAAAACAACCTTTATCACTCCTTGGGGTTGTTATGCTTTTAGAGTCATTCCATTTGGTCTGACAAATGCTCCTGCAACATTCCAACGTTTCATGAACATGATGTTTCAAGCATTCTTTGGAAAGTCAATTAGGGTGTTCATTGATGATTTCTGCATTTATAGCTCAAAATCATTGCATCTACAAAGGGTAGAAGAAGGTTTAAAGAAGCTCTACGACATGGGAGGTCAACTCAACCCCGACAAGTGCCACATAGGTGAGGATGAAGTGATCTTGCTCGGTCACAAGGTTTCCTATAAAGGCATTGAGGTGGATCCTTCAAAGTCAAAGGCTCTTATTGAGCTCCCCTCACCCAAGAATCTCAAAGAGGTCATATCATTCATTCAAAAAGTGAAGTATATGTCACGCTTTATTCACTTAGCTTCGGAGTTGATTCATCCTTTGCAAAAGTTGACACAACAAGTAGAATTTGCATGGTCTAATGAGCTTGAAGAGCACTTTTGTAACATTAAAGTCATTTTGTCAGAGCTACCAACACTCATGCCTCCATGTTGGGAGTACACATTCTTTGTTATCTCTAGTGTTGGGAAGGAAACAATTGGTGCAGTTTTATTACAACAAGATCCCCACAGTACAAGGATGCGACCCATCTACTTTGCTAGTAGGGTCATGAATGCTTTGGAGAGAGACTACACAGAAGCAGAACTCATGATGCTTTCTCTCATGTTTACGATAAGTAAGTTTAGATCCTACTTGCTCCCAAAACCTTTTGTAATTCTCACCGCAGAGAATTTGTTCCCTTGGGTGTCATCTCAAATGAATCTTAGTACTAGGATCTCAAAGTGGATTATGGAGTTGCAAGAGTTTCAATACTCTTTCAAGGTAGAAGATAGTGTGCGTGCACAATTGGCAGGGATTCTCACTTATAGGGTGCATGAAAAGGAGATTAAGGTGCCTGAAGTAAAGACCCTACCATTGCCACCACCAAAAAGTATTCCTAATGCTTTTACCTTGTTCTTTGATGGAGCTTTTCGTCGAGCCACAGGAAAAGCAGGGGGAGGGCTAGTGTTGCTCAACCCAAGTGGAGAGGTGGTCATGAAAGAGAAGTTCAATCTACCAAGTTCAGCTAGGAACAATGAAGCAGAATATGACACACTAATTCATGGTTTGAAGATGTGCATTAGCCAAGGGATACAACGCCTCATGGTAAAGGGAGATGCACTTCTCATTATTAAACAGATTTTAGGCATTTGGGCATGCAAGAATGAAAGCTTACGGACAAAAGTTCATGCCATTCGTAGATTGTTTAATCAATTTGAAGAAGTGCAACTATATCATATTCCTAGGAAACAGAATGAAGATGCCGATTTACTTGCACAGCAAGTAGTTACATGTATTGAGAGAGAAGTGCAGGTCATCATGGTGGCAACAACTCTCAAGCAACCGAGATACCAGGGATTGGAGTCATTGACTCCCATTATTAGCTACATTTTGGAGGGCGAGTTTCCACAAGACTTCACGAAGGCTCAGAAGAGGAGACTCATGAAGAAGGGAAGCGCATATCTCTTCCTAGAAGGCTCCCTCTATCAAAGAGGGAGGGATCAAGTATGCAGAAGAGTACCAACTATTGAGGAAATTCCAGCCATTCTAAAAGGTTTGCATGAAGAAGCATGTGGTGGTCATTTTGCCCAAGAATTAACTGTGAAGAAGATTTTTCTTGCGGGGTATGTTTGGCCAAGTCTGCATGTGGATGTCCAACATTGTTGTAAAAGTTGTCACAATTGTCAGGTAAATGGGAATAGAAGATTGATTTATGGTCCAAGGCAAATCGTGCTTGCAAATGGACCCTTTGAAAAGTGGGGCATTGATGCTATGGGTCCTCTGCCTAGGACAAAAAATGGTAAACTCTACATTCTAGTGGCTGTAGACTATATGACTAGGTGGGTGGAAGCACAAAGTGTGGCAAAGGTAAATGAGAGGACAGTGAGCAAATTCGTCTTCACTCACATTTGTTGTAGATTTGGCACACCTTTGGAGATTGTTACTGATAATGGTCCAGGGTTTAGAAAGGGATTGCTCACAGAAGTCTGTGAAGAACTTCACATTCTACATCGTCACAGTACACCCTACTATCCCCAATCAAATGGTTTGGTCGAATAAGCCAATGGTGTCATTGCAGGCATCATTAGAAAGATGGTGAAAAACAAGACAAAGTTGTGGGATGACTTCTTGGTGTTGAGATGTAGAGAGAAAGAGAGAGAGACGAGACAAGAGACACACCATATACGCTCCCAAAGACTGATTCATATTGAGGACAAGATACAAATATATAGGTGAGACCAAGTTCAGTAGAGTGAGCCATATATAGCTCCAACACCCCCACTCAAACAAAGGTCTCTAGCTTTGGATGAAAAAACCCTTGGGGAGTTCAAGGGAAAAACCCAAGCCCTTATACAATGTGAAATATGAACCAGTGCTGATGATGTGAAAGTGAATTGTGCATCTATGTAAAAATATTCAAGTGACTTAGATATCACAAGGTGCAAATGTGGAGTGTGCATAGTGCATGGTACCTAAAAGATTACAATGTCATATGTACAAAGCTATTACAATAGAAAAGAAGCTAATCTAGAAAGAGTGAGGCCGAAGCAACTCCAAGCTCCGAGCGCAAGAGGATGAAACGTGACTCATTGAGGCCTTTGGTCAAAATGTCTGCAATCATCTGGTCACTTGGACAGTGTTCAACCATAATGGTTCCCTTGCGTACTTCATACCTGACATAATGATAATGGACAGCAATGTGCTTTGACTTATTATGTTGAACATAGTCTTTTGCAAGACTAATAGCACTTTGGTTGTCACACCGCAAGGGTGTGCTAGAAAGAGGAGAGTGACCAATATCAACCAGCATTTGTCGAAGCCAAATCAACTCACGAGATGCAAGTGATGCCGCAACATATTCTGACTCAGTCGTAGAAACTGCAACACAACGTTGTTTCTTGCTGGTCCAAGAAACAAAACAACCATTTATAAAGAAGCAATTTCCACTAGTAGATCGCATAGATAAATGTGAACTTGCCCAGTCTGCATCTGTGTAACCCAAAAGAGAAAGAGATTGCATAGAATCCGATGTGAGTTGTCCTCGATAGACTAAACCAAAATCTGTAGTGCCTTTCAAGTATTTCAATACACGCTTTGTAGCAGACCAATGCTTAAGAGAAGGACATGCAAGATGTTGTCCAAGATAGTTAGCAGCGAACAGAATATCAGGATGAGTGTTCATGCCAACAAACTGAAGACATCCAATCAAGTTAGCATAAGGTTGATTTGTGACAAGTTGACCGCCATTGTCAGAAGTATTCTTCGTAGAGCTCGCAAGACAAGGTGTGTTGGCTGAATGTGCAGATTCCATACCAAATTTTTGAATAGTATCTGCAATAAACTTTGACTGTCGAAGGAATAAAATACCTTTTGTACGGTTCCGTTGGATTTGAATGCCAAGACAAGAGTGAATCTCTCCAAGATCCACCATATCGAATGCAGAAGACAATAAATTTTTCACTTGCTGAAGAAATCCCAAATCATTGGAAACAAGGATGGTATCATCCACATAAAGAGCAAGAATCACAAAACTGCTACCTTGGCGTTTTATGTATAAGTTGGGGTCTGACGAGCAAGAGATGAATCCTTTAGAGGTGAGAAAAAGATCAAATTTTGTATACCAGGCTCGCGAAGCTTGTTTGAGACCATATAGTGCCTTATGGAGTTGAGAAACAAGGTCTTCTTTACCTGGAATAACAAACCCTTCTGGTTGTTCCATATAAATTTCCTCTTCCAAGTCACCATTAAGAAAAGCAGTTCGCACATCCATTTGATGAGCTTCTAAATCAAATTGAACAGCAAATGCCAATAAAACTCGAACACTTGTAATGCGAACAACTGGTGAAAAAGTCTCTTGATAATCAACACCAGCTACTTGGGAGTAACCTTTTGCAACTAAAGGCGCCTTGAACTTGTCAAAAGATCCATCTGCTTTTACTTTTGTTTTATACACCCACTTACATTTAATAGCTGTACGACCAGGAGGTAATTCAGTTAGTATCCATGTACCTTTAGAGATAAGAGAATCGTACTCTGCTTCCATAGCCTCTTGCCATTGATCCTTTTGTGGTGAAGAAATAGCTTCATCATAAGTAACTGGATCTTTGGAAGTAGAAAAAGCATTATCAGCAATATCGTCATCATAAACATGACATGAGCCATGTTCAAAATCAATAGGCAGATCAACAAAAATATCAATATCATCATTGGCAACATTTGGAATGGATGGTTGTGAGGAGGAAAGTTGCTCTATAGGAAGTGTTTCATCTTCTGAAAGAAATGGAAAAGCCTGAAGAAATGATTTAGTATCATCAGAATCATCCATGGACCATGAGCCTCCCATAAGCTGTTCATTAAAAGTAGCATCACGATTCACAGTTACTTTCTTGGAGGAAGGGTCATAGAATTTGTAGCCTTTGGAAGTGTCAGAATATCCAATAAAAATAACTTTAAGACCAGGAGCATCAAGCTTTGTTCGTGTTTCTTTGGGAACATGAATATAAGTAATACATCCAAAGGTTCGAAAATGAGATACAGAAGGAATTTCACTTGTCCATGCTGTGATGGGTATCTTACCAGAGGGTGCAGTAGTAGGAAGATGATTCTGAATAAATGTTGCTGTCAAAGTAGCTTCAGCTCAGAAAACACGAGATAAGCCAGAATGAATCAGCATACATCTTACAGCATTGAGAATAGTGCGATTCTTTCGTTCAGCAACACCATTCTGTTGAGGCGAATATGGAATAGTGTGTTCATGATGAATTCCAGTGTCAGCACAGTAACTCACAAACTCTCGAGAAACATATTCGCCTCCATTGTCACTACGAAGCTTCTTAAGGCGACGACCAGTTTGAAGTTCCGCAGTCTTGTGGAATTGTTTGAAAACAGATAAGGCTTCAGATTTTTGTCTAAGTAGAAATACAGTCGTATACCTTGAGAAATCATCAATGAAAGTAATGAAGTAGCGATATTGTGATCTCGAAGAAGGTAGAGGTCCACATATATCAGTATGAACAAGATCCAAGATGTCATGAGAATGAGTTGTATTTGAAAGAGGAAAGGGTTTACGATTGTGTTTCCCAAGAGCACAAAATTCACAAATTCCCATATGGGGATGGGCTTTAAGATCCATGCCATGAACAAGATCACGACGTTGAAGATCAAGGAGTTTTGAGAAATCAGCATGAACAAAACGGTGATGCCATACTTTGCAATCATGATCACCTGGAGCAGTGACAATATTTGCTACAGCATCATTGAGAGAGAGTTCAAATAAATTACCGTTTCGAGGAGCAATGGCTATAGTCTGTCCATCTTTCTCAATTCGGCATTTGGTATAATCAAATCCAACAAACAGACCAAGATCAACAAGTCTAGCAACTGAAAGAAGATTATGTTGAAGATCTGGTACATGTAATACTCCTCGCAAAATTCAAGTGGAAGAAGATAAGGTACCAAGATATAAGTCTCCAATACCCTTTACTTGACAAGTAGTATCATCAGCAAGATAAACAACACGTTGAACTGGCAATGGATGATAGTTATGGAGCCACTTAGACTGATATGTCATATTTCCTGTAGCACCAGAATCGACAATAAAAAGTGATCCATCACGTACATGAAGTATTCTGTCTGGAGCAACTGAACATAGGACGTAGCTTGTTTCTGGTACAATGTTGTTTCGATGTTCAGTAGCATATGCTCTATTCTGATCTGTGTCGAATCGACGCTTATAGCACATATGAGTGGGATGATCAGATCGTCCGCAATATTCACAAGAAGAAGAAGAAGAGTCTCTAGATAAACGTGGTTGTTTTGTGGTAATATTGTGTTCTTCATCATATTGACGTGCCCAACAATCATCTTCAGTATGGCCATTTCTGTTGCAGTAAGAACATTGCTTATTAGGAAATTTGAGACGAGAGAAAATATTACCGCGACGGCCACCTCTGCGGTTTCCTCGTTGAAATGGACGCCTTCGAGCATAAAAAACACGTTCCATCTGTTGTGACTCAGTCTCCTCTTGTGAAATCATAGCTATATTGTGACCAGCATTCCGACGTTCTTGACGTTGAGAGTATTCAATTAAAGACATACAAGCTTGGTCGAAATCAAGACCATCTTTATTAGAGAGAATAGTAACAATGTTATCATAAGAAGAGTCCTTCACCGTATCAAGGAGAAGTGTAATCAGTTGCTTTTGTGGAACAGGATTACCGGCAGCAGCAAGTTGATTAATAATAGATTTGAAAGACTCAATATGTCCTGTCATGGCAGTACCAACTTCATATTGTAACTTGTTAAGCAACCCTCTCAAATAAAGTATTTCTGTAACAGATTTCTTCTGAAAGTTTGCAATAAGGTACTTCCATACGTCATGGGAAGTAGGCAGTTCATACATATCAAGCAAAAGGGAATCAGTAAGAGCAGAAAGAATATACCGACGAGCTGCTTTATCACGTCGTTGCCAATCCGTATAGGCAACATTCCAATCTTCAAATATAGGTCCTTCAGTGATAAGCACGTTATCATTATCCGTATCAACAGGATGAGGCGGACAAACACGATTTCCAAGAACAACATCGGAGAGTTCATCGCCTTCAAGAATTAACAACATCTTTGCTTTCCAGCCTGGAAATCCTTGACCTTGGAAAGGAGGAACAGAACGTTGGCCAGAAGGAAAGCCGTTGACGAGAATATTCATAGCCATATCTTGTTGCGAGAAGACGTATAAGATAAGATCGCAGAATCTACACACCATATATGGTGAAGGCCGCAATTGAGAACGAGAGAGATATGAGTACTGCGTTCTGTCAACGATAAACGTAAGAAGGATGCTCAAGGAACGTCCAAAGATGTGAGAGACGTCACCCAAAAAAGACAGGGTAAAGGAGACGTTAATAATAAACGAGTCCTCAAAATAGAGTGGCGTGAGACGCAAGATTGACGGCCACAATACGAATAGCAAAAAGCTAAATCTTCTCGAAAAAGTTAACGCCAAAATAAGAAAAACGATCGCGGACGCTTCACGAAGAAGTAGGACGAAGAAAGCTGCGTCAAGCTCTATTGCAGTAAAAACAGCATAACTTTCTGCTGCGAACTCCGATTGACGCAAACCTAGAACTCAAATCGAAGAGCTCGAGGAGACGAACAAGTTTTGGATGAAAAGTGCCATTGCGCTATGCTCCATTGCGCTTTTCCCGTTTCTCCAAATTTTGAGCAGAACAGCAAGAAAAATTGAGATGAAGTTCAGGGTGTCATTAACAAGAAAACGTAATCAACGATTAGATTGATTATAAATAAACGCCACATAAAACACTAATCATATTCTTCTTAACACAAAACAACCACAGTTAACAAGAATCAACACTCAAAAATAAAATTTGTAACAATTTTGAATCTTACATGCGAATCGCATACACATACTGTTGTCACCATGAATTGAATCGGCGCGTGATCGTTACCGCTCTGATACCATGTTGAGATGTAGAGAGAAAGAGAGAGAGAGACGAGACAAGAGACACACCATATACGCTCCCAAAGACTGATTCATATTGAGGACAAGATACAAATATATAGGTGAGACCAAGTTCAGTAGAGTGAGCCATATATAGCTCCAACACTTGGATGGTGCCTTGTGGGCGTATCGAACCACATATAGGGAAGCCACGGAGTTCACACCATTTCACTTGGTCTATGGTCAAGAGGCTTTACAGCCAATTGAGCTAAACATTCCAACAATGCGACTTCATGGAAAATCAGCACAAGATGATCAAGAAGCATGGATGGATCGACTTCTTACCTTAGCTGAGCTTGAGTGGAAAAGAGAAGCAGCATACGAGTGCTATAAGAGGAAAGCCACACAGACAAAGGAGAAGCTTGACAAGAAACTGAAGGACAAAGGCATCATGAAGGAGATCTTGTGCTAAGGTATGACAATCGACTCGATAATCGTTTTGATACCAAGTTTGAAACTA
Source organism: Adiantum capillus-veneris (assembly GCF_014529385.1). Lineage (NCBI taxonomy): Eukaryota > Viridiplantae > Streptophyta > Polypodiopsida > Polypodiales > Pteridaceae > Adiantum > Adiantum capillus-veneris. The sequence continues at coordinate 142,725,991 of NC_140942.1, read as the reverse complement.
GATGGCAAGGGCCATACATAGTCAATAAGGCTTTCAATTCTAGTTACTATCAGCTTATGGACTTGAATGGTAAAGAGCACTCCAGGAAGGTAAACGGCTATCGCTTGAAGCCCTATTTGAGTCGCCTTCTACCAAAGGATCTACCAAAGATCTGTCCAAAGGCCGCTGTCTCATGTAAGTATTGTTACATGAAGCATGAGTGTAACTTTAGCCAAAATTCTGAGGGGCCAAACAATGAAGATCTCGTCAAGGACTCTAAAGCACTCTCTTTGGAAAAGATGCTCTATGATGGTACATGAATATACCATCATCCTGGGGGAGGGCTAATGATAGCCGTTTTTTCGGCTCTCTGTGATTGTCATAGTGAGTTACTCTACCCTACCAAATTCACCCAAACGCTATGGTTACCCTCACCCTTTCACTGTATATAGGTGCGTGTGAGTTAGGGGACTTTTCCCATATCTCCTTACTGAAATAAAAAACCCTCAATTAGCTAGGCATTGGGCTAATTGAGCCAAAAAAATAAAAAATATAAAAAATATAAGTATATTATGGTCCATGCGTATGTAAATATTTCTTTGTATATAGGGCCTAAATAAAAGATTTTTGCATAATTATTTTGATAATGAATTAAATATTTCTACCTAGGTGTGTGTTATTTATGCTCTGTACATTGCCTCACCATTACCACAATTTTTCTTACTATTTTTCATACTCTTTATTCCATATAGAAATATTTTCATGTAAGCTTCTCTTATATTTGGTGTAACTCCACCCCAACAGAAATCCAAAAAAACTAGTTTTATTTATGTGTATATTTTTTCACTATTGTGATTTTTCCCTTCCTACATCTATTTTGTTTTTTTTTTCTAAAAAATTAGAACACCAAAAATATTTATCTTTTTTTATGGTAGCTTCATAATGAGAGAGATTTCTTTTGACCCCTTTATATTTTTTCCACTTATATTATTTATATTTGACATGTACATATTTTTTAGACCCCTCAATATTTGATTTTCTTAGTTGTACTATTCACTTATATCATAATCTCAACAATATCTTCAATTATAGACCTACCAAATAAGGTCAAGGGTAGGTGGCATGCATACATGCACTATGGAGGGCTCACTCTTGGAGGTATTCAAAAGAATCATCCAAAGAAGGACCCCACAAGGACCTTGTGCAGTGGAAAAAAACGGTCGGTTTTGCTAAATTTTTAAAGTTCACTTGCTCTCCGAATTTGAAAAGGTGATACAAACAAAAGTTGTAGCTCGTGGGCTGAACTTTTGCCTCAAATTTTTTCTTTTTTTTTTGAGCTACGAGCTGTGAGCTATGATTTTATTAGTGGACCCCAGTTTTCCCATGCTATGCAGCCACACTCTCTCTTCCACTTTATCATTTCCTCTTTCACACACACTTCTCCACTCATCATCCCCACCTCTCTCACCACTCCTCTCTGCACCTTACTCACCTTCTCCCCAACCTTGAAGAATAAGAGAAACCATGGTGAACTCATACCTCCCACACACAATTCCATTCCAAAATTGACCACCTAGTCTCATTTTTCCTCCTCCAAATTACCCATACCTATCAAAAAAACCACAAAATTCAGCCTCTTCTCTTAAAAGACAGCATCATGGTGGTTGATTACTCAGCTTCAATTACCTTGTCTCTCAAGGAAGTTCAAGAGTGGAGAAAAAATGTACCGTCAAAGCTAGTGGACCGTCAACAAGCGTCAAAATTGACCCTACTCAAGACACTTGGAGCATCAACCTTGTAAGAAATCCACCTTTTCTTACCTCTTAAGAGTTTTTCTTCCTTATTTGTATCCTACATGGATACTCCCATTGTAAATATCCAATTCCATTTGTAAATTAATACTAACTCTACTAACACTAACCCACTATGAAAAGTCCTATCACCTCCATTTCTCTCCTCTCTCTTTCCCCACCAACTTCTTGAAAATTCCAAGCAAAAGAAATTAGATAAATTGCTGAAAATCTAACCCAACCATGGTTAGAGGAGTAACCCTAGCCTTCAAAATTGCTATAAAAGGAGGGTGTAGCTAGCACAAAAAAGGGGAGAGCCATAAGCAAGAGCACTATGCTATAGCTTGAGAAGCCAAACTCAACCTCTCTAGAAGGAGCTCTTGAGTGGAAGCTCATTGTCTTATGCATGTGATTGTGTTGTAATAGGGGATTAGCAAGGGAAATCTATGCCATTGTAAGAGAGAGAGTGATCATTCAATTGAGAGTAGGAAATCTATCATTTCTCCTAGTAGTGTAAGCCCAACATTTGCTGAATCAAGGAGGGTGGATTTGGACTAAGCTTGGATAGTTTGTCTCCCTTCCAACGTGAAGTAATGGAAAACAATGATGCGTAAGTGTCTTGGTGTTTTTTGTTAAGTTCTTGATAGCTTGTCTCTGGTGTTGTCATCAATCTAGCCATAAATCCCACATACTGTAAGAGGGCGACAGGGTGGAGAGGACTCCCCTGGCCTTAAGACAGTGATTGGGGTGGCTTTTCTTGTGATGTGTTGTGGTGAAATTTACGCAAGCTATGTTGAACAAATACTAATCTCACTTTGATTTGTCATGACAGATTTGTGAGAAGGTATTAGTGCAACAAGCACCCCCTTCCCCCTTCTCTCTCTTTCTTACATATATATATTTATGTTTGCTTGATCATTAACGATACACTTCAAAGCAGCCCGAGCACCATCTCTCTCTCTCTCTCTCTCTCTCTCTCTCTCGTGTTTTAGTGTGTGAGAGTGTTCCATTGGTGTTAGGGTTAGTGTAAATTCCTTGCTTGTTTGTGGGTTGCTCTAACGATTCTCCTCTTTTGCGTCCTAGTTCGCTCTTAAACTAGGTGGTGCCCCTTGTGTAGTTGGGATTTGGCTGTGGGTTTGTTGTTTTGGTTTGTGTTGTGTTGTGCCCCAGCCCCATTGAGCAGCACGGGAGCCTTGAAGGGTGTCTAGAGGTTGCTCTTCTTGTTGCCCGCCCCGGACCGCCTTCAATATCTGAATCCATGTCTACACAGTGCAGTGTAAGAAGTAATCAGAAAAAATAACCTGATCTCAGTCGCCTTGGCAAAGTATAACTACTCCGTGTCGTAGTCGATTTCACCCAAGAGCAGTGGAGAAACATTGAGCAAATCGACAATCGATGGTTCATTCGAAAGTACGAAGCAAATTTGAGCGGCCAATAATCGGGTTTGCGTTTTAGGCAATACGCCAATTAATCTTTGAAATGTGTCGACGAAATTTGCAGCCGACAAGAAGCGAATCACTGTAGAGTTATTTCTACTAGGGTTGGCATCATATGCAAGAAGGCAAAACGGAAAGAAGTTCAACCAATTGATGGCTTGTCGAGACGTCCAAAAGTTGTGTGCAAAAAATTCGAACTGCGAAGGATGTAGCAATCAATCAACAATATTATGTTGATGACGGCCACCGAATCGGAGAAGAAAACCGTGACCAACAGAAGGCTTGCCGAGCAAGGTCCTCCTTGCTTTTCTGTGGGAAGGGCCACGGAGACCAAATCGAATGGCCAAAAGGCCTTTAAAGGCCTTTTTAAATGTGAAAATGATTCCTATATTTCTATCAGGCAGCGTGGACGACGACGACGAGGTGAAGATGAACTCCCAGCTGCTTGCACAGTTCGGCTATGGTCGGCTTGAAGTGGCGCAAGCTTTTGTAGCCTGAGGGCGCTCCTGTCAAGCCCAACAACTCCCTGTTTCATGCACCGTAGGGTCTCGTCCCAAAAGGGAAGGCCCCCCTTGTTTTGGAAAAAAGCCACGGCTAAAAATGGAAAAACCTTATAAAAAGAGTGGTTCTCACCATAGGGACCTATTTTTAGAGGCCAAGGGTGACCACGCCTTAGAGAGAGAGAGAGTGGCTCTGATACCAGTGTAATGAACTAGGCACTAGGCTGCTAGTGATCCTCCTCCCAACCTCCCTTTATAGGGTAGGCTCCTAGCCCCTTGCCCTAGATGGATCCCCTGTCCACATTGCCTAGCCTGGCCCGTGGCCGTAAGCCTTGCCTAGCCTAGTCATTAGGGTACAGGACCCGTGTCCTGACAATCATTCCATCCTGTTACTAGACGTATGAAATCACCTACTTCATGTAGAATCTCTTTTGTAAGCTTTCCCTTTTTAGCTAATTGCATGACATTTGGCCAAATTTGACCATGATGGTCACTCACCTCTTCATCACAAAAATGTTCAATTTTTACTCCATAAGTAGCTGCCTCAACTGAAGAGGTGGCATGCTTGGTTGCCATATCTTCAACTAAGGTTTTCATTCCCCCCTTCCCAAAGTTAGTTCTCAAGGGTAGACCTGTCTCTATTAAGTGGATTTTACCATCCTTTAAAAAGACAACATTTTTTGACAAAGCATCACTAAAATCATCACAAACCCTTCTTACATGGTCTATACTATCACACCAAATACATCTATTAACAAACCCTTCTTTGGGCTGTTGTCTTTGTCTAGGAAGTGGCCCTGATGGTTGGCCTTTTTCTTCAAGCTTTGTAAACTTCACCGTCAAGTCACGCATTCACTTCACAAGCTCATCTAGCATGGACTCATCAAACTTAGGAGCGATAAAAGTAGGCTTTACCATTTTGTCAGATGTTGAGGTGGAAGGACTTGTAGTGCTTACTACCATCTTGTTCCTTCTTCTTTGTCGTTTGGCAAGCAGTGAAACAGCACCTTCAACCTCATTCCAGTCGGTCTTTAGTCCTTGCTCAGCATCTTTATCTTCAAGAAGAAGCTCCAAATTTTCTTGAAACTCTTTACCTGCAGCTTGTAAGAAAATATCTGTCTTCTTTGCATCTAGTGTGGCCCTTTCTGTCCTAGTGAGTTGTACATAGCGCCGCTCAACTTCCCTAAGTAGCTCTGTTATTGATAGTCCTTGCTTTGGCTTGACTACCCCTGCTAAGAATTTCCTTTTGTTCACTCTCTTCGAGTCCTCCATGAAATATTCCTCCTTTAAAGCTACTTTGAGTTCTTCCCAATTTCTCCCATTCCCATCTTTAACTGCCCTAACATGCTCCCTAATTTCTGGAGCAACAACTAGCTCAAAGCTTTGAATCATCTCACCTTCTGACACGCGATGCAGCTCCATCTCCTTCATATACTCGCGTAAGTACTTGGTTACATCTTTGCCATTGAACTGATCCATTGTCTTCACGACCGCTTGTATGGCCTTCGTTACTGAAATCTCCCTTCTTTCAGTAGCATGTTGTTGTTGCATGAACATTGAAAATGCTTGAAACATTTGCATTGTTGCTAGGTCAAAATGCATACCCTGTTGCTCAACATGATCACCCATGGTTACCCACAAACTTTCACCCTAGCAGATTCGCGTCGGGTTCACCAAAAATATGTCGAGAAATTTGCGGTCTTGCCAGGAAAGCACCGGGCTTATGGCTGTGAGAGTTTGTGACGGAACTCAACAAAAACCATATGAAGGAGTTAAACCATAGATGCCATGAAGAATAGGGTTTGGAAAGAAGTGCAATCAAAGAAGACACACTCTTTCTCTCTTGCACTCACACACACAAAGAAAGAACACAAAAGAGAGTGTCAAAACAACACAAAGATGAAAACATCAAGGCTATGGTCATATCGTATCATGGGTAGTATGAAAGGGTTAATAGATGAGTTAATGGCATTCAATCTTGGCTGACCAAATAGGCTACGAATTGTTCTTTGGAATTGTAGTTTTGTGCTTATCATAATATATATATTTTGTCTAGTGATTGGGATTAATTGTGTGTACAAATCCTCTTGGTTCATAGCAAGATAACTATGCTTACATCAAAAGAAAAATTATAGTATATGAGAGGTAGTATGATGGGATCCGGTGATAGAAGTATTTCATTGAGCCTTTCAGGGCCGAAGATAAACACTATACGTTGTTGAAAGTGTATTTTACGGCTAATCCATACGTTAATTCTAATAGATCGTACAGAGTGAAAGCGATAGAAATGATCATCATGTGGGTTATTCATCTAGGATAGTATGTGAGAAATGTAGATATGAGAAAAATGTATATATGAGAGAAGTGAAGAGATGAGAAGTTTCCCTCCCAAGCCCTATTCTTGCCCGTAGGCAATAAGGATACTGCGGGGAGAGATGTACCTGTAGCAAGGAAAACCTAAAATTTGTAGAGAGGATGAATTACTAAGAGTGAGAGAAATATATTTGGTTAAGGAGAGGAGATTAGATACATATATATATATTTTGGATTAGAGATGAAAATGAAAACAACAAGAAATCAAGAAAACATCAATGTAGAACACATCTTACTTGACAAACCCTTCGGCACAATTATTGATGGAGAGAGAAGAATAGTGGATAATTCCACTTTGATTGATACATCAAGTTAAAGACCTTCTTTGATTAGAGTTGATCGTCCAAGGTTAGCTTGTTGCAAGAATGGCTAGTCTTCTTCTAGGAGAAAGTGTAGGCTTAGGCTTATGTTAATGGCTAAATACAATTAGGCATTACTACTCACTCCCTCAAGAATTCCTCTCATCAATGGCTTGAATGCTTGAGTTGTTTTCAAGAAAGAAAAGGTACCCTTTTATAGGTGAAGGGAACCCCCAAGGGTTTACACAAGACGAGAGGAGCCAGTGTGAACAGGAATTGGAAAAGTTGGAAATGAGTTGTCCCTGCATGATGTAGGCAGACTGGGGTCCAGTATTTTGATCATATCTCCTCAACCGTGTCTTGAAATTAAAAAATAAAAATATGGGCTAAAACTTCAGCTCATTAGCTACGATTTTCATTTTAAAATCGTTTTCCAATTCGGATTGGAACCTTGTGTAAACAATTCATCAAAATAGGGTCCATTTCTGGCAGCAAAAGTCTTCCTGTGGTCCCCTTAGCCTAGACTTTCATTTGATTTCAAAGGACACCTCATGCCATATGAAATCATGAAATTTCTCCTTGACAAAGTTTTGTAATCATGCTTGCAATAATGCATTAAAATAAGTGTATCTTTGAAATCATGCCACCTAGTGTCCCACTAGGATTTGATTCCCTCCTAGTAGCTATTTAAAAAGAAATATAAGAAAAATATGAAAAATTCATAGAATATATATATATTGGAGTTTACTCTAGATATAGGATCTAGCTAGGGTGTGAGATGATAATGAGATAGTAGAAATAAAGAATCAATGCTTTTTGCCCCAAGTTAAAGAGGTGGAGCTATTGATGCTTTTCCCATAGTATTTTCTGATGGTAAAGTAAGAATAGGTTACCCTTGAGAAAAATAATAGGATGAGATAGAAGGCTTATTATTATACTTAAATATGCATATGTACATTATAGGAAAGATAATTATGTATCTACAAAATTACAAGATAGATCTTGTAGCATGCGTTCCCACTATGTACGTGTCACAGCACGACAACATGAGATGGCATGGTCCTCCATGTGGTCAGTCCAACCCATAAGTGACCCCCGATAAAACTTCAACTGGTCATAACTTTCTATCTAGAGCTCTAATCTGCAATCCAAAAAGACAAGCATGATCCATAATTTGAGCTTTACACATCTATCTGTTGACATTTTCTCACGCCATCTCTCCCTAGGTATCTTGATTGCCGGGGACCTGCTAAACCTTCTAACTTTGAATTGCAATATCTTGGGCACCGAGGCTCCGTTTGACGAGCTATCTGGACCTCCGACTTATAGAGCACATCAAACAACTACATCTTAGAGCACCGACTCATAACTTTGGTCATCCCTACCTGCTATCCCATATGGACCCTTCTTGAAGCCATTTTGGCCTAAAAAGATGCATTGAGCATACATTCCCACTGCCGCTAGGCTGCCCAGGGACTCCATACCCACTCTAGCCTTTTGCATTGCACCTACCTATAGCCTTTGCATTGATCACTTTCTTGAACATACCAGCTTTGGCTGCACCAACGTCTCAACGGCACTTCAAGTTTGAGAATGAGTAGATGTTTGACATGGTGTATGAGTTGTTGGAACATGAAGCCAATATATGCGAAAAGGATTATAGACCATGCACTTAGTGGGCACAAGAAATGGAAGAGAGGTTGCTGTCGGTGCCCAAACATCTATTTATGATGGTGGATAGTACTATAGTTCTCAGGGATCCAAGCATTGCTGGAAGCCCTCAACTTGCAAACAAAATTTGGTTGAAGCAATTCAAGTGTAGATGGACTCCTCTGGTAAGCTCTATTTATGTATTTTTGTAAATTGCACTCTCTTCTTGGTCCCCCCTTGCATTAGTATCAATTCTCTATTTTGTAGTTTGATGGTCTATTTGCTTTCTAAACATCACCACATGCCTTTCGATGGGCAAGGTCGTATGTCACTACACTTAGCATGGAGTATGGGTGGATTTATGCATGTGTAAGTGATTACATACTATACCACAATGAACATGTGCATGCTACATCATGTCCTGTGTGTGGAGAAGCACCAAGTCTACATCATGAAGCACTTCGCATGTAGTGATCATCAACTACAATATTTCACCATGGGAGACTACCAAGAAGGGAAATATACTTATTTATTTGCTTGTGCCATGGAAGTACAAAGTGTCAAATATTGATGTATACCTCAAGCCTCTCATAGAGGAGTTGGAAGAGTTATGGAAGGACATCCTCCTTGTCAATGTTTCACTTTTAAAGGAGAGGAGATAGGCCATGGTGAGGGTTATCCTTATGTGGAAAATGCATGAATATCCTCGCCTTGGAGAGATTTTTGGTATGTTATTTTCATTCTCCGCACTCTTTACCATTTGAATTTTAAAGCGTTTTTCAAAGGAAATGATATGAGTGCAAGGTTGTCCACATCGAGTCACAATGCATGTCCTACTTGTAGGCCATTTTTGGTGATGGGTGATGGAGTGGCTAGATGTCTTGCACAAGGTAGTCTATCCAAACAAACATCAGTTTTTTCCCCAAAGTCACAGCAAATACAACACTCCAACAAATGGGAAGACACCTCTAAAGCTTACAATGGCCAATTAGGAAATTAATTGGGAAGAGAACTACAATAGTGATCCACTCCCATCTACTCCACCAAAAGGTATTTCAAGGTACTCCATATTTTTAAGAATTCCATATTGGAAGGGCTAAAAAATATAGCATCTCTTGGATCCCATGCACATATTCAAGAATGTTTCTCACACCCTATGGGACCACATCACCAGGAAAAGGGACTCTTTGGAAGCTGCGGTCCTTGAAATGTCTCCTTGTTTTTTCCACTCCACATCAAGCCCCCAGTGGAAATATTTTACTTCCTAAAGCCCCATGGATTCTAACAAAAGATGATCTAGATCAAGTGAAGTGTTACATTGCATCAATTTACACACCAATGGGGTGCATGAGGTCAGTAATTGGAGCTTTCAAAAAGCCAAAGAAAGGTGGAAGCATTTAATTGTATAGGTTGAAATCCCATGATTGTCACAAGATGTTATAGATAATTATTTCATTCATTTTTGTTCATGTCCCTTGTTTTTATTACCGTACGTACATAGTGATGTGTGAACACACTTAGGAATGTCTGGGCTTTTTTTCTCTCACTAGGAGGTTATTTCCCCTGTGCATTGTACACTCATGACTCTAGAGCTATCTTGTCTTTCATTGCACTAAGAAATACTACTCTTTTTTGTGTGCCTTGATCTTCCTTTGTCTTCTCCAAGTTGTGTGTGTTTCCTTGCAACCCTATTTCCAACACATAACAAACATCCCAATCCAGGTCCAAAAAAGCATGTGAATCTGGCAACAATGATCCCCCCCATTGAGATAAAATAATCCAAGATGTAAAGTGACACTCAAGTACCCAAAAATCCGCTTGATAGTCTACCTTGGGCTATGCATAAATCTGCTCAATTGTGAGACTAAAAACTGAATATTTTGCCTCATATCTCACACATAAATAGGGCATCCAACAACAATTTGGTAGGCAGTGACATTGGCAAGATCACCAACATCATGAAGCCTCAAATTCAAACGTACTTCCATAGGAGTTGCAATAGGCTTGTAGTCCTCAAGTCCAATCTTACATAGCAATGTCTCTATGTAGCGTGTCTAACACAAGGCAATACCACCATCACACTGCTTAAGCTATATACCCAAGTAATGATGCAATAGTCCCAAATATTTTATCTTAAAATTAGCATATAAATAAGTTTTAAAACTATGCGTCTCATTTGGACCAATGATCAACAAATAATCCACGTATAGAAAAACAATGAGAAGTACATCACCCTCGTGATTTACATACAAAGTGATTTCTATTGGACTGTTACAAAATCCTCGTTTAACCAAATGAGTGTTATCTTTCTTATACCAAGCATGAGGAGATTGATTTAACCCATACAAAGATTTATTACATCTACACGCGTTATCCTCTTGTCCTTTCTTGGTAAAACTGTGAGGCTATGCTACATAAAAGTCATCAAATATGTCATCATTAAACCATTCCGTGCCAATGTATGATTAATATACATCCCATCCAAAATGAGCTGCCATTGCACATTAAAAATGCATTGTAGTAATATGACAAATGGGAGAAAAATTCTCTTTATAATCTTGCCTTTCTACTATGGATAGACTTTTGAAACAAGTGGATCCTTATAGCGATCAACCTCACCATCCATCTTGTGTTTCAAATTGTTAATCCACTTCCTACCTATGGACTTTTTTCCAAGAGGCAAATCACATAAAGTCCATGTGTTTGCTTCTATAAGTGCATCATATTTTGATTGCATGGTAGCCATCCAGTTTTTTGAATTTTATGCTTCATCAAAAGACACAGGTTCATCAACATAGTGTAGGCTACACACACCCAAAGCATAACAATCTGATGCATAAGATGCATGGCGAGAAACTAAACAAGTACAACTAGACAAAGGTGCATCCAATCTACTATCATGCAAAGTATGCACCAGCCAATTTGGCATACCTCTAGCATGCTCATTTCCAGCCCTTTCCTCACCAAGTACATCATGTACATCTGCATCAGTAATAGACTGATCTGTAACAATTTTTAGAAACCCGCATAGATTATACATTTTCCTCATTGGAATTGACATTTGTATTTCCACCACTGAAAAGAGGCAAAAAAGTGTCATAAATGTCCTGTGAGCTTACATTACTATCTCTAGTACATGACAGCAAGGGCTGAACAAAATCTTCCACAAACACATCCCCTGAAACCAAAATATGCTTTGTTTGTGGATGATACAACCTGTAATCTTTGCTTTTAGTACTATAACCTGCAAAAATACATTTGACAGCCTTATCATCCAATTTTCAATATTGTGTTTGTGGCACAAAAGTTTATGCCAAACAATCCAAAACACGCATGTGCTCAATAGAAGGCTTTCTATCATGCCATGCTTCACATGGAGTAATAGACTACAAAGCTTCCATAGGACACCTGTTTAGTACATAAGTGGCACACATGATGGCCTCAATCTAAAAAGAATGCGGCAAAGCTTGACTTTTGACCATACATCATGCCATTTCCATAAGTGACCTGTTTTTTCTCTCAGCAACACCATTTTGCTAAGGTGTATAAGGCACTATACATTGGTGTTTTATCCCACAACTAGCTAGAAATGCATTAAATTCTTTATACCCCCCCCCTCAATCGGAATGGAGGGTGCCCATAGTACATTTCAAGACATTTTCAGCCATAGCTAGAAATTGTTTAAAGCGCATGAAAACTTTGGACTTCGCTTTAAGAAGAAATACCCATGCATGCCTAGAGTAATCATCAAGGAAAGTCACAAAGTAAAGGTAATTTCCTAAGGACGTAGTTTGCATGGGCCCACAAACATTAGTATCTCGGGGGGTTCACTGTGTGTAAAACTACCATATCACGTGCATTCAAGACATGTTTGTAAAACCCCTTATCTATGAATTTTGCTAGGAATATAATGTACCCTTTTCTTTCTAAATATGTAAGTTTTTTTCAAAGTTGGAAAAAGAATACCCTTCTTATATATATTTTATGTAAGTTTCAAGAACTTTAAATACCCTTTTGTTGAACTCACGTGATAGGTTACATTTTATTTGGTGACCTCCCCGGGATCACTATGCACAAGCTACAACCTGCATGTGGCCTTAACTGAACCATCCTTTGGAAACATAGAACGCTATATTTTACTAAAAATACAGCCTTCACAAACATGTTTGGAAGGTGCTTCAAGAGGCATCAAAGAAGTAACCATATCAAATTTTTGCAAATGTAGCAAACTGGAAAAATTCAGATGCCCAAAACGTGCATGATGCCACAGTTTTGCATTTGAAACAGCCCTTGAATTTTCAATTCCATTTGAAAAAAAATTCCACACTTGTCATACAAAATGAGCTTATACATCCCATGGCACAAAAGACCAGATGCAACAATTTTATCACCAAAACTAAGATCATGAACTGTACATCTATCATCAACAAATTTGACAACAAGTTCAAATCTAGCAAGTGTAGATACAGACAAAAGATTCTTCTTGATCCTAGGTACATAAAGTGCATCAACAAGTAAGTTGCATGTGCTGATGTTAGCTGTTGTGTTCTTTGTAAATCATTATAATACTTCTACTTGATACATGACTTAATTAAAGCCTGCCAAACCCCTATTAATTTTCCAAGTTAGTAACTTGCTTCAAAAGCCCTTTATCTGACATCATTAGCGATAGATGTCTATCTATGAGCTATCATGTTCCATTTGTCCCCACGACTCATATACATGATGTACACGGTATGTAGATGGCTATCATGGCTTCAGATTTGAAAAAATTGCATCTTTGGCTAGGGGTTAGACCTTTTTAGGTTAAAACCCTTAGCTTCTATTATCTATTCATAGCCTTCTGACAAAGTTTGGCTTGATTTGGACTTGTATTTGGTACTTTTTTGGATGTCGGTGTCAAGAATGATTGATAGGTATCTCCACCGCCTTCTGGCTACCAACTACATGTAGAACTAATGATGACGACCAAAATTTGACTTGACCATTTGCTACTCTTGCAGACCTCTATCACGATAGATGACTAAATTGTCATTTTTGCCCCTTTTGTTGTTGTCAGTATTATTAGGCCCTTTTGTTTATTAGACTTCATTAAGTCACATATAAGTTAGAAGATTTACAGTGGAAAGATCTACTTCATGTATATGGCTTTGTAGCTGCATGAAATGTCTAATAGGCAACTTTACACTTGATGGATGCTTTCGTTTAGTTGCATCACCAACTTCCTTTGTCCTTTTAGAGTTCATCACAGATTTTTATGACCATTCTCTATCATGTTTGGCCCTATGTTGCTGTTAAAGGCTGATCCGCATTCTTTTCTTACCTCTGACATTACCCACTACGTGTATGGATTTTGAGACATTTTTGTGAAGTGTCACCATTTTTTTGGACCTTATTTGTTTTGTATTGCACGACATCTCTTCAATCTTTTCTTCATCTCGATTATGGTATTTTTTAAATTTGTTTTTTGAAAATCTCAAAAATAACAAAATAAAACCAAAAATCAAGTCAACCCAAAAAAGCAAAAGCTTTTTAATAGAGTTCTAAACTCTATTTATGCTGTACACATTTCCCTAGGGGCTCATATATGGATTTTGTCCCTGTAATGCTATTATGAGGACATAAACTCCAAATTTTGTCAAAAAATTATCGCAATTAAACGCAAAAATTTAGTACAACTCACAAAGCATTGCCCTCTAATATTCATATATTAGGTTCGCATTAAGAATGCCTCCCTCCCTCATATTTGGAGGCGTCCTCAATAGCAAGGTATCACCAAGGGTATGTGTTCTGCTTGGGCAATCAAAAAATGTGCCTATGTAGGCCTTGTAATGTAGCCCTATTATGCATACACAGTCAATGCATGGAAGAAATATATGATATGCAGGATGTGGGTATAAGAAATTTTCTTATTGGCATTTGTTGGTGAGGCTTCCTATTCTAAGCAATGTGATGCTCTATGAAGCTCTTGTGTCGTTTGCTTGATTGAAGGTTGTAATGCTTTTTTGAAGGCTTACTTATCTGTTTGATGCTTCTTTGGGATCCATTTTAGCCTTGTGGTTGGTCTTCATATTTCTCATTGTTCCTTAGAATGGTTTATCTTCTAACTGTATTGTAGTCGTAGGAGGAATTGAAAGAGCTTAAGCGATAATGCAGTCATAATAGTTTTATTTATTTACTTTGGGACCCACTTTTTCTTCATTACTGGTTGTTTTGTTGATTCTACTCGTTTGGGAACCCATACTTGTCCCTGCTTCATTTGTGTTTGAAGAGACTTCTTTGGGATTCACCTTGTCTTTGTGTGAGTGAGCAGTTGTCTTTGCTTTAGTACTTGTACGCTTGGTTGAAAATGGGATTTAGGCTTTGGTCCTTGATGCTTTAACTGTGTTGGAATCCAAATAAACTCTTGAACTCTTTGTGCTTGAAACAACTTCTTTGGAACCCAAATCTGACTAACAAAAGCTTGCGACTTTGTGATTTTTGGAGATGTTCTTACAGGATTTGATTGTTCTCCTTTTGGTGTTGGATCTTGTGATTTTTCATCAGAGATATTTGTCTTCTTGATTCATGCTTGTCTTTCGCGGAGCTAGCTCTTTGGTATCCAGATTTGTCAAACTTTTTGGTTCACACTTGTTGTTCTTTTCTTTTGGCCTTCTTTGGTTGCTACAAAAGCTGCTAGTGATGGTGATGACCTAAGTTGTTGGCAAGGGATTTCATAAGAATCATCATTGTCAATACTGTCCTCAACAAAAGTTGCATTCTAGAACTTTCCCTTTGTGGTTTGGCTAGTTATGGAAAGTTAATGTCTGCTTGTTCTTGGGTTGTTTTTTTTGGGATGACTTTTCTATCCACTTGATTAGCGTGTTGTTAGCTAATTTTGACATGGCCGCGTTCTTCTTGACTGAGTCTTTTCTGCATCTATAGGAGCCATGCACGAGGATTCTTGTTGCAGTTGTGTTTCCACTAAGGATTTTGGACTCCACTTTTGATGCACTTTATTTCTGCAGATGTCATTGGTTCTTGGGTTCTTGATCTGGACAATCATAAAACAGTGCATTTGTTAAAGTGTTGTTCAAGTCAATCACACTCACTCCAACGTAAGGAACGACATCATAGCCATCTTCATCACAAAGCTTTGTTGCTGAATCGTCTTGAATAGCACACACTTCGAGAGTAGCCAAGATATGTTTCCATTCAACAGGCTATAAAGATTCCTCACGAAATGGTTGCTTTTATCTTCAATTTCCCTTTCTAGGATTCCCTCCTCTCGCTTTAAGGTTCTGCATTTTGAAGCTCCACATATCCACAGTTCTTTAGGCTTACCCAACCATGCTAGAAGTTTTGATCCTACTATAGTAGCAGAATCAAACTCCTACATACGTGTTATTGTCACATCTCTAAAACTATGGTTCTTAAAGTTTATCGTTGTCATTGTTTCCATATGTCTCAGGTAGATATAATCATAACCCCAATCTTGGACCATTTTCAGTTGTCGCATGAATGGTCTTCCTAGAATCATATCATAATTGTTCTTCTTATCAAGGTCGACAATAGAAAATTTTGGATCATATTCAATGCCACAAGAAGTAGCAACAGTTGATTTTTGTAGTAGTCATATGGGCCTTTCCATGTGTCCATCTGCAAGCTACAGTTTCATCCTTGTAGCCCTCTCACTGCTATTTCCCCCCCCCCCCTTTTCCAGATCTCTTTTTTTGTGATGGAAACTCTAGCTCCATTGTCAAGAATTTCTATGGTTTTTACACCTTGGAATTCCACAAAAAGAGTGATGTTTCCATCTTCTCCCTCATAGTACTCTCTGACCTTGTTTAATGACATCGGTCTAGTATTTAGATGAGGCATTTCCAGCTCTCTGATCCCTTCCTCGGTTTGAGTCATTGGTTTTCTAACATCAAATTTCTCTTGTCATTTTCTCACAGTAGTCCACATGTTTGATCTTATCTTGAGCAACTTGGCTAACGTTATTGTACAATGACTGGTGTTGACAAAATGTCTATCAATCCTTTTGAATCAATGACCTTGTTGGAAGACAATCATTGTGATGGGATTGCAACAACCTTTGACTTGGCCTCGTACTCTCCCGTTTCCATGACATGGCATGTGCACCATGTGAAACTAAATTATCTACGTCACTCTCAATGATTTTGCTATGTGGGACCAAATGCTATTATGTACATAGTGTGATATATGCGAAAATAGATGCCGCAGTTGCATCTCTATATATACCTTGCAGAGATAGCGAGGCCCTTAACGTGGCACTATGGCATGATTTTTCACATAAATATATGCCTGTTTTTCTTTAGAAATGTTCAAATGTCAAGTGTATTGAAGTGGCACTCTCGTTTTGCCTAGAAAGTTCAATGCGGGCGATCTCGGTCAAAAATAGTAGGTTTTATGCGCGGGTGGAAGAGATGCATCCAAAGTGTTTTTCAAGTGTTAAAATGAGGTTCAAGATGAAATTTAAGCCCAATGGGATTTTTTGACAACTCTAGGGATTTTTCCTAGCTCGTTTGGGCTTTTTATGGGCAAAAAAGGGAATTTTTGGGCTAAAAATGGTCATAAAATGGTAAAACATGACCCAAAATTTCTCAAACATGGCTCAACATGACAAATCACTCATGGTTCCGTGACTATTAGAAGTGATGGATCATTTTAGAAGATCAATATGCTCCTCTATGAAGGGATACAAAGCCTGCACCTAAGGTATGCTAGTGCAGTCACGTGCTGTTCCAACCATGTATTCGAGACTGTGAGTCCACCAATGAGGAATTCCCATCTTCAAATAACCACTTGGGAATGAATAATGAATTTATGAAGCTTTCATGAACTGGTTACGACGGAGAATTGAAGCGTTTGCGTAGGGTTTTTATCAGGGCGAAAGAGCACTGCAACTGTGTAATTGGCTACACCAAATCATCACACACACAAGATTTTTGAGTTGATCTTGGTTCTTTTTCAAAGAGAAGATTTCATGGCTGGATTTTTGTTATTTTTTAGTGTGTTTTTAGCCTGAAATCTTCTATGACTTGCTTGATTTTGCTGCGAACTCTCACAGTTAGAGGCCCGATGCTTTCCTAGCTGCACTCCGCACTTCTTGACACAAGTTTGGTGAACCTAACATGAAGTAGGCTAGGGTGAGGGTTCAAAATCTTCCTTTAAGGTATCAAAACAAAGGTTTAAATCTATGGAGCAACAAGAGCAATAGGGGGTTCGATTTGATCCTGTCACAATGCAAATGTTTCAAGCTTTTGCGGTGTTTATGCAGTAGCAAGCTGCACAAAGGAAGGAGCTTTCCTCAACTAAAGCACTTCAATATGTGGTGGAATTTATAAGAGAGGATTTTGAACGGTAAGGTGGAATTTACATTGGGTGAGGTCCTTGGAATAGCAAAGAGGGAGTTCCATGAAGAGATAATTGATATCATCAAGAGGAAGAGAGAGTCTCTTACTGAATCTATCCTTGTATAGGGTGAAGAAGAGACTTTAAATACACAAGTAGTACAGGTCTATGGTGTGCAAGGTGATCAAACTATTGTTGGATGCTACAAGTCTAGGGGAGGAGTAAAACATGTTCACTTCTTGGATGACGAAGATGAAGTCAAGACCACTCACAAGATTTACTACTTGAAGAGTCACTGGGCAAGAGCAACTACTGAGACCCTAGTGAAAGTGGGAGACTTGGAAGAGCCATACATTGCACTGATAGATCATGGGTCAAAAATTAATCTTATGTCAAAAAGTTTATATCAAAAGGGAAATGGGCAATTGATATAAATCGTGGATGGATGATCCGTGCAGCAAACAACTCATCGGGAGAGTTGTACGGAGCTTGTCCAAATGCAAAGGTGACTTTAGGGGATGTGAAAGATTACCAGAATTTCTTTGTATAGGAGATGTCTACATACCCTCTTATCCTTGGGCAGCCATACATCACTGCTACTCACATGGAAATCAAGGTAATGGATGATGGGTTAACTTATGCAAGGATAAGGATCAGGGATGGGAAGCATGCAGTACAATTCCTTACTGTTTGTGTGGACCATGAAAGGAACCATGAAAGTCTTATAGAGCAACCCTTGCCAAATACAAACGAAGAATTCAAGGACTACTAGGATATGAGGGGTTTTGGCCATGTACCATTGTAGAGCAGGATAGCAGTGGTACAAGAAGAGAAAAGTTCTTGCATGCTATATATGCAAAGGAAACGTTTTCTACAGGTTTTGTAGGATTAATAGACTATGGATCTATTGCTTTTACAAAATGTGAGGACTTAAAGCGGGGTGAACGAAAACATGTAAATAGTGTATAAAGAGGTTTGAAGATGAATGGTTTGCTAGAAAATGATGAACGTAATCAGGAGTGTTTGATGAGTATTTGTTTGTGGATACTCTGCAAGACTTCGAGTCTTTAGTGGATTCCAATTTTTGTATGGGAAGTGAGGATGTGAAATTTTGCTCAATGGAAATGTATAAAGTCATTGATGATTTCAAAAATGCTAAAGGTGTTGACGTACGAGTGGAGACCAAGTACAAGTCTCCGGCAAAGAAAGTGAAACTAGTGGCACTATCTCTACCAAAAGATTGCACAAATAAGATGGAACAAGCTTCTTTGCAACCTTGCCTTCGTGACCCAAGCAATATTGGACACAAGTTCACACAGGAATCTTTGAAGGAGTTAAAGGTTTGTTGCGAGAACAGCTTGACAAAAGTTGAAAAGTTATGCTTTGAAGACATGCTTGCCAAACATGGGAAATCTTTTGCATTTAAGCCTCATGAGATAGGATATGTTGATCCATCATTTGTTGCTCCTATGGTGATCTTCACTATCCCTCATATACCTTGGAACTTTAGGCCTATTCCAGTTCCAAAGGCTTATTTGCCAAAACTCATTGCGCTGCCTAATGAAAAGATCAAGATGGGTATTTTGGAGCCTTCTTGTGCTCCATATTCAAAGAGGTGGTTCACAATTCTAAAGAAAGATGGTTCTTTACGCTTTATGCAGGATATGCAACCTGTAAATAAGGTGAAAAAAAAAAGTGGGTATAGGGCCAGCCATAGATGAATTTGCAGAGGCATTTGTAGGAAGGGCAATATAGTCTATGGGAGATTTTTACTCAAGATATGATCAGTTCCAACTAGCAATGGAAAGCAGGGACCTGACAACCATGAGAAAAACTTTAGGCCTAGTAAGGATGTGCACCTTACCACGTAGGGAGCAACTAATTCAGTTGCACATATGATGAATGGTATGAAAAAATTCCTACCTGACTTCATACCTCAAACTACAATGCCTTTCCTGGATGATGTTCCAATCAAAAGATGTGATGTAGGTGATCTAGATGTGGCTCTAGACTCAAGGAGGTTCCGCAGGTATGTGGAAAACCATATCAATGAATATGATAAGATCTTATCAAGGCTGGAAGAAGTGAACCTTACCTTGTCTGGGCAAAAGTCATTGTTTGGTGTGAATGAAGTTCTCATTGTAGTACATATGTGTGGGCCATATAGTAGAAGGGCCTTGTCCTGCAAAGATTGATGTAATTCAAAGAATGAAAGAGAAATGTATAAATGTCACTAAGGTTCAACGTTTCTTGGGTGCATGCGTGATTTATGTTATCTGGATTCCGCATTATGCACATGTAGCAGAGCATTTGTATCAACTTTTGAGAAAGAATCAAAAGTTTCAATGGGAAGAAATTCATACACATGCCATGAGGAAATTAAAGAAGTTGTTGCTTATGTCTCCAACTCTGAGGAAAGTAAACTATGATTGTGGAAGACATGTGATTGTGACAGTAGATACTAGCCCCACAGGAATTGGATGGGCGATTGGCCAAGATGATGAAGATAGTAAGCAGTATGTAGTGAGATTTGGAGCAAAAGTCCTAAGTGCTCATCAACGCAATAATCCACAGGTGAAAAGGGAATTATGGGGAGAAGTTACAGTCTTGAAATGTGATAAAGAGTATTTGATAGGTGCAAATGTAATAGTGGAGACGATTGTCTACCTCTTCTTGGAATGATCACAAGCTGCTCAACTCCTGACATTGCTATGTTGAGGTGGATTGCCTACATAAAGTCCTTAAATCCGGAATTTAAGCATATTGCACAAAAAGATATTGGCGGTCGCGGATATGCTTTTCAGAGCAAGGTATGAAAATGAAGAAGACATGGTGGTCGAGGGCGATGATGTAGGCACAAGGTTTTATGATATCTATCATGCCAAGGGTAATCATGTTTTCCTGTCAAATGCACTTGAGTGATTTACAGAGGACCTATATCAAGGTGACTAGTTTCTCATTGGACATAATTTGAGCACTTTGACAAGGCAAGAAGGGTGGACAGATCAAGATTTCAAAAGAATACGCAGAAAATCCTATGGATACGTTTTGAAAGATGGATACTTGTGGAGACATCCAAAACAAAGAAATGGGATGTCGTTGAGAGTTATGAATGATAAGGATGATCAAAATGAGCTTATGAAAAAGTTTCATGAGATTCTTTATGTTGGACATAGAGGTGTATGGGCCACCTTTACTAAAATGAAAGAGAGGTATTGGTGAAAAGGTATGTATAAAGATGTATCTCACTTTGTGGAGTCTTGTGAGACCTTTCAAATGTATTCAAATGTACGTCATCGTGATGGGTTGCACCCTACTTACCCATTGGCCATGCACTACAAGTGGGTAGTAGATCTGGTTACAATGCCATTGGGCTTATGGAAAATGAGATACATAGTTCTTGCATGAGAAGACTTAACCAACCAAGTTGAAGGTCGTGCTCTAAGAACAAAAAGCACAGAAGGAATATGTGAGTTCCTCTTGGATGATGTAATTAGCCATTATCATTGTATTGGGAAAATAATAGCGGACAAGGATGAGTTGTATGGTGACAAAGCAAGGGATTGTTTCTCTAGATTGGGCATTAAACTCGCTCTCACTACTGCATACAATCCTAAAGGGAATGGTAAATCATAACGTGGGCATCCTCCTATCATTAAATCATTGGCTAAGGTGTGAAAAGGTAAAGTGGGAGAGTGGCCTAGGTTATTGCCTTATGCTTTATGGGTCGATCGTACAACTCCTTATGCTTTATGGGTTGATCGTACAACTCATAGCTCAATTACTGGTTATATTCCTTTGAGTTGATGTATGGTCAGAAACCTATAATGCCAATTGAGGATGTAATTCACACATGGAATGTATTGCCTTGGGAAGATGGAATGAGTAGGGAAGGCCTTCTTACTTTGCACATAGAGCAATTAGAAAGAAGGCCTGAAGATATTGAGATTGCAGTAGCATGAATAAGAGATGCAAGCTTGAAGAATAAGGACAGATTTGATAAAAGGCACAGGCTCAGACCTAGAGCTATTGAGGAAGGTGATTGGGTGTTGGTGTATGATAATAGTCTTGATAACCACCATTCAGAGATAAGGGCCCTTTCAAAGAGATAGTTTGGCCCTTATGTGGTTAACCATGTACACTGGAATGCAACTTATACCTTGCATGAGTTGGATGGTACAGAATTGAAGATTCCCATTGCAGGCAAAAGAATTAAATTGTTCAAAAGAAGAGGCGATACAAATCCCTTTGTTTCACAAGAAAGTCAAAATGAAGTCTCTCATAACCATGTTATTGATGATGATAAGGAAAGAGATGATGATTCAAGGGATTCGCTGCAAGTGATGTTGAAATCGATATGTTTGTTGACTTAAATGAGGACTGAACCTGCAAAAGCTATGTGTGGCATATGCCGGAGGATGTGCAGGTTTAGAGGGGGTGGATTTCATTCCATGTCATGTGCATCATGTGAAACTAAATTATCTACCTCACTCTCAATGCTTTTGCTATGTGGGGCCAAATGCGATTATGTACATAGTGTGATATATGTGAAAATAGATGCCGCCGTTGGAGCTCTGTATATACCTTACGGTATATACCTTGATGTGGCACTATGGAATGATTTTTCACATAAACATATTCCTATTTTTCTTTATAAAAGTACAAATGTCAAGTGTATGGAAGTGGCACGCTCATTTTGCCTAGAAAGTTCAATGCGGGCGATCTCGGTAAAAAATAGCAGGTTTCATGCGCGGGAGGAAACAATGCATCTAGAGTACTTTTCAAGTGGTAAAATGAGGTTCAAGATGAAATTTAAGCCCAATGGGATTTTTCCACTATTTTAGGGATTTTTTCTAGCTCGTTTGGGCTTTTTACGGGCAAAAAAAGGCATTTTTGGGCTGAAAATGGTCATAAAATGGTAAAAAATGGCTCAAAATGCCACATCATTCATGGTGGAGTGAATATGAGAAGTGAGGGATCATTTTATAATATTAATATGAGCACTATAAGCTCCTTTATCAAGGGATACAAAGCCTACACCTAAGGTATGCTAGTGCAGTCCCGTGGTGTTCCAACCCTGTATTCGAAGCTATGAGGCCACCAGTGAGGGTTTCCCCTCTTCAAATAACCACTTGTGAATGAATAATGAAGTTCTGAAGCTTCCATGAAATGGCTACGATGGAGAATTGAAGCGTTTGTGTAGGGTTTTTATCAGGACAAAAGAGCACTGCAACTGTGTAATTGGCATTGAGGCTACACCAAATCATCACACACACAAGAGTTTTGAGTTGATCTTGTTTCTTTTTCAAAGAGAAGCTTTCATGGCTGGAGTTTTTTTCCTTTTCAATGTGTTTTTAGCCTCAAATCTTCTATGAATTGCTTGATTTGGCTACAAACTCTTACAGTCAAAGGCCCAGCACTTTCCTATCCGCACTTCGCACTTCTTGACACCGTATAGGATGGTAGTGTTCTTAGTGAATGGGGTTGATTATCCATAGACTATAAAGATTCTTTGTCTCCCCAATACAATCCATTTCTAGAATCATTTAAGATCCAACCTCAAATTCCTCTATGGGTGGAAGAGACACTCCTCTTCCATCACCCTTTTGGTTTACTCGTCTGCTTATCTCACTTGCTTCATTGGCCTCTCTAGCTTGTTTCCATAATTTTTCAAGACCATGAATTGAAGAGTTATTTGTGGTATTCAACACTATCCTTGGTTGTAATGCGGGGTCCTTGAGCTTTTGGTCGTGCTCGTGACTAGAATCTATATATTTTTGTTCCTAGCTTGGTGGGATTACTGGTTTAGGTGGGACAAGGATCACACCCTCAGGTTTTATTGGTGGTTCTAGTAAATCTTGGGCTATTTGAATCATTTTCTTGCACATTTCCAGCATGTCATTTTCTAGTTCTGCAAAGGGTTATGTCATCCATCTTTGTTCTTCGGTTTGATTGTTTTTGAGTCGTGTTTTATAGGGTTTTAGGAGGGTGTTTGATGGCTCATTAACCTTATTGACCATTACTGATCCTCCGAAACTAGCATTTCTCAGTTTTTCATATGTGAATGGTTCTTATGGGGGTTGATACATCTACGCAAGAGAAGGTGTAACCATTTCCTCATGTTGTATTATCTTTTCTTTAGCTTGGGTAATCTCCTCAGCTATGAATTTTTTCTCTCATTCCCTACGTGCTTTTGTCTAGCCTTTCTAGCTTTCCAACTGTTCCATTTTCTCTTGGTTTTTTTACTAGGTGTGTTGGTCTACGTCCCTGGACTCGTTTCAGTCTCCATTTTCTCTATCTCTTGATTCTCCTTAACTTCCTTCTGAGCTTGTGCTCTTCTGACTACCTGAACCGGTACAACGTTTTTATTTTCCGAGCTACTGGGTAGCTGAACAATTCTTGAGACATTTGTTATGATATTTCTAACTCAGTTTGGATTTTTTTGGACAGTTGGGGATCAAGTGAATGACACCACTGTCAAGACAATAGACGTTTACTTGTGTGATCTCCGTCTAAGGACATTGTTTGACCAAGTGTTTGTCACGGCTTTTGTGACAATATGGATCTGGTTGAGGAGCTTCTTCTTGCAATTCCTCTTAGCTGTAAATAGGCTCTAACCTAGCTAAGCCTCGGTTCACAATGAACCGCAATGTCCTTTCATCCATCTCATACCTTCTTTCTTCAGGTCAAAATGCAGGAGGTGGAGGTTGTACTAGCCTCACCACTCGTACCAATGTGTTAGCAACATCTAGGTCCTCAATCCAATGCCAAGTTTGCATGATTCCAATGTCGTCATGAAGCAAGCTCCTATGAGCTTTTGGGTGAGTTTTCTTCAAACCGTGTGTCTGTTTGGTGATTTCTTAATACCTATTGGTTCACGGCAGTGAGTAGAGCTACGCGTCAGGACCATACACAATGAAGAGTGGTGACCTACATTTTCCTACCTATATTTATACGATATTGTTGTAAGAGGTGGTTTGAGGTAGGATATCAAGTCATAACCGTCTACCAATCCCTTTGAGGAAATAGAGGATACAACCAGATTTCCAACTAGGCAAGCTAGAATGGTTGAAACACCAAATTTTCCTTCATATCTCAACCCAAATTCTGAAACGTTGCAATCTTGGTTGCAACCCACAAAATGAGGGAGCATGATTTCTATAGAGGAGAAGATCCTATTACAAACGGATCATATGTGACCCTTATAGTCTCACCAATGCCTGTTTATTCTTACTCTTATCCCAAGAAGATCAAGGGACCAACAACGGTGCCTACCAAAATAAGATTCCCCAATATTTGGAAAATCAAGACAATTAGAAGATTTGCAATGGAATCACTTGTTGAAAGGTCATATAGAGGATATAAGATGGAAGAAGTAGTTGACCAAAGATTGAGACATGAACGAGACCCTGTAAGGGGAGAAGGACGAGGAAATTTCACAATTAGGCTGATAGATCACAGACATGTTAGACCTTCTCAAGTCCAAAAATGGGTTAACAAGAAATATTCATGGGAAAGAGACCCTAGAGATCACATGGGAACGTTCTTGGGAGTGATCCGAGCAGAAGAGGTTAGGGACTTTGATGCACAGTTTGTTGGATTTGGACTCACCTTGGAGGAGGAGGCCTCCACCTAGTTTGATTATATTGAAAGACGAAACTTCGAGACCATCCAAGAAGTATTTGATGAATCTATGGAGGAATTCTCTCAAAGAAGGATAGCCCATAATATTGACTCTCAAATCCATAATTTCAAGCAAAAAGAGGAAGAATCTATCAGGAAGGTAGCCCTACGGTTGAAACAATACGTAAAATTCCTCCCAATGGAAGAATTACCTACTCAATCCAGACTCATGTTGATATTTATCCAGGGATTGAGAAATGCAAATCTTCAAAAGGATTTTCATATGAAGAAAAGCCCCACTCTTAATGAGTTAACCAAAGAGTCTTTATTCCTGGTAGATAGTTTTGCAATCTACAAGGATGGAGATCAAAGAGACAGAGATGATGATTCATCATCTCAACAAAGTGGAGCTAAGTCCATGAAAATCAACACAACAAAATGAACCGGCGGTAAATCAAAGAGTGATTCATACAGGAGGTGTTGAAGAAGATTAGCCCATTTTCTAAGCCACAGGCTAACCAACTAAATGGGTGAGACATCGAAATGTTAGACAAATCATGTGACTGAAGAATGCTACTACATTAAGGGATGTGTGTGAGAAATACAGTATGTTCCCCAAGCACAAGTAACACCATCTAAAATACCACCAATGCCTATCTATACGACAGGGAATTGTCCAAGACCAGTTGGGTTTGAAAGACCACAGTCAGTTTTGGGGCAACAACCACCACTCCTAGGAGCAAGAGCGATAGGTGTGAGGTATAGGCCCTCTTTGGAAGAACTAGAGGAACAAGCTTTATTGCATGTACCTATATATTACGAAAAGCCAAGTGGAACTATGGCTTGTCCTGCATACTACCCACGATAAGAGCTGAGAGCACCAAAACCATGGAGCATGATCGGCAATGTTGGACCACCAACAATGACACATGCTACAAGAGAAAGTAGACAAAGTTTGGACAAGAGAACATTGCTATTCATATCCATTGGGGGCTTCAATATGGATCGAGGCCTACCTACCAACAGAGGGGAGTTCAAGGAGTGCCACGACAACCATTGGGACAATGCTATAAGTGTGGAGGTGACCACCTCATGAAATATTGTCCTCATACAGAAATAGTCTGATTCAATGCGTGTCCAGACTCCGGCATCAATCATTTGATCACCGATTGTCCAAAAAGTTAAAAAAAAGCAGTTAAAACAACTTTACACATCTTGGAGGTGATCCCTTCAAGAAGTGGTTCATAAAACGAAACAGTAATACCTATATAGATTATCACATGAGCTCAAGCTCAAAAAGAGAAAGGGGAACCAATAATTGAAGAACTAAGACTGAAATCACCTAGCATCGAACAAAAAAGCCAACAAAACACATGGAAGGCTAGGAAAGCACGTAGGGAAGTTAGGAAATAAAGAGAACAAAGTGCCCTAGCAAACAAATTATAACAAACCAAAGACAGATTGGAAAAACTTGAAATACAAATTGTTCAAAAACCAAAAACTCCAACAGACATAGAGCTTGAGAAGAAAAAAGCATAAAAGAGTGCGAGATTAGGAGGATCTATGCTAGTCGAGAAAGTAAAGGAGCATCTAGACGCACTCTTAAAGGCCTATGAATCGAGTCTTAAAATCAACCAAATGCAAGAACACGGATGGATGACATTCCCTATGCAAAGCTAGAAAAACAAAGACTAAAAATATGTTGAAATATGATACAAACAAAACCCTACTAAAGACAACTGCAAAAAAACAAGAGGAGTGGGAAGAACATCCAGTATCAATACCAAGAGCCCCTCCAACACACAAATTTGATAGGACATGTGTTACTTCAAAAACTGAATTGAACAAAAATCAGTTGAAAAACCTGGGATAGTGATGAGCACAACAGATTAGAAGTCTAAAGGTTTTAGCCTATTATATCGGAAATATTTAAAGGGGACAAAGGCTTGAATTATCTTTGGAGGCAAATAAGGGAAGCCAATGAAGCTAATGAATTAAGACAAAGGGTTAACAAAACCGGTATGGAAGGAGATAACTTTCTTCCTCCTATTGAAAAATTTGAGGCAGAACCTCAAGCAGATCCAGAGATGCACTCCTATTAGGGAGCCAAGGGATCTGTGAGATCTTGGAATAGCCAACCTATGTCTCTAAGAACTTTGTCCTCTTATATGGGAGAATATGAATCAAAGTCGGATGTGAAAGTTATGACATGATAGAAACTCTCTACAAAGAAGGGGATGGACTCCAAGGGGTTGATAACCATCTTATCTACTCTAGTGACTTGTACCATTACTCTCGTCAAGCTCCTCAGATAAGACCTCATATGTGGACTACAGTAGAAAAATGTCTCGAAAAGTTTGGGATAAAGGATCAAATTCACAAATGCAAAAAGGAATTAAAAACTTAGAGAAACCTCAATTAAACATGCAATCAGTACCATTAAACTAGCTAGGAGAACACTGTGAAGGGAAAGATGTCAATACCACACTCCTAGTTAGAAGGTGTCACAACCATGGAAATTCTCAATAGTGGAGCGGGTGTAGCCATTGTGACCAAGGATGTATGGAAAAAATGGGGGAAACCAGCTTTGAGGACCACCAGGATGAAGTTGCAACTTGTTGATGGCTACATGGAGAGACCCATAGGGCTCCTAGAAAAGGTAGTTGTTACCTCTTGTGAAACTGAGTACGAGAATACCTTTTCAAGAGTGGATTTTGGTAAGAAGAATAACTACGACATAATACTTGGACAACCATTCATGCAGCAATTAAAGATGGTCCAAGATTGGGGCTATAATCATATATACCTCAGACACATGGAAACTACTACGAAAATAAACTATAAAGACCATAGCTAACAAAGATGGGGATAGAACCCCAATAGAGGAATTTGATTACGCTACGTTGGTAGGGTAGAAACTTTTAGCCTAGCTAGGTAGACCAAAGGAGTTATGGATGTGTGGGGCATCCAATTGTGGAAGCCTACTCAAATGGGAAGAATGTATTCTAGAAAGAGCTATTTAGGATACAAAATAAATTTCAAAACCTTTTCCAAAAGAGTCCTTAGAACCTTTAGGATGGATGCATTATCTTGCAACATTAGATGTGTGCGCTATTGCAGAGGAACCGACGATTAAGCTTCGTGACCAGTATGGTTATGATGTGGTTCCATACTACATGGATAATTTAATAGATCATTATGAGGATAACCAAGTTGTAGGACATCCAAGAAAAACTAAACAAAAGGAATAAGTGGATGGGGAGTTGTTCCACAATTCTCCAGATCATCTTGAACGAGATGACGATGCAGATAATGAATGCATTGACAACCCCAATGATCTAGATGAAATGATACTGGACGTAAGGTTTTATGAATTTCCAAATCAAAAACCTAGAAGTCAAGCACACTACATGAAAAAGAAGGCAGCACACAAAGCAAGAGATAACCTAATGCCAAAAATGAGGGAAAAAAAGGAATTTTTATCTCTGGTAAAAGCTGAAGACAGCATTAAAAACAAAATATCAAGCCAATTCTCTCAAGATCAAGACTCTAGGATAGAAGACAGTGCTAGGGACGTGAAAAAACAAACTCAGAAATTGAACTCAAAAACTAAAAAATGAAAAAATGAAAACAGGACCAGACCAAATAGGAGAACCGAAATGGGTGAAATTTGAACGACATAAAAAGAAGTACTAAGAGCTCAAGAAAACTCTAAGGGAAGTATGGACAACTGCAACAGAAAACAGAGAAGATGAAAAAAACAAAAGCGACAATTGTATGAGTGTACCTTCCCATTACAGGAAGTTCACTATTCAAGACCAAAAGATAGTGTTGACGAAGCCCAAATGAGGACGATGGCAGAAGGAGTCGTATGATGGACTAGAGGATGCAAGGAAAATAGACGTAGCAAGACTTGTGGAGGAACCGCAACCCGTCTATATAGCAACCGATCTAAGTCGAGAAGAGGAAGAGGAGCTTGTTAGCCTTCTTCGCGAATATAAGGATGTGTTTGCATGGTCTTATAAGGACTTAAAGGGAGTGTATACTACAATATGTCAGCATACTATCCCTTTAAAACCTGATGTGAAGCCTGGAAGACAAAGGCCATACACATACAATGACACCTTCGCTAAGCGTATCAAGGAATAAACCGATAAGCTAAAGGAAGCAGAGTTTATCTATGAAATAGAACACACCAATTGGGTATTTCCGATCATTGTTGTACCCAAAAATAATGGTAGACTCCGAGAGTGTGGCAACCTTTAAAAAAGCCAATGCAGCTAGGATAAGCGATAACCATCCCTTTCCAATCACAGATCACATCTTTGAACAAGTGGCAGACAAGCGTGCCTATTCGTTCTTGGATGGATTCTCTAGCTACAACCAACTTGCAAGTGAACCTGAGGACCAATATAAAATGGCATTTGCCACAAAATGGGACATATTTGCATATTGAGTCATGCCATTTGGGTTGACAAATGCACGTGCAACATTTCAAAGATTGATGGTACATGCTTTCAAAGAATACTTGAGGATCTTTCAAGAAATCTATATGGATGACCTATGTGTACACTCTCTCCTAAGAGAGAAGCATACAAAACACCTCAAACAAGTATTCTAGAAATGCAAGTCGTAATGAATTTGTCTTAATCTAGAAAAGTGCATTTTTATGGTTAGACAGGTAAGAATCATGGGACATATTGTCTCAAAAAATGGCATATCCACAGATTTGGATAAGATAAAAGTGATTATTGAAATTCCTAAACAAATCAATGCAAAGCAAGTACAATGTTTTATGGGACATTGTGGTTGTCACAGGAGGTTCATACACATGTATGCAGCTGTCACCCAACCTTTGTATAGACTTATAGTAATATTTGAATGGACAGATGAGTGTGAGTAATCATTTAAGAAATTAAAATATGCCCTCGTATCTGCTCTGGTGCTAAAGCCACTTGATTTGAAAAAAATCTTTCACATTTTTATTGATGCATCTGCATTTGTGCTATAGGATGTATTTTGGCTCAACTAGGAGAAGGAATTGAATCCTGATTTTTGTCTTCTTTGGTACCCATATCTGCTTGTGGAGGAACTTTGGTTCTAGCTTGGGGTTTGTAGTGGATGTCTTTGTACAGTTATCTGCAAACTGACTTTGCTCAAACCTTGTGACTTGATCCATAACTGTTTGATAGCTTTGTTTTGTAGAGTATGTGGGGTTCGTTGTGGTGCGCTTTTGTGAATTCCCACTGATTGCTTATGACTCATCAAACTCACATCTAGAGTATTTTCCATATTGACTTGATTTTCTTGCATTGTAGGTCTCCTTGGAACCCATTGTTGGACAATGGGAGTTTGTAAGGGTTTGTTACCTTTTTCTGTCGGGGGCTTTATTAATGGTTTGTCTGTAGGTATTGTAGCAAGCTCATCTAGTTGTTCAAGGTCATCTACTCGTGAAGACATTTCATGGCATGTCCACTCTAGTTATTTGGTTAATCTTAGTGTTGGGATTAGGAATTCCATAGGAAATATAACATTAAGGCGAACACTATGTTGTATGGGGCTGTTTCTATCGAGGTTTTATAAGCAGTTCTATATGCCCATAATGTTGAACATAACTTTTTATCCCAATCCGTTCTTGAATCTAGGACAATCTTAGTTAAGATTGTACATAGAGTATTATTTGTAGCTTTCGCCTTCCCATTAGCTTGTGGGTGGCATGGACTAGACTTATTTTGGACTATCATGAATATGTCCCCTACATGAGCAATGGGGTGAGCTGTGTCATCTCCTGTCTGCACATAGCGTGACACATCTGGTTTGCGCATATCTCTAAACCACTCTCCACGAGACGTCATGTGATTAGAGGCACAAGAATCCACATACAAACATCATCTTGGGTGGAATTCTCTGCAGTCATTGTATTCATTACATGTTGCATAACAAACATTCACTCGCTTCTGTTGTCATCTGCATCTCTGCTAGTAGATGCATAGTTGCCCTGTTCTCTCTTTCCACTTGCTTTTCCCTTTGGACAGTCACGTGACATGTGACCTTTTTCACCACAAGTCCAACATTCTCTTCTATCTGCAGTATGTTGCTACTTGCTTGATCCTGCACCACGACCTCTTTGACTCCCCTTGCCTTGAGACTGGTTTCCCCTCCCACCTGTATTGTTTTGATTTGATTGACCTTCTCGAAATTGGCCCCTGCAACCAGTTGGGCCTCGACCACGACCTCTACCTCTGTTGGAGTTAGAATAGAAGGCCTGTTCAAACCTATTTCTGCCACGAGACGAAGATGTGTCAAGACCAAGGTTCTTCTCCTCAAGAATAAGCATATAAATCAAATCTTGGAACACGGGGATGTCTTCTCTTGTATTCATGGAAGAACTAAAATGTACATACTCATCTCCTAGACCATCCAAGCATGCAAGGACAATGTCATCGTCTTCCACTGAGACTTTAATAGATCCAAGAGCCTCAATGATACTCTTGATCTTCAAGGCATAATCATTGATGGAGAGGTTGTTCCTCTTAACCTGATTTAGCTCCGACTTTAGTTGAAGCTTCCTGGCCTTGGTGTTTACCTCGAACACTCTGCCTAAGTTTTTCCATGCAATGGCGGGGGTTTCAACATCCTGTAGATAGCCCATCATGCCATTTGTGATGCTCATAGAAAGACAATACATCACTTTGCTCTGGCCTTGTTGCCAGTCCCTCAAAGATTTTCTTTGTTCTGCTGTAGCATTTGCCTCGGGAATCATTGATGGAGAGGTTGTTCCTTTTAACCTGATTTAGCTCCGAATTTACTTGAAGCTTCCTGGCCTTGGTGTTCACCTCGAACACTCTGCCTAAGTTTTTCCATGCAATGGTGGGGGTTTCAGCATCTTGTAGATAGCCCATCATGCCATCTGTGATGCTCATAGAAATACAATACATCACTTTTCTCTTGCCTTGTTGCGAGTCGCTCAAAGCTTTTCTTTGTTCTGTTGTAGCATTTGCCTCGGGAATCTTTGGTTCCTTTTCATTGTCTTCTTCTACATAGTCCCAATAACCTTTTCCTTTTAGAAAATTTGTTATTCTGAACTTCCATGCAGGGTAGTTATTTTTCTCAAGCTTCTTAGTGACAATCTGATTGAAACCGTCAGAAATCTTGAAGTACTAAGACAAAATAGCTGCAATCTACAAAAACGTGCAAATCTGTTGAACCTGCTATCATGATACATGTAACGCTTTCTACACTCAATGAGTGTCCACAATCAAACATACATACAACCACTGTACTTGTACAGTAAATCTCTGTGTACTAGACTTTGGAGACCTGTTCAAAAACTTGTACGAAATACTTGTACAATAAATCTCTGTGTACTGCACTTTGGCATCTGGTACGTGGATTGCGAATGAAGAGATTGTGATGATCTTGCTGTCTTAGCCTCTCTTGCCTGCACCAGGCTCTGATACCATGTAAAGAATAAGGATGCAAGAGAGATACACAAGACAAGCACAAAGCACACAGAGATGGAAAGCTTCTTCTTCTTCTTCGCTCAAAAAAGAGAGTACAAAATGACTTAGTGTTAAAGCTGAAAAGTAGAACATATGTACATGCGGTCACTAAGTGTGAACTCACTAGAAGCATACTAGGCTAGCACTATAAGTGTAGTCCAACTGTAGAATCACTGGCAGAGATCCTTCGTGTCGGTCACCTAACGCACCTGTGAGTAAATGCCGTAAGCGGCCAAGACCCGTAGTGGGTGCCAGAAAAAGATGTAGAGCTCGACATCTCAACAGATTACCCTCTGTTGGAGGCTATGATTCAGTATTTTTGTTGTTGATATGCTTACTAAGGTAGCTATTTGATGCCTATAAAAATGAAAGACCATATTAGGTATTATTATGGGAATCTCCAAATTGACCAAATTCATGTAATTTGGGAATTTTCAACTTAAAGTGGGAAAAAAGGAGACAAACTTGTTGATAAGATAGAGTGAAAATCTTATTAGATTGTGGTGTTGATAAACATCAAAAGTCAAGAGGATGAACAAATCATGAATTTGAAGAAACTCTCTTAATTAAATAAAAGAAAGAAAGGTTGATACAACTAGAGATCTTGTTTACAAAATTGACTCTTATAGTCACAATAGAAGCTCCGCATAATCTACTCCAAATTTGATGCCATATCCAAATTTTGATCCAAGCGTGGTTGATGTGCATGAGCAAGACTTGCTTTAGCTTTTAGAGCATGCCTACTGGAATCTTAACTCTAGAAAATGGTCCTTCTTTGCTGGATCTTTATGACCAAACAATTGCATCTACCATTTCCCACACTTGTGGGTCCTTGCAGTTGATAGCCCAAAAACACTTCTAGCAATTAGTGTAAGCTTGAGTATCCATCATCCCACTCTTTCTTGCACAAGGTGCCCAATATTGAATCAATTTTTTTTTTGGAGTTTGGTGATGTAGGCTCATTATCAATATCTGATAAAGCCATTGCGAGCCAAACTGGATAGATTTCCATGTCACTTGGAGCTAGCATAACAAAGTCACCTTGGTGCACATCAGACATAGGGTCAAACTCTTCCCTTATTCTTTCTCATAGAGGACCACAAAAATGATCATTCAACTCTTCAAGCATTAGGAAAATTTTGAACTCATTTTTGGGCCTTTTAAGAGTGCCACATCATCAAAGTTGTACAAAACAAAGCAACACGATAGACCCCTCTAAATATTGCTTAGAGCCCCATGATACGACCTATCATTGGAAAGTTCTTGAAAAATGGATTCTAAAGAGGCAAGGTCCGAAAAGTTTGGATGACTTGTATGAAATTTATGCCATTTTTTTTCAATCAGCCAGGTTTTGTTATCGTTACGCTAATCTAAAATCACCTTTTTCTAGATCTACATGAAGGCAATGTCCGATACATGCATGCTATATATCAATAGATAGCATTTGAAGAGTAGATTCTAAATATCCAACCTCCGACAAGTTTGGATCTTATTTGAAAAAAAAAATACCGATCCCCACTTTTTGAAAGCTATGCCACATCAACAATTCTTACAAGGCCCATTTTTGAGTCCAAACTTTTCCTAATGGCCTAGGAATCTTTCTGCTCCTTGTAGTAAGCTCATTGTAGTGGATTGTAGGTGACAAGAGTCCTGAGTTGTTGGCCAAAAAATTCCATACAAGCCTCTCTCTGATATAGTTGCTTTTTCAAGCTCGTCACCTTACTCTAGTAATCTATCACAGTCTATAATATTGTGGCACATTTGAACCATTCCCTAGATTTTGCCAAAACTTAATATAATTCTTTACCCCTAAGATTAGTTCTTCATGAGCCTTGACATATTCTGCCATTGGCACCAAAGGTGGATCTCCATGTGGCAACATTGGCTTGCCTTTTATGTCAGTTTTCCAAAGGCGAATGCTTCCACTCCAACTTGATACACCTACATTTGCCTTATACTGCATCATTGGTGTCTCTTCTTGCATAAAAAACCTGAATTGAAGTGGTTTGGAATGTCCAACAAGTATGCCTTGTCCATCACAAAGATAACCATCACAATATTGCTTGAAATTTGGGACCTTTTCAAGAAAAAATGGGGCAAGAGATGAAGATGAACTATTTCGTAATGTATCCATCAAGTGTGGCAAAGTATATGTTTGTGTAACTCTCGATTTTTCTGAAAACTTACTGAACATGGCATCTATGTCCTCATGTGTATTCCCAACCATCAAAAATCGTAGTTGAATGGTTTTGAAAACACGCCTTGCAACAAGCATTGACAAATAGGCAAATAAGTATTGATTTATGTTTTCCCCTGCACAATTATGCAATTGTAGTAACAAGTTGTCTGGCAACTTGAAAAATGTTGTCTCTGATTCCGCTTCTGTAGCTTCCAGTGATTGCACAATGGGCTCTTTTCCATCACGATGGGCTCTTTGCCTTCAATGATAGATTTTACATTCAATGATAGACCATGTTTCTTTTCACTCTTTAATGGGACTATTCTTAGACAAGTGGTGGAACCATGCATCCATTCTTCATGCTTAAATTAGATTGTGGACCTTGTGGCTCTCTATGCTTCAATGGATCCTAGATTGTACAAGTGGTTGACCTTCTATCTCTCTATTCTACAATAGAGTGGGTCTCTATGCTATAAAAAATCTTACCTTAAACAAGTGGTGAACCTTGTGAATATCTATGCTTCAAAAGAGCTTGGACTTCGATAAATAGTCGACCTTGCATTAGTTATCCATGCATATATTAAATTATGGACCTTGTAATTATTTTTGATACAATAGAGATTAGGTTGGACACGTGGTGGACCTTGTGGCTCTCTATGCTTCAAAATAGCTTAAACTTGAACAAGTGATGGACGTTCCATCATTTCTCAATGCTTAGCTCAAATGGAGGACCTTCCATCACTCAATGCTTCAATAGAGATTATCTTGAATAGGTGATGAACATTATGGTTCCCTATTCTTCAATGAAGTGATGGTCAATGCTTCAATGGAGCTTCAATTGAAGAAGTGGTGGACCTTGCATGAATTTTCCATGCATACCTTAGATTGTGGACATTCTGGCTCTATGTGCTCTGGTTGAACCTTGTGGCTCTATATGATGTAATGAAGATTAGCTTGGACAAGTGGTGGACCTTGTGGATATCTATCCTTCAATAGAGTATAGCTTGTACGAGTGGTGTGGTAGACGTTATGGATCTCTATACTTAAATAGAGCATATGTTTGGAAAAGTGGTGGGCTTCACACTTACTTTCCAATTCTTAGTATAAATGGCCAAGTGGTGGATCTAGGATCTACTCATCCCACCAACATTGTGTAAAACTACAAGTGTTATGATGGCCAAGGTCTCAATGCACCTACCTTTAAGACATGGCTAGAATGACCAAGTGGTGGATCTAGGAGATACCAACAAATGGATCCACATTTCAAGCCTTTGTTATAATGGCCAAGTGGTGGATCTTTGATGCACCTACTTCCCAATTCTTAGTCTAAACGGCCAATTGGTGGATCTAGGATCTACTCATCCCACAAACATTTTGTAAAACTACAAGTGTTATGATGGACAAGTTCCGAATGCACCTACCTTTAATACATGGCTAGAATGACCAAGTGGTGGATCTAGGAGATATTAACAAGTGTATCCACACTTCAAGCCTTTGTTCTAATGGCCAAGTTGTGGATCTAGGATCTACTCATCCCATAGACATTGTGTAAAATTACCAGTATTATGATGGCCAAGTGTTGAATGCACCTAACTTTAGGACATGGTTAGAATGCTCAAGTGGTGGATCTAGGCGACACCAACAATTGTATCTACAATTCAAGACTTTGTTATAATGGCCAAGAGATCGATCTTTCATGCCCCTACTTACCAATTCGTACTCTAAATGGCCAAGTGGTGGAGCTAGAATCTACCCATCCCACAGACATTGTGTAAAATCACAAGTTTTATGATGGCCAAGTGTTGAATGCACCTAACTTTAATACATGGTTAGAATGGCCAAGTGGTGGATCTAGGAGACATCAACAATTGGATCCACAATTAAAGCCTTTTATATAATGGCTAAGTGGTGGATCTTTGATGCACCTACTTCTTAATTCTTAGTCTAAATGGCCAAGTGGTGGATCTAGAATCTACTCATCCCACAAACATTGTGTAAAATTACAAGTGTTATGATGGCCAAGTGTTGAATGCACCTAAATTTAAGACATGGTTAGAATGGCCAAGTGGTGGATCTAGGAAACACCAACAATTGGATCTACATTTTGAGCCTTTGTTATAATGGCCAAGTGGTGGATCTTTGATGAACCTACATTCCAATTCTTAGTCTAAATGGCCAAGCGATGGATCTAGGATCTACTCATCACACAAACATTGTGTAAAATTACAAGTTTTATGATGGCCAAGTGCTCAATGTACCTAGCTTTAAGACATGGTTAGAATGGCCAAGTGGTGGATCTAGAAGACACCAACAATTGGATCCACAATTCAAGCCTTCGTTATAATGGCCATATGGTCGATCCTTGATACATCTTATTCCTACTTCTTAGTGTAAATAGCCAAGTGGTGGATCTAGAATCTACTCATCCCACAAACATTATCTAAAATTACAAGCGTTATGGTGGCCAAGTTTTGATTGCACCTAGCTTTAAGACATGGTTACAAGGGGCAAGTGGTGGATCTTTGATGGACCTACTTACCAATTCTTACTCTAAATGGACAAGTGGTGGATCTAGAATCTACTCATCCCACAAACATTTTGTAAATCACAAGTGTTATGATAGCCAAGTTTTGATTGCACCTAACTTTAAGACATGGTTAGAATGGCCAAGTGGTGGATCTTTGATGCACCTACTTTCCAATTCTTAGTTTAAATTTCCAAGTGGTGGATCTAGGATCTACTCATCTCACAAACATTGTGTGAAATCACGTGTTATTATGGCAAAGTGTTGAATGCACCTAGCTTTTAGAAACGGTTAGAATGGCCAAGTGGTGGATCTAGGAGACACCAACAATTGGATCCACAATTTAAGCCTTTGCTATAATAGCCAAGTGGTGGATCTTTGATGCACCTACTTCCCAATCCTCAGTCTAAATAGCCAAGTGGTGGATCTAGATCTACTCATGTCACAAACATTGTGTAAAATTACAAGTTTTATGATGGCCAAGTGCTTAATGCACCTACCTTTAAGGCATGGTTAGAATGGCCAAGTGGTGGATCTAGGAGATACCAACAATTGGATCCACATTTCAACACTTCACTATAATGGCCAAGTGGGTGATCATTGATGCATCTAATTCCCAATTCTATGTGTAAATGGTCAAGTGGTGGATCTGGGATCTACTCATATCACAAACATTTTGTAAAATTACAAGTAGTATGATGGCCAAGTTCTGAATGCACCTAGCTTTAATACTTGGCTAGAATGACCAAGTGGTGGATCTAGGAGACATCGACAATTGGATCCACATTTCAAGCCTTCATTATAATGGCCAAGTGGCGTATCTTTGATGTATCTAATTTCCAGTTGTTAGTCTAAATGACCGAGTGGTGGATCTAGGATCTACTCATCCAATAAACATTGTGTAAAATTACAAGTATTATGATGGCTAAGTGTTGAATGCTCCTAACTTTAAGACATGGTTCGAATGGCCAAGTGGTGGATCTAGAGACATCAACAATTGGATCCATAATTCAAGCCCGTGGTATAATGGCCAAGTGGTGGATATTTGATGCACCTACTTCCCAATTGTTAGTCTAAATGGGTAGAATGGCCAAGTGGTGAATTCGGAAGACACCAAAAATTGGATCCACAATTCAAGCCTTTGCTATAATGGCCAAGTGGTGGATATTTGATGTATTTAATTTGCAATTATTAGTCTAAATAGCCAAGTGGTGGATCTAGAATCTACTCATCCCAAAAACATTGTGTAAAATTACAAGTATTATGATGGCTAAGTGTTGAATGCTCCTAACTTTAAGACATGGTTCGAATGGCCAAGTGGTGGATGTAGGAGACATCAACAATTGGATCCATAATTCAAGCCTTTGATATAATGACCAAGTGGTAGATCTTTGACGCACCTACTTCCCAATTCTTAGTCCAAATGGACAAGTTGTGGATCTAGGATCTACTCATCCCACAAACATTGTGTAAAATTACAAGTGTTATGACGGTCAAGTGTTGAATGCACCTAGCTGTAAGACATGATTAGTATGGCCAAGTGGTGGATCTACGAGACACCAACACTCGGATCCACATTTCAAGTGTTCGTATAATGCCCAAGTGGTTGATCTTTGATGCATCTAATTCCCAATTCTAAGTCTAAATCGCCAAGTGGTGGATCTAGGAACTACTCATGACACAAACATTGTGTAAAATTACAAGTGTTATGATGGCCAAGTGCTGAATGCACCTAACTTTAATACATGGCAAGAATGGCCAAGTGGTGGATCTAGTGGAAACAACAATTGGATCCAAAATTCAAGCCTTTGTTATAATGGCCAAGTGGTGAATCTTTGATTTATCTTATTCCCAATTCTTAGTGTAAATGACCAAGTGGTGGATCTAGGAGACACCAACAATTAGATCCACATTTCAAGCCTTCATTATAGAGGGGACCAGGGTGCTATATAGAGGATATACTATATAGCTCAACACCCCCACTCAAATGAAGGTCCCTAATTGTGGATGAGAAGGTGCATTCAGCACTTGGCCATCATAACACTTGTAATTTTACACAATGTTTGTGTCATGAGTAGTTCCTAGATCCACCACTTGGCGATTTAGACTTAGAATTGGGAATTAGATGCATCAAAGATCAACCACTTGGGCATTATACGAACACTTGAAATGTGGATCCGAGTGTTGGTGTCTCGTAGATCCACCACTTGGCCATACTAATCATGTCTTACAGCTAGGTGCATTCAACACTTGACCGTCATAACACTTGTAATTTTACACAATGTTTGTGGGATGAGTAGATCCTAGATCCACAACTTGTCCATTTGGACTAAGAATTGGGAAGTAGGTGCGTCAAAGATCTACCACTTGGTCATTATATCAAAGGCTTGAATTATGGATCCAATTGTTGATGTCTCCTACATCCACCACTTGGCCATTCGAACCATGTCTTAAAGTTAGGAGCATTCAACACTTAGCCATCATAATACTTGTAATTTTACACAATGTTTTTGGGATGAGTAGATTCTAGATCCACCACTTGGCTATTTAGACTAATAATTGCAAATTAAATACATGGCAAGAATGGCCAAGTGGTGGATCTAGTGGAAACAACAATTGGATCCAAAATTCAAGCCTTTGTTATAATGGCCAAGTGGTGAATCTTTGATTTATCTTATTCCCAATTCTTAGTGTAAATGACCAAGTGGTGGATCTAGGAGACACCAACAATTAGATCCACATTTCAAGCCTTCATTATAGAGGGGACCAGGGTGCTATATAGAGGATATACTATATAGCTCAACACCCCCACTCAAATGAAGGTCCCTAATTGTGGATGAGAAAACCCACCGGGGCTCAAGGGAAAAACCCACAACTCTATATATACCCACTGTTATATTAAAATATTTTAAATATACATTTACAATGTTCAAAGGAGCTACATCACTCCTGTTTTACAATGTACAGGTCTTTAACAACCCTATACACAGTTGAATTGATGCAAATTCTCCAATATCTTTGTGTCGCTTGAATATCTTTGAGCCTCTATACACACTGCTTGATGTGACTTTCATCCTATAAACAATATCAACTCAAGAAACATATCGAGACGTGAAGGTTAGAAATAACCACATCACATTGTCCTTAGAGACGGTTCGTGAGGCCATTCTAGAGACGACATAGAAACAAACATAATATCAATGTAATCACATGTGCACACATATATACAAAGTCGGGATATAAAAACACAATGGGGACCCTTAGATTATTTGTATGCTTGCAAGTAGAGAAAATGCATTCCATAACATAAGATTGACGAGACGATAAGGCTGATGAGACGATATAGTTTCAGTGGTGGCTGACGAGAAGACAAAGTTTCAGAAGCCAGACGAGACGATAGATGTTCAGTGGACAAACGGACGATAGAGTTTCAGCTATGGCGATCCATCAGCATCAATCTTTTACGAGATGACAAAACTTCAATGTAGCCATAACATAAGTCATCATCACATGTCAAAAGACTTCATGCTAGCCATAAAACATGGATTTGACGAGACGAGAAGAAATCCTTTTAGTCCATACGAAAACGTCCAACACCAACAGTTTGAAAAAGGATACAATAATAATAAACCTCCGAGAGATGTACCTTTAATGTCGTCATGTATAGTCGGATTGACATCAAGAGTAAACCGTGGTCAGGTATCACCTCCGATATCAAGAGTATATCTAGATATGACCTTCCACATCAAGAGTATAGCCAAAACCACTGTTGGGTACCATCTCCAACATCAAGAGTATAGACGGATCCTTATCTCGCTTAGAGGCCTCCTCATAGTTCAAAATTGTATATCTTTGAAAATCCCATTTGTACATCTTTGAAATCCATCACCTTCTACCTATCCAATTTTTTTTTTTTGTCAATCTTAACATCTATATATTCACTACTCCTTCACATAAATCCGGTTGGGAGATGCAAGTAGATTCGATGCCCTAAGGAGTTCAAGTTTAAGTAAACCATAAGTAGTATGAGGAAAGCGTGTTGCACCTGGTCAAGAGATGGCGAGAGTGTAATCAAACAGATTTTGTAGAATCTTGATATCAAGATCTTATAGACCTTGACCTGCTTGTTTGCTAAATCTGATGATGCATCCAAGTCATTTGAGGTCCCAGAAGAAATTCATGGTTAAGGTCTTCTTCAGTAAAGCCAATTGGAACCTCCCTCGGATCCATGTTGAGTGAGTCTACCTAGAAATTCCAAGAGCCAAGAAAGCTTGGCCGGTGAGATTTCTAAAGAAATTGATTTAAAATTGTCCCATGACTCTTGCCTCCCAAGCACGTTGTAGTTTTGCCTGCCATCGAGGAAATTATCTGTGAGACGGGAGAGAGAAACAAGGCAAGGCAAATTTTCCGTAGCCATCGCAAGGCACCATGCGATCTTGATACCCTTATGGACTAGCCTAGCACACCTTATATCTCCCCCACCTTGTTTGTCGACTTCAATCTGATTACACCCCGTCAATTAACATCGTCAGCAATGCTGTTCCACAGTATCAAAGCTGGGTCCACGGTACAAAAAATAGCATGAGAATTAAAATAGCATTCTAAATTATGAAAGACAAGGTGCCCGATAGCCATCTCACGAGGCACCATGCGAGCTTCACACCCTTATGGACTGGTTGATACGAAGCATGGCTTAGCAACTGGTGGCAAGGCATGTAGCTCATCTTGTTCAATGGGAGACTCTGATTTTACCTCCTTCATTAGGTTGATATCACCTCTGTATTCAGACGCCATCTATTAATACTGAGCAATAGACCTCTCCTTTGCTTTCTCCACGAAACCTCAACAACTTCATGAAACCTGATCAGATTCTTGTGCTTTTTCAATAAATCAACCCTTGCTCTTCTAGTGATAGTACACTGGCTTGCCATATCCATGAATGGAGCTGGTAGCCTTGTACATGATATGAAGGTACTCTAGTCCCCACAGAATCCCACGATACGCAACAAAATCTATCATCTTTGCCATAGCGTATGAATCTGCCATATATGAAAAGCTAGGCAAAAGCTACGAAGAAAAAAATCTGAAGCTTTCTGTGAGAGAACGCCAATAAGATGAGTTGTATAACTTCCACAGTTGTAGAAAGAGCGCACATAAAGTTACGAGAAGCTCTGATACCATGTTGGACAACCACGCGCGAAAGAGAAGAGAGAGAGAACTCCATAACAGAAAACCCCAAAGTGTGTCTTTTGATCACATGAGATGCGTTTATATAGAGGGGACCAGGGTGCTATATATAGAGATATACTATATAACTGAACAAAGACATGGTAAGAATGGCCAAGTGGTGGATCTAGGAGACACCAACAATTGGATCCACAATTTAATCCTTTGTTATAATGGCCAAGCGGTGGATCTTTCATGCACCTACTTCCCAATCCTTAGTCTAAATGGCCAAGTAGTGGATCTAGGATCTACTCATGTCACAAAGATTGTGTAAAATCACAAGTTTTACGATGGCCAAGTTCTCAATGCACCTAACTTTAAGACATGGTTAGAATGGCCAACTGGTGGATCTAGGAGACACCAACAATTGGATCCACATTTCAAGACCTCGCTATAATGGCCAAGTGGCTGATTGTTGATGCATCTAATTCCCAATTCTAAGTCTAAATGGCCAAGGGTGGATCCAGGATCTACTCATCTCACAAACATTTTGTAAAACTACAAGTAGTATGATGGCCAAGTGCTGAATGCACCTAGCTTTAATACTTGGCTAGAACGGCCAAGTGGTGGATCTAGGAGACACCGACAATTGGATCCACATTTCAAGCCTTCATTATAATGGCCAAGTGGTGTATCTTTGATGTATCTCATTCCCAATTCCTAGTCTAAATGACCAAGTGGTGGATCTAGGATCTACTCATCCAATAAACATTGTGTAAAATTACAAGTGTTATGATGGTCAAGTGCTAAATGGATCTAACTTTAAGACATGGCTAGAATGGCCAAGTGGTGAATTTGGAAGACACCAAAAATTGGATCTACAATTGAAGCCTTTGTTATAATCGCCAAGTGGTGGATCTTTGATGTATCTAATTTCCAATTATTAGTCTGAATAACCAAGTTTGAATCCTTTGTTATAATGGCCAAGCGGTGGATCTTTGATGTAACTAATTTCCAAATCTTAGTCTAAATAACCAAGTGTTGGATCTAGAATCTACTCGTCCCAAAAACATTGTGTAAAATTACAAGTGTTATGATGGCCAAGTGTTGAATGCACCTAAGTTTAAGACATGGTTCGAATGGCCAAGTGGTGGATCTAGGAGACATCAACAATTGGATCCATAATTCAAGACATTGATATAATGGCCAAGTGGTGGATCTTTGATGCACCTAATAACCAATTGTTAGTCTAAATGGCCAAGTTGTGGATCTATGATCTACTCATACCACAAACATTGTCTAAAATTACAAGGGTTATGGTGGCCAAGTGCTGAATGCACCTAGCTTTAAGACATGATTAGAATGGCCAAGTGGTGGATCTACGAGACACTAACAATTGGATCCACATTTCAAGCCTTTGTATAATGCCCAAGTGGTGGATCTTTGATGCATTTATTTCCCAATTCTAAATCTAAATGGCCAAGTGGTGGATCTAGGATCTACTCATCCCACAAACATTGTGTAAAATTACAAGTGTTATGATGTCCAAGTGTTGAATGCACCTAGCTTTAATACATGGAAAGAATGGCCAAGTGGTGGATGTAGGAGACACCAAAAATTGGATCCAAAATTCAACACTTTGTTAT
The DNA here is from genome assembly GCF_014529385.1 of Adiantum capillus-veneris. Lineage (NCBI taxonomy): Eukaryota > Viridiplantae > Streptophyta > Polypodiopsida > Polypodiales > Pteridaceae > Adiantum > Adiantum capillus-veneris. The sequence goes on along the minus strand of NC_140942.1, from coordinate 142,681,967 downwards.
AATGGTGAAGTGGTGAATCTTTGATATATCTTATTCCCAATTCTTAGTGTAAATGCCCAAGTGGTGGATCTAGGATCTAATCATCCAAAAATTACAAGTGTTGTGATGGACAAGTGTTGAATGCACCTACCTTTAAGACCTGGCTAGAATGGCCTAGTGGTGGATCTAGGAGACACAAACTTAATTGGATCCACAATTCAAGCCTTTGTTATAATGGCCAAGTGGTGGATCTTTGATGTATCTGATTCCCAATTCCTAGTCTAAATGACCTAGTGGTGGATCTATAGTCTACTCATCCCATAAAAATTGTGTAAAATTATAGGTGTTATGATGGCCAAGTGCTAAATGCACCTAACTTTAAGACATGGCTAGAATGGTCAAGTGGTGGATCTAGGAGACACCCACAATTGCATCCACAATTCAAGCCTTCGTTATAATATCCATGTCGTTGATTGTTGATGCATCTAATTTCCAATTCTTAGTATAAATAGACAAGTGGTGGATCTAGTATGTACTCATCCCACAAACATTGTCTTAAATTGAAAGTGTTATGATGGACAAGTATTGATTTCACCTAGCTTTAAGACATGGTTAGAATGGCCAAGTGGTGGATCTTTGATGCACCTACTTCCCAATTCTCAGAATTCTGGTGATAAGGGCAAAAAGAAGATGCGTTGCCATTATTGTAAAGCCAAAGATCACTTGATCAAGTCATGTACTAAGTTGAAGGCCAAAGAGACTAAGAAGAAAGAGGGTGGTTCCACTGCAAATACTGGTTCCACTACAAATACATCCATTGTTGAGTCTTCTGTGAAAGGAGACTGTAATGCTGATGTTGATGCAGAATGGGCTTTTAGCGCAGAGTGCACTTACAATCCTGCTATCCATGATGCATGCTTGTCAGTTTCTGCAGATTCATATGTGTGGTATTTTGACAGTGGTGCTACAAAGCACATTACCTCACATCGTGAATTGTTTACCTCTCTTGAGTCTGTCCCTCATGGGAATTCATTCACTTGTGCCAACAACGCCTCTTATCCAGTTCAGGGAGTTGGAAAGATTGTGCTCACTGCTGCTAATGGAAGTTCCTTCACACTTGTTGATGAATCTCCTGTTTGTATCCGCACTGGCTAGACTTGGACTTGTAGTCAAATTTGTGGATGACAGATGTACAGTTCATGATCTCAGTTTTGGTGATGAAATTGTTTCATCTGGCCTTTTGTGCCATGGACTGTATAAGCTCACTTTGTATGACAAGTGTGGACAAAATTTTGCAAATGCTATTGCAGATTCAAGGGCTATTTCAGATGCAAAACTTTGGCATGCACGTTTTGGTCATCTGAATTTTGCCAGTTTGTTGCGTTTGTAGAAATCTGATATGGTTTGCCGCCTCTTGAAGCACCTGTCAAACATGTTTGTGAAGGCTGTATTTTGGGTAAGATGCAGCGTTCTAAATTTCCAAAGGATGGTTCAGTTCGGGCCACATACAGGTTGAAGCTTGTGCATAGTGATGTTTGTGGGCCCATGCAAACTTCGTCCTTGGGCAACTACCTGTACTTCCTGATTTTCATTGATGATTACTCCAGGCATGCATGGGTATTTCCGCTTAAAGAGAATTCCGAAGTTTTTATGTGCTTCAAACAATTTCTGGCTATGGCTGAAAATGTCTCCAACTGTACTATGGGCACCCTCCATTCCGATCGAGGGGGGGAGTATATGTCTCATGAATTTAATGCATTTCTGGCTAGTCGTGGGATGAAACACCAATTTACAGTGCCTTATACACCTCAGCAAGATGGTGTTGCTGAGAGGAAAAACAAGTCACTAACGGAAATGGCATGATGTATGGTCAAAAGTCAAGCTTTGCCGCATTCTTTTTGGCTTGAGGCCATTATGTGTGCCACTTATGTACTTAAAAGGTGTCCTACGAAAGCTTTGCAGTCTATTACTCCATATGAAGCATGGCATGATAGAAAACCTTCTATTGAGCACATGCGTGTTTTTGGCTGCTTGGCATATGCTTTGGTGCCACAAGTGCAGCGCAGAAAATTGGATGATAAGGATGTCAAATGTATTTTTGTTGGTTATAGTGCTGAAAGCAAAGGTTACAGGTTGTATCATCCGCAAACAAAACGTATTCTGGTTTCTCAGGATGTAGTGTTTGTGGAAGATTCTGTTCAGCCCTTGCTGTCATGTACTAGAGACAGTAATGTAAGCTCACAAGACATTTATGAAACTTTGTTGCCTCTTTTCAGTGGTGGAAATACGAATGTAAGTTCCAATGAGGCAAATGTATAGCCTATGAGGGTTTCTGAAAATGTTTTAGATCAGCCTATTACTGATGCAGATGTACATGATGTACTTGATGAGGAAAGAGCTGAAAATGAGCAGGCTATAGGTATGCCAAAATGGCTGGTGCACACTTTGCGTGACAGTAAATTGGATGCACCTTTGTCTAGTCGTACTCATTCAGGCTCTTGCCATGCATCTTATGCATCAGATTGTTATGCTTTGGTTGTGTCTAGTTTACATGATGTTGAGGAGCCTATATCTTTTGATGAAGCACAAAATTCAAAAAATTGGATGGCTGCCATGCAATCAGAATATGATGCACTTATAGAGAATGACACATAGACTTTATGTGATTTGCCTCCTGGCAGAAAGGCCATTGGTACGAAGTGGGTTTACAAGTTGAAACGCAAGCCGGATGGTGAGATCGATCGCCATAAGGTTCGACTTGTTGCAAAGGGTTATGCACAGTAAAAAGGCATAGATTATGAAGAGACTTTTGCTCCCACTTGTTGTATGACTACTGTGCGTTTCTATGTGCATTGGCAGCTCATTTTTCTTGGGATGTACATCAATCAGACATTGTTATTGCTTTCTTGAATGGTGACATATTTGAGGAAGTTTATGTAACGCAGGCTCGCGGTTTTGTCATAAAAGGACAAGAGAACAAAGTGTGCAAATGTAACAAGGCTTTGTATGGGTTGAAGCAATCTCCTCCTGCTTGGTATGAGAAAGCTGACACTCATTTGGTCAAACAAGGCTTTCGTAAGAGTCCAACAGAAAGCACATTGTATGTAAAGTGTGAGGGTGATGTACTTCTCATTATGGTTCTTTATGTTGATGATTTGCTGATCACTAGACCAAATGAGAGACATATTGCTGAATTTAAGGCTGATTTGAATGCTACTTTCAAGATGAAAGATTTGGGGTTGCTGCATCATTATTTGGGTATACAGTTTAAGCAGTGTGATGGTGGTATTGCCTTGTGTTAGGAAAGTTACATAGAGACAATGCTATGTAAGTTTGGACTTGAGGATTGCAAACATATTACCACTCCCATGGAAACAGGTTTGAATTTGAGTCTAAATGATGCTGGTGATCCTGCTGATGTCACTCTTTACCAAACTGCTGTTGGCTGCCTCATTTATGTATGGAACACGAGGCCCGATATTCAGTTTGCTGTCTCACACGTCAGAAAATTTATGCATAGCCCAGGGTCTAAGCATTGGCAGGATATCAAGAGGATTTTCCACTACCTTAGTGGCACTTTACATCTTGGCTTGTTTTATCCCAAGGGGGGATCATTGCCGCCAGACTTACATGCTTTTTCGGACTCAGATTGGGCTGGTTGTTTTGACACGCGAGTGTCCACAAGTGGTTTTTGTTTCATGCTTGGCGGTTCATGTATATCATGGTTGAGCAAGAAGAAACCTACTGTGGCCACTTCGAGTTGTGAGGCTGAGTACAGGGCAGTCTTCACAGCTACGGTTGAGTGTGTATGGCTCAGACGCCTTATGGCTCATACCACTATGTCAGGGAGAGGCTCTCATCAGAAGAGATCAGTTTGGCTTATGTGCCAACACAGGACAACCTTGCCGATCTTTTCACAAAGGCATTGTCTTGTGAGAAGCTTGAAGCTTTCCGCAAAGCTTTTGGCTTACTCCCCTTTGTGGACTGATTCTGTCCTCAGAGCAGGGCACTTCCCTTTACTCATGTGCCAGCTCTCATTCACCGCATCACTCCAGGGGGGAGTTGTTACCATATTTTGAGCTATATATAGAGATACTATATATATGTTGAATCAGAGGAAGAGAGAGCGCAGGTAGACGAGAAGAGAGAGAGACGACTCCATCATATGCAAGCCCCAAAGTGTGTCCAATGACTACACGAGATGAGTTTATATAGAGGGGACCAGGATGCTATATATAGAGATACTATATATAGCTCAACACCCCCACTCAAATGAAGGTCCCTAACTGTGGATGAAAAAACCCTTGGGGGTTCAAGGGAAAAATCCACAGCTCTATATATACCCAACGTTATATTAAAATATTTCAAATTTACATTTACAATGTTCAAAGGAGCTACATCACTCCTGTTTTACAATGTGCCCTTTCAAGGGTCTTCTTATAATCCAAGATATAGACCTCGTTAAAGATGTTTTTTTTAAATTTTATAGCGGCAATCCCATGAGACATTAAATGACGAGAGTTAAACTAAAATCCTCTCTCTCTCTCTCTCTCTTTGTTTTCTTGAATCTGACCGCCTCTCTCTCTCTCCCGATTTTTATGTCAAAATTTGAAGCTTTTACAATTTATTACACTAAAACTTGTGTAAATTTCCAGCTTTCCTCAAGGGTAAGCTCAAAATCTAACTAGGATTTACAATTTTGACAGGTTAACATACATTGTACTACATTTTTCATAACACATCTTGGCAAAGGATAAAGCAACCCTCTTTCTTTTTCTTACTCTCTTGCATCTTGCTGAAATTGGTCATAAGTAAATGAGCTTGAGCATACCTAGGCTAGAAAAGTACAATTACAGACGACTTACTTATTGTAACTTTTTATTATCAAGTCTATGGTCTTTAAGACCTCGTTAAAGGTTTTCTTGTTTAACTTTGTAGGGGCAATCCCGCGAGACTTTAAATGACAAGAGTTGAACTCAATTCCTCTCTCTCTTTGTTTTCTTGAATCTAACCACCACTCTCTCTCTCCCGATATTTATGTCAAAATTTGAACGTTTTACAAATTATTACACTAAAACTTGTGTAAATTTCCAGCTTTCCTCAAAGGTGAGCTCAAAATCTAACTGGGATTTACAATTCTGACAGGTTAACATACACTGTACTATGTTTTTCCTAACAAAGCTTGGCAAAGGATAAAGCAACCCTCTTTCTTTTTCTTACTCTCTTGCATCTTGCTGAAATTGGTCATGCAACTCCTACCTTGAGAGCCCATTTCTTACTCTCTTCCATCTTGCTGAAATTGTTCATGCAGCTTACTTTCTTTTTCTTTTTCTTACTCTCTTGCATCTTGCTGAAATTGGTCATGCAGCTCCTACCTTGAGAGCCCATTTCTTACTCTCTTCCATCTTGCTGAAATTGGTCATGCAACTCCTACATTGAGAGCCCAAAGATCTAAACCAGATTACTTTTAGCTTAATTTTCTTTGTGACTCCCTGATACTTCTCTCCCATCATATCAACTTTTGGCCTCAAACTAATCTAGCAACCCAGTGTTACAGTTTATTTTAAATATACTATTTCAAAACCTTGCTTATTCAAGGGTTACTAAGAATGGCCTACAGTCTAGTACAATCTAGTCTATGGTCATAATTAAATGTGCTTGAGCATACCTAGGCTAGAAAAGTACAATTACAGACGACTGACTTATTGTAATTTATTATTATCAAGTCTATGGTCTTTAAGACCTCGTTAAAGGTTTTCTTGTTTAACTTTGTAGGGGCAACCCCGCGAGACTTTACATGACAAGAGTTGAACTCAATTCGTCTCTCTCTTTTTTTTCTTGAATCTGACCTCCTCTCTCTCTCTCTCCCGATTTTTATGTCAAAATTTGAAGGTTTTACCAATTATTACACTAAAACTTGTGTAAATTTCCAGCTTTCCTCAAAGGTGAGCTAAAAATCTAACTGGGATTTACAATTTTAGCAGGTTAACATAAACTGTACTACGTTTTTGCTAACAGAGCTTGGCAAAGGATAAAGCAACCCTCTTTATTTTTCTTACTCTCTTGCATCCTGTTGAAATTGGTCATGCAGCTCCTATCTTGAGAGCCCATTTCTTACTCTCTTCCATCTTGCTGAAAATGGTCATGCAACTCCTACATTGAGAGCCCAAAGATCTAAACCAGATTACTTTTAGCTTAATTTTCTTTGTGACTCCCTGATACTTCTCTCCCCCCATATCAACTTTTGGCCTCAAACTAATCTAGCAACTCAGTGTTACAGTTTTGTTTAAATATACTATTTTTAAACTTTACTTTTTCAAGGGTTACTAAGAATGGCCTACAGTCTAGTACAATCTAGTCTATGGTCATAAGTAAATGAGCTTGAGCATACCTAGGCTAGAAAAGTACAATTACAGACGACTGACTTATTGTCATTTTTTATTATCAAGTCTATGGTCTTTAAGACCTCGTTAAAGGTTTTCTTGTTTAACTTTGTAGGGGAAATCCCGCGAGACTTTAAATGACAAGAGTTGAGCTCAATTCCTCTCTCTCTTTGTTTTCTTGAATCTGACCGCATCTCTCTCTCTCTCCTGATTTTTATGTCAAAATTTGAAGGTTTTACCAATTATTACACTAAAACTTGTGTAAATTCCCAGCTTTCCTCAAAGGTGAGCTCAAAATCTAACTGGGATTTACAATTTTGACAGATTAACATAAACTGTACTATGGTTTTGCTAACAGAGCTTGGCAAAGGATAAAGCAACCCTCTTTCTTTTTCTTACTCTCTTGCATCTTGCTGAAATTGGTCATGCAGCTCCTACCTTGAGAGCCCATTTCTTACTCTCTTCCATCTTGCTGAAATTGGTCATGCAACTCCTACATTGAGAGCCCAAAGATCTAAACCAGATTACTTTTAGCTTAATTTTCTTTGTGACTCCCTGATACTTCTCTCCCATCATATCAACTTTTGGCCTCAAACTAATCTAGCAACCCAGTGTTACAGTTTATTTTAAATATACTATTTCAAAACCTTGCTTATTCAAGGGTTACTAAGAATGGCCTACAGTCTAGTACAATCTAGTCTATGGTCATAATTAAATGTGCTTGAGCATACCTAGGCTAGAAAAGTACAATTACAGACGACTGACTTATTGTAATTTATTATTATCAAGTCTATGGTCTTTAAGACCTCGTTAAAGGTTTTCTTGTTTAACTTTGTAGGGGCAACCCCGCGAGACTTTACATGACAAGAGTTGAACTCAATTCGTCTCTCTCTTTTTTTTCTTGAATCTGACCTCCTCTCTCTCTCTCTCCCGATTTTTATGTCAAAATTTGAAGGTTTTACCAATTATTACACTAAAACTTGTGTAAATTTCCAGCTTTCCTCAAAGGTGAGCTAAAAATCTAACTGGGATTTACAATTTTAACAGGTTAACATAAACTGTACTACGTTTTTGCTAACAGAGCTTGGCAAAGGATAAAGCAACCCTCTTTATTTTTCTTACTCTCTTGCATCCTGTTGAAATTGGTCATGCAGCTCCTATCTTGAGAGCCCATTTCTTACTCTCTTCCATCTTGCTGAAAATGGTCATGCAACTCCTACATTGAGAGCCCAAAGATCTAAACCAGATTACTTTTAGCTTAATTTTCTTTGTAACTCCCTGATAATTCTCTCCCCTCATATCAACTTTTGGCCTCAAACTAATGTAGCAACTCAGTGATACAGTTTTGTTTAAATATACTATTTCAAAACCTTGCTTATTCAAGGGTTACTAAGAATGGCCTAAAGTCTAGTACAATCTAGTCTATGGTCATAAGTAAATGAGCTTGAGCATACCTAGGCTAGAAAAGTACAATTACAAACGACTTACTTATTGTCATTTTTTATTATCAAGTCTATGGTCTTTAAGACCTCGTTAAAGGTTTTCTTGTTTAACTTTGTAGGGGCAATCCCACGAGACTTTAAATGACAAGAGTTGAAATCAATTCCTCTCTCTTTTTGTTTTCTTGAATCTGACCGCCTCTCTCTCTCTCTCCCGATTTTTATGTCAAAATTTGAAGGTTTTACCAATTATTACACTAAAACTTGTGTAAATTTCCAGCTTTCCTCAAAGGTGAGCTCAGAATCTAACTGGGATTTACAATTTTGACAGTTTAACATAAACTGTACTATGTTTTTCCTAACAGAGCTTGGCAAAGGATAAAGCAACCCTCTTTCTTTTTCTTACTCTCTTGCATCCTGCTGAAATTGGTCATGCAGCTCCTACCTTGAGAGCCCATTTCTTACTCTCTTCCATCTTGCTGAAATTGGTCATGAAACTGCTACATTGAGAGCCCAAAGATCTAAACCAGATTACTTTTACCTTAATTTTCTTTGTAAATCCCTGATACTTCTCTCCCCTCATATCAACTTTTGGCCTCAAACTAATCTCGCAACCCAGTGTTACAGTTTTGTTTAAATATACTATTTCAAAACCTTGCTTATTCAAGGGTTACTAAGAATGGCCGACAGTCTAGTACAATCTAGTCTATATCCATAAGTAAATGAGCTTGAGCATACCTAGGCTAGTAAAGTACAATTACAGACGACTGACCTATTGTAATTTTTCATGATCAAGTCTATGGTCTTTAAGACCTCGTTAAAGGTTTTCTTGTTTAACTTTGTAGGGGCAACCCCGCGAGACTTTAAATGACAAGAGTTGAAATCAATTCCTCTCTCTCTTTGTTTTCTTGAATCTGACCGCCTCTCTCTCTATCCCGATTTTTATGTCAAAATTTGAAGGTTTTACCAATTATTACACTAAAACTTGTGTAAATTTCCAGCCTTCCTCAAACGTGAGCTGAAAATCTAACTGGGATTTACAATTTTGACAGTTTGACATAAACTGTACTATGTTTTTCCTAACAGAGCTTGGCAAATGATAAAGCAGCCCTCTTTCTTTTTCTTACTCTCTTGCATCTTGCTGAAATTGGTCATGCAGCTCCTATCTTGAGAGCCCATTTCTTACTCTCTTCCATCTTGCTGAAATTGGTCATGCAACTCCTACATTGAGAGCCCAAAGATCTAAACCAGATTACTTTTACCTTAATTTTCTTTGTAACTCCCTGATAATTCTCTCCCCTCATATCAACTTTTGGCCTCAAACTATTCTAGCAACTCAGTGTTACAGTTTTGTTTAAATATACTATTTCAAAACCTTGCTTATTCAAGGGTTACTAAGAATCGCCTACAGTCTAGTACAATCTAGTCTATATCCATAAATTCCAGCTTTCCTCAAAGGTGAGCTCAAAATCTAACTGGGATTTACAATTTTGACAGGTTAACATAAACTATACTATGGTTTTGCTAACAAAGCTTGGCAAAGGATAAAGCATCCCTCTTTCTTTTTCTTACTCTCTTGCATCTTGCTGAAATTGGTCATGCAGCTCCTACCTTGAGAGCCCATTTCTTACTCTCTTCCATCTTGCTGAAATTGGTCATTCAACTCCTACATTGAGAGCCCAAAGATCTAAACCAGATTACTTTTAGCTTAATTTTCTTTGTAACTCCCTGATACTTCTCTCCCCTCATATCAACTTTTGGCCTCAAACTAATGTAGCAACTCAGTGTTCCAGTTTTGTTTAAATATACTATTTCAAAACCTTGCTTATTCAAGGGTTACTAAGAATGGCCGACAGTGTAGTACAATCTAGTCTATGGTCATAAGTAAATGAGCTTGAGCATACCTAGGCTAGAAAAGTACAATTACAGACGACTAACTTATTGTCATTTTTTAATATCAAGTCTATGGTCTTTAAGACCTCGTTAAAGGTTTTCTTGTTTAACTTTGTTGGGGCAATCCCGCGAGACTTTAAATGACAAGAGTTGAACTCAATTCCTCTCTCTCTTTGTTTACTTGAATCTGACCGCCTCTCTCTCTCCCGATTTTTATGTCAAAATTTGAAGGTTTTACCAATTATTACACTAAAACTTGTGTAAATTTCCAGCTTTCCTCAAAGGTGACCTCAAAATCTAACTAGGATTTACAATTTTGACAGGTTAACATAAATTGTACTATGGTTTTGCTAACAGAGATTGGCAAAGGATAAAGCAACCCTCTTTCTTTTTCTTACTCTCTTGCATCTTGCTGAAATTGGTCATGCAGCTCCTACCTTGAGAGCCCATTTCTTACTCTATTCCATCTTGCTGAAATTGGTCATGCAACTCCTACATTGATAGCCCAAAGATCTAAACCAGATTACTTTTAGCTTAATTTTCTTTGTGACTCCCTGATACTTCTCTCCCCTCATATCAACTTTTGGCCTCAAACTAATCTAGCAACTCAGTGTTATAGTTTTGTTTAAATATACGATTTCAAAACCTTGCTTATTCAAGGGTTACTAAGAATGGCCTACAGTCTAGTACAATCTAGTCGATGGTCATAAATAAATGAGCTTGAGCATACCTAGGCTAGAAAAGTACAATTACAGATGACTTACTTATTGTCATATTTTTTTATCAAGTCTATGGTCTTTAAGACCTCGTTAAAGGTTTTCTTGTTTAACTTTGTAGGGGCAATCCCACGAGACTTTAAATGAAAAGAGTTGAACTCAATTCCTCTCTCTCTTTGTTTTCTTGAATCTGAGCGCCTCTCTCTCTCTCCCGATTTTTATGTCAAAATTTGAAGGTTTTACCAATTATTACACTAAAACTTGTGTAAATTTCCAGCTTTCCTGAAAGGTGAGCTCAAAATCTAACTGGGATTTACAATTTTGACAGGTTAACATAAACTATACTATGGTTTTGCTAACAAAGCTTGGCAAAGGATAAAGCATCCCTCTTTCTTTTTCTTACTCTCTTGCATCTTGCTGAAATTGGTCATGCAGCTCCTACCTTGAGAGCCCATTTCTAACTCTCTTCCATGTTGCTGAAATTGGTCATGCAACTCCTACATTGAGAGCCCAAAGATCTAAACCAGATTACTTTTAGCTTAATTTTCTTTGTGACTCCCCGATACTTCTCTCCCCTCATATCAACTTTTGGCCTCAAACTAATCTAGCAACCCAGTGGTACAGTTTTGTTTAAATATACTATTTCAAAACCTTGCTTATTCAAGGGTTACTAAGAATGGCCTACAGTCTAGTACAATCTAGTCTATGGTCATAAGTAAATGAGCTTGAGCATACCTAGGCTAGAAAAGTACAATTACAGACGACTGACTTATTGTAATTTTTTATTATCAAGTTTATGGTCTTTAAGACCTTGTTAAAGGTTTTCTTGTTTAACTTTGTAGGGGCAATCAATGACAAGAGTTGAACTCAATTCCTCTCTCTCTTTGTTTTCTTGAATATGACCGCCTCTCTCTCTCTCCCCCGATTTTTATGTCAAAATTTGAAGGTTTTACCAATTATTACACTAAAACTTGTGTAAATTTCCAGCTTTCCTCAAAGGTGAGCTCAAAATCTAACTGGGATTTACAATTTTGACAGGTTAACATACACTGTACTATGTTTTTCCTAACAGAGCTTGGCAAAGGATAAAGCAACCCTCTTTCTTTTTCTTACTCTCTTGCATCTTGCTAAAATTGGTCATGAAACTCCTACCTACAGAGCCCAAAGATCTAAACGAGATTACTTTTAGCTTAATTTTCTTTGTGACTCCCTGATTACTTCTCTCCCCTCATATCAAATTTTGGCGTCAAACTAATCTAGCAACTCAATGTACACTTTTGTTTAAATATCCTATTTCAAAACCTTGTTTATTCAAGGGTTTCTTTCAAGGGTTGCTAAGAATGGTCTACAGTCTAGTACCATCTAGTCTATGGTCATATGTAAATGAGCTTGAGCATACCTAAGCTAGAAAAGTATAATTACAGACTAACTTACTAACCACATCATCATGAAATCACTTAATGCACATATGTAAAGCATGCCAACATGCAATAATGCAATCATAATAAAATTAGGACAAACAAGCATACTATTGCATAAAAAATGCATGCAAACATAGCTCAAATGCCCATTCATATCCTATAATTAACCCAAGTTTGGTACAATTGTTCAAAATATTGAGAGGTCTAGAATAGCTAGTGGGGTGTGTTAACACTAGTGTTAAGATGTATGTATGAATGTTTCTTGGGCCAAGTTAGTGTAAAGTTTAAAACATATGCACAAAAGTGCCTTGACTCATGCTAGTGGCTTAAGACACATAGCTTATGTTAGTTTTTGATAATTTGACCATAAATTATGTATACAATATGAGATATCCTTAGAATTATATTTATAATATATTAAAAATATGGTCATATTTGTTTTCAAAGAATGCAAAAAAAGAATTTTTCCTAAAAACAGAATTTTATGCATTAAGTCACAATTTATTCCTAACCTTAAAATAAGTATTGAATTCCATCAATCTTTATTGAGATGTTGTAGAAGATTCACAACTCTCCTACATACCTAAAAATGGGATTTTCAAAAACATTTGAGCAAACTAAAAAAATATATGACCTGCACTTATGACTTAGTGAAGAATCCTACGATTTTAAAGTTTGTCCCCTTAAGGATGGACATGGAAATGTGTTATGGAGCTTGAAATACCCTTCGGATTCGTACTCTAGAAAAGCACATTTGTAATAAGAACCCCATAAAGAGGAGAATCCATTGTGCATGATAAACATCACTTGCCAAAAAGTCAAACCACTCATTAAAAAAAATCAAAAAACAATCTCCAAAATATTCCCATTTGTCATAATTTATTGTCCGGATGGTGGCCAAAAAATATGTGAAAAGAGGATTTTTCCATGCGAGGTCATGTTCTCGGGGAAAATTATGGCTAGACAAGCTGCTGTTTGCATTGAAGAGCCATGTTGGCACTCTTTTGGAACCCAAGGAGCCAAAAAGGCCCATGCACCACGGTACGTAGAAGCTGAGCTCCATGCTAGGTCAAATTGAGATTTTGTGAATCGTGGCACACAAGGTCCTTTTTGGGCTCCTTGGGTCCCAAAACAGCCCCTAGCCTCGTTCTTTGGTGCATATGCTGCCTGATCTGGCCATAATTTTCCTCAATAACATGACCTAGCATTGAAATTATCTCTTTCTAACCTCGAAAATGTAGCATGTAACTTGATCATGGTGCACTAAACACCTCCATACTTTGATGGACCCAGCAAGTCATGGTGGAGTAAACACCCCCCATACTTTGAAAGACCCAACAGGTCCCCAATGTAACATATTCTTATGTATCTTTTTCCAATTGACCCCATTCTCTTAGATAAATAGAATTGTTTGAGAGAGGTTACACAAGACTAGACCCTTGGTGAACATGCCAAAGTTTAAAAGAGGAATAAAATTACAACTCAAACTACAGAGGAACAGACAGCCCAAAGAGTCAAGAAGAAAGTAAAAGAACAATGTCCTTGCATGGAAATGCAGATCACCTCCTTCCTCACCAACAATGAATAAGACGAATAGTAAATAAATAGCCAACATAGTAGTCTTTCATGATATACATAAATATTAAAATATCATAAATCCCATAATTCTCAAAGCTCCATTCTAAAGGCTAGGGCATGAAATAATTTAGATCTTTGCGTATACTCTCAAAGTCAAAGAGTCTTTGAAATGTCAAAAAAGAAATTGATGACTCTCTATCATCATTGCATGCAAAGTGAGTAAATATAAGTCTAGAACCTCTTCTATCACCTCATCTCCATCTCGTACTCGATATATGTCATCCATTTCATTGCGGCCTCTTCATGCTCGCTGTTATCTTCAACTTCCCCATCTCTCTCCTCAAAAAATATTACAAGGGATTCTTGATTGCTTTCTCCTTTGTTCTTACCCCTCTCCATGTCCTCAAGCACGAGCAAAGCTCCTCAAGTAACAAAACTAGGACCATGTCCTAATTAAGTAATTGGGTACCTACAAACCCCATGCTCAGCCGATGAAGTCATCATAATCATCTACCTTGTAGTCGCTCTAAACATACCCTTTGACAAAACTCAATAGGAAATATTACAAATTCTTGTCATATTTGTACATATGTTTTAGAAAATCAATCAAAAACCATATTTTTTAAGTCCTTCAAAATGATTGCATATTCACACATATGTGTCTCCATGTACTACTTAAAAAACACTTACGTACTAAATCCTTAATTTGAAATTAGTTTTTAGTGGTGAAAATAAATAAAAAACTATACTTGTGCACGTGCACATTAATACAACTATTGCACAACATTTTCTAAAACTTGATTACTTTTAACATTGACACGTTCACAACTCAAAAAATTCATATACTACTATCAAGAATCTGTCTGTCAATATGGGAATTTCCCAAAAGTTTGGGACTCATGGAAAAACTTCAAATTGGTCATAACGTGAACACTATTTCTCCAAATTTAGTGCTCTATAGCTCATTAGACTCCATTTTTCAAGCACCTACCAATGATATGTTACGTGATAGGGTTTTGAGAAACTTATAGGAATGTTATCCGTGCCCCCATCTATTTAGATTTCAAAAATGGGAGTTGGGAGATTCCCAAATTCATTAATATGTCCGAAATTGAATTAAAACTGAAAGAAATTAACTTAAACTTTATAATCAACATATGCACAGAGATGTGATATAAACAAACAAATCATTAAGATAAGGCCATGTGGTTGAGCTTGTACAATGATACATCCTGGGAATGAGATGTCCTTACAAATAAAAACCTTCTCTGTTTTAAACTATAAAACTTTTCTATTCAAACAGAGGGATACTGCTCAAAGAATGGAAATGAGGTACTCTCGCAAAGATTTCTAAGATGCCAGTCACAATGATACAAATATCAGTGTGCATATTTAAAGGTCTAGAGTCTCTCGGACAAAATATCGAAGTCAAGCACCTCCCATAGTCCCACTGTTTTCTCCCATCTTCTATATGGAAACTTCATTGATAGGCTTGCTTTGTAATATCATATTTTTATACCAATTTTCACCAGCAATAGATCACTTAGTGTGACATAAGCATGGCTGTAGAATAATATCTCTTGGAAGAAATATATCAAGATGCATATAAAATGTTTTGAAGTCCGCATGGATAGACTCATAGCTTCCTCTAAAAGACTCCAGTACCTCCCACTCTAAAAAGCTACATGGAAAAGTATATGAAAAGAAAAACACCAAATCATGCACACATTTAGAGCAATCTAAGAGTTAGAAGCATAAATAGTACAATTCAAAAGAAAAACACCAAATCATGCACACATTTAGAGCAATCTAAGAGTTAGAAGCATAAATAGTACAATTCAAAACATTTAACTAGAAGTAGAATACATACAATTTTCAAGAAACCTAGGTTGAGACAAGGATGTGTTGAGTGCAAACTGAGAAGCTATATACACATATTGTACCTTTGCTTAAACGCTTTCCATCTTGAGTTTTCTTGATATCCATGATTTCCCACTTGAATGATGATGTGTTTGAGAAGCAATATGTCTGCTTGACACCTTGTGTACACTTCTTGAAATTGACTACATTTTCACATTGTGTACACCTGTTGAACTTGACTGCATGTTCACCTACATAAATCGTTCATGGTCATGAAAACAAGCTAATAACAACTATCATCTTGCACATTGTCAATAAAACTCCCACATAGACGAGCACCTAAAGAATTCATGAAAGGAATGCAACATACCTTTATAAAATATTTGAGTTAGTTCAAATACACAGTTATTCTTAGTGCGACATAACAAAAAATGCTAAGATGTATGCCAAGACAGACAATGGTATGGCTACAAACCTCTACATACAAGATGGAAACAAAAACCAATATGGTGAGTGAGAAAAGCTACAAGAACATTAGAAATAGGAATGAAGCTCACTATTCTTACCAACTCATATATTGAAAGAATCGTGATGATCTTACCAAACAATGCTCATGTGCGAAATCTCCAAAATGATGTGGATGAGTGAGGGATGACCATTTTAGATCTAGATGAGGCAGAAGGACCAAGGATGGTGTTGATGAAGATACTCTAGAATCATTCACACTGATTGAGATCTACACCTTTACATAGAGGTTTGGAGGTGAGGCTAAGTAATCAACCTCACCTTCACACCTAGATGAGGAAGAAGAACCAAGGAAGGTGTTGATGAAGATACTCTAGAATCAGTTAGTGTTGTAGAGTCTACAGCTTTCTATAGAGGTGTGAAGATGAAATTGAGTGATCCACGGAGAAGGGAGGTGTTGATAAAGATATTCTAGAAGTAGCAAGTATTTCATATCTACATCTTCCTGTAGAGGTGTGAAGGTGAGGCTGAGTGATCAGTGAAAAAGGGAGATTTTAAACCTCTATTAGAAGAGATATTTGGAGGGAAAAGTGGGCTTGAAGAAGGATATACATGTTTCATAGGTGAAGGGGAGAGAGGATAGATGTAGAAGCATTGGAGAGAGTAAAGAGAAGAGAGAAAGAATGTCAACATTTTTTTTGAAAGACCCCTTTTAGGAGGGAGAGTGGTGAGAGTTAATAGTCTCTAGAGAGAGAAAGAGAGGGATCTTACTCCAACTTTATGGAAAAAGATTATTTTTTTAATTTTCTCATTTTATTAATAAATAAATCACCCCTCCACCTCTAGGGCTATAAGTTTGAGAACTCACTTTTAGGACATTCTACACATACCATTTCAGTCCACATAGTAGTATCCCACTTGCTCATTCCTTAATCTCATTTTTCATTCCATGGCAAATAAACAGGGCCTCCTATACCCCATCCCCTTCCTAATGAAGAATATCCATCATGCATGCACTACTCCACATATAGTGATCTCCTCAACCACATGAGCCAGGATGTGGACTTGACTAAGAAGAATATATTAAAAAAATGCATCCTCAATGGTACACATTTTTTCCATAGCAATCAACTAAGTAGCATGGAGAGCATTAATTCAATTTCTTTGAAGATCACAAACCTACAAAACACACAAAAGTACACTAAGACAACACACTAGCAAACATAGTGTATATAGAAAATTTTAGTTGATGAGGTACCTTACTAACTCCTCAATTTTGAAACTAACTTTCATCGATTTTTTGTCCCGGCACATGCACATACTCACCAGTAAAATGAACTACAATGTCAAAAGATCAAAATACCATATCATTTTAGTGCCAATCATGGGTCTTCAACCCATACAATTGAATGCTTCCACCTTTGTTTTATTTTGTGAAAGCTCCCTTTAGGGACCTCATGTACCCCATGGGTGTGTGAATAGATGCAATGGAAACCCTTCACTTTATCTAGCTCAACCTTTTTTAGAATCCATGGGGCTTTAGGAAGCACAATCTTTTCATTTGGGGATCGGCGTGCAGTGGCAGAGGTGGGGAGACATTTCAAGACCCTCAGATCCTATCTAGCATCCAAAGAGTTCTTTTTGCCCGTAGTGCGGTCCTTTAGGGTTTGAGAAACATTCTTGAATATGTGCATGGGATGGAAGAGATGTACTTTTAAGTTTTTTCAATATGGAAATCTTAAAAATATGGAGTACCTTGTCATGCCTTTAGGTGGAGTTGACGGGTGTTGAACGCTATTATAGTGCTCTTTCCAAATGGTTTCCCAATCTACCATTGTAAGATTTAGAGGTGTATATTCATTTATTAGAGCCTTGTATTTGTTGTGACTTTGGGGTAGGAAATGCTAGTTGTTTGGATAGATTACCTTGTGTAAGGAATTTGGCCGCTCCATCACCAATGATGGCCCACAAGTAGGGCCTGACTCAATGTGGACAACCCTGCACTCATCTCATATTGTTAGAGAATCACTTCAAACATCAGATGATAAAGAGAGAGAGAGAGAAAGAGAGAGAGAGAGAGAGAGAGAGAGAGAGAGAGAGAGAGAGAGAGAGAGAGATAAGAATGAACATAACATATAGGAAATATCTCCTCCAAGGCCAGGATAGTTTTACATGGTCCACATATGGATACATCAAACACTGGCCTCTCTCCTCTCCTTTGGAAGTGAAATGTCAACAATGCAGATGCCCTTTCACAACTCCTTTATGAGGGGCGCAACGTAGACATCCATATTTAGAAGTATATTTCCCTTCTACGTATTCTCCCATGGTGCAAGATTATAGTTGATAATCAGCATGGGCCAAGTGCTCCAAACAAGGGTCCACAAATAGAAATTTTTGGACTCTATGACAATTGTGGAAGAGACCATCTACTACAACACTATGCTAAGAATCCAAACTACAAGGGGAAAGCAACAATGAACGTTGTAGGAGTGATGCCTTTGTCAAGTGGATCTAAGGTAGAGCCCACAATTCCTCCAAAGGTGATGAATCAAGCTCAAGCTCAAGAAGTTGACAACGAACCCACATTGCTACCTCAAAAATAAATCAAGAACATATCAGTGAGAACTAGAAGAAAATCATGGAACTCCAAATGAGACAAAATGAAAGCAAAGAAGCTAAAGGAGAAAAAAACTTAAGAACATAATTGTATTAAACAAAAGAACAACTTAAACACGAGCAAGAAAGAAAAAAAAACGGAAAGGGACCTCAAGAGTCAAAGATTGACTCAGGTGGTTCAGTCATGGTGGACAAAGTCTTGGAACCTTTAGATGCAATTTTGAAGGCCTATGAAGCTAGCCTAAAACCCAATCAAACCCAATATCATAGATGGATGACGTATTCTCATCCTGAGTATGAAAAAGAGAGGTTGCAAATGTGCAAGGAGCTCATTGAAGCGGCCCAAGCTCTTATGGAACCACATATTCTAGATTCTCCAAAAATGGACGTGCTAATGTCATTCCAAGGGTAGGACCAGGCAGGGCCAAGATCGAGGCCAGACATGCAATCAAGAGGGTCCTTATGTTCAGAGGGACAAGGCCCTATACAACACATGGTTGGATGGTGATGAGCATGCTCCAGTCCCCTCTATCTTACATTGGTATCAAAGCTCAAGGGGGAGCACTATGGAGGAAGGGGGGAGATGGCCTTGCATGGCTTGCTACATGGCTCTCTCTACATCTATCTCTTCGCTTATGGATCAAAGGACATGTTGCATGATAAAAAGGCCATGCAAAGCATGCATGAAGCATGAAAAACCATGAAAAGATCTTGAAGAATACTGCAAGGACAAGGAGAGGAAGTGGTCATGCACAAGCACACTTGCAAGGAAGGACAAAGAGAGGACAAGACTGCGGGTATTGCCTCTTGCACACATGAGAAATAAAGAGTCAACGTGCACCAGAAAAGGGTCTCTCTCTCTTTGCAATTTCACACCGGCCTCCAGGTTGTTTCTCATTTCTGGAGCGCACAGATTTGCGCATTGTTGGCGGCCATAGATTTGATTTTTCTTCTTGCACAATTGATTGTTGCCACCATGGATGCTGCTACATGATTCTTTTCACATGTTTTTAAAGTAAGGGCGCCCTTCTTTGGGCACCCTTTCTTACTAATACCCAAACTCCATGGCGGGTTTGTCATCCATGCAAGGGAGGAGAGGTAAATGAAGTTGTGGGGTTTTTGGCCTCGAGTGAAGAAACCATGGAAGCTCACATGCATGGGCTAGCTAAAATGCATCAGCCATTCAGCAAGAAACCTTTGATCATCATTTTCTCCCTCTTTTGTTTAGGATCTCGACACTCAAGTGAAGCGGTCGTGTTTCAACTAAAGACGATTGTAGCTCTCTCAACTAATTGCAAAAATTTGAAAGTGTGAGTTCTTGACAGGTTTGGGATTTGACAGTCGAGCAAAGAAGTTCCGATAAGCACACCATCGTGCTTGTTTGTTCAGAAAAGGGGCTTTTGCTTGTCGACATCGAGCAAGGTTGTGAGTAAGGCTGCTAGGCAAAGACGATGTTGATGCTCAATTCAAGGTTCATGGAAGCTCAAACATCCCGGCCATGCGATCAACTTGGCAAGTTGATACATGTAAATTATGAGGTAATCAATCAATTTTTCCAAATTATTCAAGTACATGCTCAATGGTATAGCATGCAAGGGCTATGTGTGATGCCACGATTTTTTAAAAAAATCCTTCTACAATTTAAGCCCTCATAGTAACTAGGTCTTGTGAGCGTTACTTCGTATGGAGTAAGGCTCTCTCTATGGATACCTACGAGCAAGGCTTGTGTATATAAGTTTTTTCTTATAATTTTCAAAATGTTTGAAGCTTGTATCTCTGACCTAGTGTCAAAGAAGCGACAAGCCACTCAAAACTATGGAAAATCAAGGTTTTCAAGAGCAAGGCCCTATATCTGTGTATATGCATTGGGTGCACGGCCACTCCATAGCATTTATAGCTTTCCACAATGCGGAAAAAACCCGTACATGAAGCCCATTGATATCACCAGCTATGCTACGACTTCCAATGCCAAGGGTAGTGGTTACAAAAATTGATAACTATGTTAGCTTTGAGTTTCCATTCTAAACTTATTTACTTTTGCAGGACTTTATATGATGCCAATTGGACAAGCAATTTTGCTTTGATCAAGAAACATTTGGCATTTAGATGACATGTGATAGCTAGTTTTTAGTAGTTGTTGAGAAGCGCAAGCACAAAACAGACTCGGTGGTCTCTACACCAAGACTATGCACGATGGCTTCATCATGGAGGTTCAAAATAGGGGAACCACCTAGCTTGGAATGTGGCTAGGATGCATGGTAAGGGACTGGCACATGACACAAGGAGAATGTGAGAGAAGGAGGGGGAGAGAAAGAGAGAGAGAGAGAGAGAGAGAGAGAGAGAGAGAGAGAGAGAGAGAGAGAGAGAGAGAGAGAGGAAGAGATCATTAGATTTTCATTAATATAGGCTTCATAATCACCATACACAAGGAAGATATGAGAGAAGGAGAGAGAGGGAGATGAAGATATCATTAGAGCTTCATTAATATAGGCTTCATAAATACCATACAAACATTCACGATGAGGGAATTTGCACATAATCAACATCACACAGGCTCATGTGTGCATGGTAACTCAAAGATCTTGGCCATTACGAGACCAAAACAAATGACCATAGTCAATACTATGCCAGAATAGAACTATGTGTGCGTAGAGGTGCATACACATGGATTTACATATAACATGAGTGCTAGAGCTTGATTGTCTATGCATATGTTTTGAAAAGAGGAGGACTCCTTTTATAGGCTAAGAGAATGATTAGGGAAGAGATTATGAGCAAGAGGGGTTATTACAAAGTAAACTCAAATAGGGGCATTCCCCCAATGCGAGAGCTCCATGGACCCTGCTTATTGACCAATTTCCTCCTAATCACCTTCATCAGTAAGAGCTTTGTCTCCATGCCACCTTCCATAGCTGGAGTCCAAGAGCTTCCTTATAATATTTGAGATAATCTTGATAAAATAAGAGAAAATCCAGCAATAATGGAGAGAAACCTATAAGAAATTATGTGTGTGGAGCTTGATAATCTTGACTTCTTTCCATGTGGATAGATAGGCTCCACCATTTCATCCATATCTCCCAAACTGTAGCTCCAAAAATTATTTTAAAACATAGGGGCAGAGAGGTCAGCTCAAGGTCTGCTGAAAACTTGTTAAAATTAGGAATGAAAAAGATAGAGAAACATCCCACAAAAATATGTGTGTCTTTTCCTTCTCGAAAGTCTTCCAGGTGGTCCCCACTTGACTCTATGTGCAAGACTTGTGTCCACAAGTGAATTATGCTTACATTTGATAATATTTTGTTGAATCAAACTCCATAATGCATAAGATTATCCTCCCTTTCACTATTGACTCTTATTCTTCATTTGCAATGACCGTCAGGTAGAATCAGCATCCCAGTGAATTTTTCTTTTTCATAGGGTTTGTTCCTAACTCTCCTCATTTTTGAGATCCAAATGTGTTGAAACATATATACATAGATTTTTTGTGATTGTCATGCATCAGGTTCGTCCTCCTCGGGGAAGCCTTGAAGCCTTGCCATCAAGTACATACCAAGAGAGAGGTGGTTCAAAAGTTGAAAAGTGGTCCTCACTATCTTTTTCAATATTGAGCAATTGTATGATTCTCAATACACAGTATGATTTGGCAAGGCCGTTTCTTTGTGCAAGATTGACAAGGTCAATTAGCTTCTATGTTAACATCTGGTTGTCAAGAGCACCCACCATGAGCCTCCTAGAGCTACCTTGGTCAAAATCAAGAAGAGGAAGCTCACCACAAAGGATTTCCTTTATGCCATGCTTGGGGAAAGGTAAGAGAACATGATGATTTTATTCTCTTTGACCCTAGTTCTACTCAAAATTTCATATCCACAGAGTTGGCCACCAAGCTAGGAAGAATTGAAGCCTATGAGATGGGAGATATCCCACACGCCAATGGTTCTTTCAAGGGGCAAGAAGCTTCAATCACTCCCTTAATCGGGAAATTGAGGTTCCATGTTCAAAGCTATGTGGAAAAGGAGGACTTATTCTCTCCTCTCAAGCATGAGGATGTAATCGTAGGGGCACCATAGTTTGATCCCATGGATACCAATGTTAAATTCCTTGAAAGGAAAATCTACTTTAGGTTCAGGGAAAAAGATATGTACATAGATGCTAAGGAGTTGGGTAACACCATACCGATTGTACATACGCAAGCTTTCAATAAGTCAATAAAGAACTCTATTTTTGTGTCGTACATGATTTTTGTTAAATATTCTCAAAATAAACCTAACGCTTTAGCACAAGAAAATATAAACAATCACGAATAATTAGAGTTATCCAATTTTCTCATGGGATTTCAAGATGTCTTTATTGACTACATCCCTTGTGAATTACCTCCTAAACGAGGCAATGATGACCATGCAATTGAACTTCTTCCAGGAAGTTCACCGCCTAATAAACCTCCTTATAGAGTTTCTCAAGCTCAAGAAGAGGGGATTATGCGGTAGATGCATGAGTTAGTTGAGAAGGGCATGGTTAGGCCTACCTCATCTCAACTTTGATCACCCGTGTTATTAGTGCAAAAGAAGGATGGCACATATCGTATGTGTGTCAACTATATAGCACTAAATAAGATCACTATCAAAAATAGGTTTCCCGTTCCACAGGTAGAAGACCTATGTGATAAGCTACAAGGGTTGACATAAACAGTGGCTACCATCAATTAAGGATAGTTAATCAAAACATTGTAAAGACCGCATTTTGCACTATGTTTGGTCTTTACAAATACATTTTCATGCCTTTTGGCTTGACCAATGCACCATCCACATTCAACCGCTTGTTGGAGAAGCTATTCAGGCCTCACCAAGCCTTTATTGGAGTGTTATTTGATGATATTATCATCTACTCTAATTCACTAGACAAACACAAGCAACACCTTCGGGTAATATTTCAAGTCTTAAGAGAGAATAAAATTTATGTAAATCGAAAGAAAAGTGAAATTTTCTTGCAAGAGATTCAATATCTAGGTCACATTATCCCTCAAGATGGAGTCCAAATGGATCCATCAAAGTCAAAGGTAATAAAAGGATGGAATAATCCAAGGAATCTTCATGAACTAAGAAGTTTTATAGGTTTGTGTGCATACTATAGATGATTCATATAAAAGTTCTCACAAACTATGGGACCATTATATGACCTAACAAAGAAAATTGTTAGGTATTTATGGTCTACCAAGGAGAACAAGGATTTTGAAAAAGCTTAAAGAAAAGCCTCTCAACCCGCCCTTACATTGTCGGATCTCTCAAAGCCATTTGAGGTCCAATGTGACGCTTGTGGTGATTGCCTTGGAATTGTCTTGATCCAAGAAGGACACACCATAGCCTATGAAAGTCAAACGCTTGACCCTGTTGAGCAAGCTCTAGGCATATATGAAAAGGAACTCCTCGCATTTCTACATACCTTAGACTCATGGAAGCACTATTTATTGGGGACTCCTTTCATTTTGTGGACGGATCACCAAAGCCTTAAGTACTTCATGCCACAGACTAAGCTCTCCGACAAAAAAAAGAGGTGGGAAAATTTCCTTTCACAATTTCATTTTCATATTGTTTACATTGCTGGCAAGCATAATCAAGTAGCCGATGCACTCTCAATACAGCCGAGAGTGAATGCGGTTTCCATAATAACTCACAATGATCTATCTTTTATGATAGATGAGTACGCTATTGATCCCAATTTTAGAAATGTGATTTCATTCCTTGCACTAGGGAAGAGAGAGGAACCATTTACTTTACAAGATGGATATTTTCTCTATGGCAATAGACTATGCATTACTAACTCACTACGTGAAAAAGTAATGTATGAATCTCATGCTCCTCCTTATGCGGGGCATAGTGGGATTCAATCTACCCTAAAAGGGATTGAAACATATTTCTATGGGCCTACCATGAAAGCAAACATACAAGGGTACGTTTCTAAATGTGTGGTATACCAAAAGACGAAGTTTGATAGAGGGAAGCAACCTAGATTGCTTCAACCTTTTCCAATCCCTAATTCACCATGGGAGAGCATATCCATGGATCTTATCTTTGGATTGCCTAAGTCTATCCATGGGAATACAGAAATATGGAGGATAGTAGTAGGGTTTTGCAAACAAGCTCATTTTATACCTGTCAGAAAGACTATCAAAGCCCATCAAATGGAAACCCTCTTCATATCATGAATCTTTAATTACCATGGCTTACCAATGTCCATAGTGTCCCACAAAGATCCTAGGATGACCAGTAATTTTTGGAAGGGTCTCTTTGAGAATTTAGGGACAAGGCTAAACTTCTCTTTGGCCTATCACCCGCAAATGGATGGCCAAAGTGAAATAGCTACCTAACAATTCTTGATCTACTAAAATCTTACGTAATGGAAGTAGATCAAAGGTCCCAATGGGAGAAGTATTTACCCTTGGTGCAATATTCCTACAATAATAATATAGATACCTCAATAGGAAAGCACCTTTCGAGGTAATTGAGGGAAGATCAAAAAGTCCCCTGCTACTTAAGGTACACGGGAAGATCTTCGCTATAGATGAGTATATCCGAGAATCTTTCCAAAAGGTTCAGGATGCTATCTCTATCTCATCAGAACAAAGGCAAAAGGCTGCTACTAATAAGTACAGAAGAGCCCAAGCCTTCAAAGAAAATGATTGGGTCTTGCTTAAATTTCCCAAGGCTCGATTAAGGTACACAACATGCAAGCATCTTTTGGGACAACAAAAGTACTATACTAACTTAGCAAAAAGGTATTATGGTCCCTTCTAGATTCTTAGATCAATCAATGAGATGGCCTATAACCTCAAGTGTTAGGAATTGGATCATGCTAGCTATGGTGGATGAAAGAGAAACATGGTGCAAGTGTGTGAGTGTGTGTAAGCAAGGTTATCACTCAAGTGAATTAGGTTCCAAGATAGAATTATCTTGGACTCATAACCACAATCTTGAGTATTGACTTAGCTTAGCACAAGCTCATCATAGACAAGCATGTAGTGCAAAATGAATTTGTTGTTTATTTATTCAAGAAATGAGATTTAAGTAGCTCTACAGCCTTGCTCCACAGTATGTGGGATAAATCCACTCTCCTCTCCTTGACTCACACCTTAGAACAAAGCTCACACTTTACAATCCTCCCTTTGAGGTTTGGACTAAGACAAGATACTGAAGATGCATGATCCACACAGGCTAACAAAATCCACATAGGATGGTGATATCCACACAGCAAAATAAATTCCACAAAGGATGGTGATGTCCACACAGGATGGTAAAATCCACACAAGAAAAATCCACAAAGGATGGCGATGTCCACACAGGATGATAAACTGGTATCCACACAGGAAAAAGTCCTCCCCTACAAGTAGAGAGTCTGCATCTTCAAAAAGGGTCTTCATAAAAGACAACGCTACTTTTGTCTTCACCTTTTTTGTCTTCTACTATGTGAGCTGATCCTCTTTCAGATCTCTTGACTTTGTTGCTTCTGCTGCGCTGCTGCTTTCTCCACTGCTACTGCCTCCACTTGAGTAGCACCAAGAAGGACGGTGTCCCTTCCTACCACATTTGTTGCAAGGTTTGTTTGTGTAGCAATCTTTTGCTACGTGTCCCATTCTTCCACATTCATAACACTTTCTTCTGTTTGTCGATGTTGATGGAGAATGCCTTCCCCTTGAAGATGTTGCGATAAAAACTCCTCTTGATGAGGTGAGTGAACCTCTTTGCTTTCTTTCTTCTGCTTGGACTGAGTTGATGACATCTTAGAATGGTGGTGCTGGTTCTTTCTCTTCAAGAATTGTGACTAAGTGGTCATAAGAAGGAGGAAGTGCACTTAATAGTATGGCCACTTTGTCATATTTTGGTACTTCAACCTGGATGTAAGTGAGCAATGTGACAATGCTCTTAAGCCTGTTTACTAGGCTAGCAATGTCCTCCCCTTCAATCATAGTAACTTTGTAAAGCTGTCTTTTAAGACTAACTTTGCTTCTTTTGGCCCTAGCACCAAAATTACTTTCTAGGACATGCCATGCTTCATGCATGTGCATGCTTACATTCATCTATGAAATGCACATAGTTATCATGCAAGGAAGTGATGATAATTCCCAATGCTTGTTCTTCTTTGGCCAAATTCTGTGCACTTGCTATGAGTGTAGATGCCCTAGTGTGCACTCCATCGGGTTCGGCTTGTTGCTCTAAGGCAGTGCTAATGACAGACCACAAACATTTTTTCATAAGGTAGCCTCTTAACTTCTTTTCCCCAGTGTGAAATCCCTCCCCATTGAACTTCACTATTCCCTTGTCCCTCATTTGTGCCAATAGAGGGGTCTTAGCTTAGGAGACTCTCCTAGCCAGTGTCTGCCTCTTTACACGGTGCACAAATAAATAAAGATGATTATTTATTTGCAAGTTATTGTGCTTGGCTGCAAGATTTGAAAATATGAGAAAGAGAGTAAGAGAAAATTCCTTTGAACTTTGTGAAGCTCCTCTTCACTGCGTCGGTGAAGCCCCTCTTCACAAAAGTCACCTTTGGTCAGGTTCTTTGATGCCTTTGAGGCTTTGAAAGCTTTGATGTAGCTTTGGTGTACCTGCCTTGGAGCTCTTGAGTCAGCGCACAAAGGGGGACTTTGGCCTTCTTGGAGTGCTCGATGCTACTGGTAGTCAGTCCCTGGGAATGAGGTTCTAAGACACTAGTGGCATTTGAAAAGCTTTGTGGGAAGGCAAGCTTGCTAAGGGGACGAGGTGAGGTTGAATCCAATGAGGCCGCGTGGGAAAGGGTTTTACATTTCGGACAGCATCCACGGCGCGTTACTTTTCGGCAGTCAGGCCGGGCAAGGCGCGGGTAGGAGCACGAGAAGCAGCAGCCGGTCGGACTCGATGCAGCGAGCAACAGCCGGTCGGACTCCAGGCAGCAAACAACAGCCAATCAAACTCCGGGCGGTGGGCAAAAAAAAGGGATAGGCGCGCGGCGCCTATGGGAACTTACCCCAGCGGACCCGCCAGGTCAAAAAATCAAGTAGAGTCCAATTTTGGGTCCGCCCACTCTCCCCCACATTAGGCAATGGAATTTGACCCCACGACCTTAATGCCAAGAATAGTATGGTTAAATTAGGCGATCCCTACAAGGAAGGGGCGAGACCTACAAGACGAGGATGAGAGAGAACACCCACACACTCACACAAGGCATGCATGGTACAAAGAAAGCAAAAAGGACACTTGTCAAGTTCCTCCTCGTGTTGCCCCCATGGTAAGCCGGAAGCCTATCGGTTGACCACCCAAGGGGTCCAATGATAATTTAGGATATTTAGTTAATTGATTTTGTATATATCAAGTCCTCTCTCTAAAAGGGAAAAGGGGGACACTTGTCCCAAGGCTACCCTTGCTGCTTGTAATGCCTCCTGCTTGTGATTGGCTAGGCCTGGAGGGGTCCAATGAGCTTCAAGCATGAGCTACAAGGGGGGGGGGGTCGACCCAAGCAAGCCAAGGGGTTGCTTAGGGGGTATACTCACCCACACACACTTACAAACACTCTCATTGTGTGCTATGCAAAGTGCAAGATCTCCCTCTCCTTCTCTAAGAAAGTAGAGGTTGAGAGCCTACACCAACACTTGGCTATGGAGTGCAAATCCAACCAAGAGCCATGCTTTAATGCGTAATCTTGCCATCTCCTTCTTGTTCATTACTATGCTATTATGTATGCTAGAAAGCAGAGTTATGATATGTGAGGAACTAATTCTTTCTCCTATAAAATGTTTCTTCTTCCTCTTCCGTACCCTCATTCCCTGCTAGCTCTCTCCACGTTCGAAGGTGTTTGAGGTCTTGAGACTCAGGCTTGGGATAGTTAAAGCTTTCTTCAAGTTTATGTTATACTGGTGATGCATGAAGATTTCCATCACTATTGCGTCACCTAGGTCACAAGGAACACAAAGATTGTATTGTAACAAGTCTCTCTTAATGTGAGAAATTATAATACAAATGCCTATTGGAGGGGGGACCAGCTCCACATAAATCTGGTCCTCCCAACTGTTGACATGTTCTCTAAATTCTCTCTCTTGCAAAAGTATTTTTCATGCCAATTTAACTAATTGCTATGATTATGTTGCTATCTTCAATTATGTTCGCCCGCTGTGCTCACAAAGTCATTTCTAAAAAGTACTCTCATTAATTTACGCTACTCTCAAGTTAAATAGGCCAATTTCATTACATTGGAGTTTTGGAGAATGAATTCCCCACGCTGCTAGTTGGCACCTTGTTCAATACCAAGAGGAATCTCATAGACAAGATCAATTCCAGTATGAATTGGATTTGATCCCCAAACGGAGCACCATCTTTCACCTGCATTTGTATGTCTCTCTCAGGGGAAGACAATATAGTAAACATTGCACTATTACCGCTCCCCCCAAAATCTCTAGTTTGACCATTAAAACCCCCGCTAAGTAGTCAAGGAATATTGGATCATCACAGATAATATCCAAAAACAAAATAGCCTTACAAGATGAGGATGAAGCCATGTCTCTAGAAATGGTGATTGGTTGATAATTGTTACATGTGAAGGTGTATTTATAGAGAATTTATAGACACATATATATCTCTATACCTATATCTCTTTCTCTCTTTCCCTCCATCAACCTGTTACACCCTCTCTCTCTCTCTCTCTCTCTCTCTCTCTCTCTCTCTCTCACACACACACACACACACACACACAAACACACACACATAGAACCCTATCTAAAAACACTCTCCTCTATTTCTCATTGACCTCCTAAGGGCAAGGGCCATCCCTATGAGAGATCCCCCTACCTTGTCTCCTCCAACTGTAAGGTTTCCAGTTTTTGAAACTTTAAAGATTGTATAAATCTTATCAAATTGATATGATTATTGCAAAATCAATGTAGAATTGTCCGACCATGGAAAATATTGGTATTTTTGCAACCATAATCATGAATCTACTGTGGTTAGAAATTTTTAGAGCTAAATTCTGATAAAAATTGACATAGTTATGGCCCCTGGAAGTTTATACTGTTGATTAAGCTAATTAAATAAATTGTAAGGTTTTGGTAATCAAAACTATAAAAGAATTTTATTATAAAAATTCTATATATTTACAGATATTTTCAAAATTAATCATGAAAAGGGTCAGAAAGATAGCAAGATCGATTCGGTGTATTTGGGGGCTATGTGGAGCAGTAATGAACCTCTCCAGGTATGAGTTATGAGCAGGTATCACTACCGAGAAGCTGGGGGTTTTTTCTTGAAGTACAAGGAACTGCCAAAAACAACCTATGATCCCTAAAAAGCTATAAAAAAGCCGCCCCCCTCTTCACAATTGAACTTAGACTCGGAGTCTTGGCTATTTCTCTCCACATAGAGAGAAACTTTACCCAAAAATCACTAGAAAGTAAACCTCTAGCTGATCATCCATGGCTACCACCATGGCTCCGAAGCGGACTGGGGGTAATCCTCAATCCAATGAGGATGATACAACTCACAAGATGGCTAGGGAATCCCATGACCATGAGGTTGGGCCTAGTAGTAGGCCTATAGAGGAGAGTCTTCAGGCCCCAATGCACGACCAGAAGGCTGATCTGTCCCAGGCGGGTTTCCATTAATTCACTTAAGTCTTTAAATAGTTTAAGTTCTTTTATAAGTTAACATTGCATACGTAAGGAGTGGGTAAGAATCACAAAAGGAATAATTAGCCTAAAATGGAAGGTAACTTCCAAAAAACCAACGAGCATTGTTTGTAATTAGGAAGCAATTGTTTGGGCTAGGACTGGTTGACCTAGGAAAGAATGATTGATCATCCTTAAAATAGCTTGTTTCAAGACACCTCTGATTCCTTGGAGTATTTTTACTCCAGGTGATGAGTAATGATGGCGAGTCAACCATGGATGAATCGGTTACGTCCGCGTACGTGGAGTCTTTACCCCATACATGTGTAAGTTTTTGAATACTACTTAGGATATCATTTTTATCATAGGGGAACCACCGAATTGTATGGGTAACTGGTTGGTGTATGGGCACCCGGACTTTGGGTGACGTCTTTTCCACCTTGACTTTTATAAATAAGGAATGGATGCCATTTTTTCACCCCTGTATAGGTGTTCTTGAGACAATTCATTAGTGGTCAGAGATACTTTAGATTGATAGTACCTTGTCTTAAGTCTAAAGAGAATTGTTTGTAAAAGAATGTTTTCAATACTGCTTTCAAGGGTTGTTTTAATGAATTATTGCTATGAGAGATAAAATGAATCGTTATCTTAATTGTGATAACAACATGGTAGTAATTAAATAACAAAGTAACATGTGTGAGCACGGGGGTGGTAAGTGGGGATTGACTAAGGTTGTCAATCATGGACGGGTGCACCTGATTAGTCACGTAACTATCCATTATCGTGTAGTAAAAATGTTTAGAAACTTCTCGATTTGGAAGAGGAGTCCACCAACGGCTATGCCCTCACATATGTCAGGGGGGAAAAAGCGTTGGTTGGGGATACGTTAGCCCAAATTGTGGAAGTTATAGGGTCGAAATAATTTTTTATCCTTAAAAGGTCATCCCATTTTCGTTGCGAGACAAGACTAGGTCTTTTTCTAGGGCTATAGACCCAAGCCATTGTCAATGTTAAGGTCTATTCCCTACGTTTTTCTTGTTTAGAGGCTCTGATTTTTATTAGACCTAGAGACCTGTCAACGATCCCATCCCGATCTTGGTATTCGCGGGTTGGGGACCTCACAAGTGGTATTAGAGCATGAGCTAGAAAGGTCCTAAGCGTAGTGGGTAAGGATAACAACATGAGGGTTTAATAAGAAATTTTACAATTATAATTGTAGCATATTTTCAAAGTGAAGAATTCAAAATTTTCCTATTAATACAGGAAAATGTCCTCCAGGCCTATCAGAAGTTTATGATCTTCAACGTCATGTTTGAGGTTGCTTGTAAATCCATAAAATTCTATTTTGCAAGAGCATCATGCAATTATTGGACATATGTTTTCTCCTCCTCCTATGTGGCTCGGTGAGTTGTTGTAGGGACATGTCGTCACTCATTGCAGTATACAAAAATCTGATGATTGCCCAAAGTTTGGCGGGATTTTCCTTATTGATGCGGGACAGATAGAGGGAGTGGCACTAAACTTGAAGAGACTCAAATGGGCAAAAACACTTTGAACTATTGAAGTCTTCTTTTTCAGCAAGAGATGGAATAGAGGTGTCTCAGAACCAGTGGGTATTTGATCAGGTAGCCATAGTTATATACCCAGGTAGGATCAAACCCATGAGGGTAGGCCCTAAGTTTAGAGGACCAAAAGATGTTATATTTTTTTATCCTCTCTCTGACCCACCAGTAGTACAAAAGGTTTTTGTATAGGAGTTACCACCTTGTACATAGTAAGAGTCAATGATTGTACGAACTCTTGTATATACCATGGGTTTTATGAAAATGTCATGTTTTTTGTAATTCAATAAATGATGATGGTGGTTTTGTTGGATTTTTGTTTTCATTTAAGCTTGAAAGTATATACATAGATTGGAAATTTTCATGATAAAAAAATTTATTCCTTAGCACTAAAAGAATTTCATTAATTAAAATCGTAGGGAAATGCAAAAATCCTTTACACTCCCATCCAAGGGAAGAAACTATTATTAAAACAGGTCCAAGTCCCGACCTTCAAGGGAGAGGGACCTAACTTAGAACGAGATGCTGCCATGGAAAACTATTTCCTGGTGGCAGGAACTGTTGCAAAAAATCAAGCATTGCTGGAAATGTTTCAACTCATTGGAGATGTTAAAATGTGGTGGAAATAGCATTGTAGGGATAATCCTTCCATTAGTCCATCCCGGTAAAAAAAAAAACACGTTGTAAAAGAGAGATATCTTCCTCCGGCACATCAAGCTATATGAATGAATGAATTTTTTGCCCTCCGACAGTGAGGGCTTACTTTAGAAGAATACTACACCAAATATGTGTCCTTACTGCGCTATGCACCACCGATGACAATAGAACAACACATTGCTTGCTTCTATCAGGGTCTTAACGAGACTTTAAGTACACACTTAGAAGCTATGAGGCCCACATCAATTCAAGATTCCCTTCTCAAAGCTAAACCTCTTGAGGCCCCCCTTGCAAGGGACTATCATAACTACAACAACTTCAGAGGAAGGGCGAGGGGAAATTTCAACCAAGGGAATCAATGAAGGGCTGTCACAACTACAACAAATATAGAACAAACTTCTCCAAACGTCAGATTTTTTGGATGCAATCAAATGAGGCACTACAAAAGCATATTTCTTAAGGAACAAAACTCCAGAGTGGCTGCTCGGACCCTTCCTCAGTCTTAGACAAGCCAACAAAATAATCAACGAGGAGGAAGAAATAGAGGACGAGGCAGAGGAGGAGGTAGAAGAGCTATGGGCTATGTTGCAGTGGGAGAGACAACCTTGATGAATGAAGAAGATGAAAGAGATACTGATTTTGCTGCCATTGATGACCTTGGAGCTAGGCAGCAATATGCAGTCATCCAAACTACTGCAAATAAACAAGGCGAACAATTTGAATTACTTATAGATTCTGGTAGTACACACTCTCTTCCTCCCCTAAATGATTAAGGAAGCTCATATTAAACCAATAACCGACCAAGAAATTAGTAGTAGAACTACCAAATGGGAAAGAGGTTCTATCTCAATTTACAGTCGGGGAAGTAGAATTCAAACTAGGAGGAACCCTTACTTCATCTTACTTTCATACCCTACCAGTAGGAATCTATGATGGTATTCTAGGAATGGATTGGTTAATCAGAAATCAAGCCCACAGTCATTGTGCTCAAGAGAGCTTATCCTTCAAAAATAACTTAGATGAAGAAACATTAGTACAAGGATCCAATGGGAAGCCTAAGGCTCATTTAGTTAAAACTAGTCAACTTCTGAAAGGGTTACGCAAGGGGCAACATATCTTTGTAGTAGTAAAATTGAACAAGACTGATGATTCAAAGGACAACCCAACTCCAGAATGGATTAAGGAATATTCGGATATATTTCCAAAAGATCTCTCAAATTTACCTCCCCCAAGGGATATAGATCATGAAATAGAAACGTTTCCAGGTAGTGAACCAATTTCAAAGAGACCCTACAAAATGTCACTCCTTGAAGCTATTGAATTGAAATAACAGCTTTGTCAACTTATTGAGTAAGGGTTCATATGACCAAGCATTTCACCCTAGGGAGCCCCTATTCTATTCCAAAAGAAGAAGGATGGATCTCTTCATCTCTACATCGATTATAGGGGACTTAACTAGGTATCTGTAAAGAATAAGTATCCTATTCCTATCATCAAAGAACTACTTGATAGATTACATGGGGCGAAGGTATTCACAAAGATTGATGTCAGGTCAGGCTACCATCAAATCCGAATTAAAGAAGTAGATATTTATAAGACCGCATTCAACACCCGATATGGGCATTATGAAGTTTATAGTGATGCCTTTTGGTCTTACAAATGCTTCAGCTACTTTTAATTGACTTATGCAAGATATATTCAGAGAATATCTGGATGATTTTGTATTGGTATTTTTCGATGATATATTGGTATACTCCAAAGATGAAAAAGAGCATGAAGGCCATGTACGTAAAGTAATTCATCTTCTATGCCAACATCTGTTGTATGCTAAGATGGGAAAATGTGTGTTCTTTACTCTTGAAGTTAGCTATCTTGGATTTATTATAAACCTAGAACGAATCTCTGTAGACCTTGTAAAGATTAAGGACATAATAGACTGGCCACAACCCAAGTCTGTCAGCGAGATTCAAGGATCTGGGCATGGTATAAAATCTTTGTCAAAGATTACACAATCATCACCATGCCTTTGACTCGGCTACTTAAGAAGACAACCAAACTTACATAGCAAAAAGAGCATGAGGACTGTTTCATCAAATTAAAACAATGTCTCACACCTGAGTACTCCTTGACTTCACTCAGGAGTTTGAAGTAGTAATCGATGCAAGTGGCCTTGCTTTAGGAGTCTAAAACCAAGAAGGTTGACTAGCCACATTCACCTCATGAAAATTAATAATCCAGGAGCTAAATTATCCAACTCACGACTTCGAACTCCTTGCCGACATCCACGCTCTCAAGCTCTGGAGGCACTATCTTCTAGGGGGTGAGTTTCAGCTAATCATTGATCATGAAAGTTTGAAGTGGATTTTCTCTCAAGAAACAGTCAACATGAGACAATGAAGATGGATTGAACTCTTACAAGAGTATGAATTTGAACTAAAGTATAAACCAGGTAAGGAGAATGTGGTTGCTGATGCCCTGAGCCGCAAGGTTTTTCTTGGGGCCATTTCCACAATCAATAACCCAATTCTAGACAGGGTTAAGGAATCCTCCCTAGAAGATGAAGTTTATTTACAATTCCTACACGTTATTAATCAAAAGGACCTAAAGGAGAAAAAGAAGGACAGAATCAAAGACTATTCACTTGAAGATGGGCTTCTCTATTACAAGCACCGACTTTACATTCTAGGAGTTCAATTTTAAAGGAGTTAATCCTTTATGAAGGACACAACGCTCCAGCAGCCGGCCATCCTGGCTATGCAAAGACCCTTAATGTCTTGAGGAAAATATTTTTTTGGCCAAGAATGAAAGGAGATATACTTTGATACATCAAACAATGCCTTTCCTGTCAAAGGATTAAGGTTGAACAAGTGATGATTCTAGGGAAACTTCAACACCTTGATATTCCTCAAATGAAGTGGGAATTCATTAGCATGGACTTCATAACAGACCTTCCTATCATTGATGGAGGTTACGATTCCATTATGGCAATAGTGGACATGCTGACCAAGGTGTATCATTTGATGCCCATGATAACAACTTACACTGCATCAGACATAAGCTATCTTTTTGTCAAAGATATCTTTAAATTACACGGACTTCCGAAAAGAATAGTCAGTGATAGGAATGTAAAGTTTACTTCAAAGTTTTGGAAAGCTTTATTTGAAGCCTTAGGTACCCAACTATGTTTGAGTTCAGTCTATCACCCTCAAACTGACGTTCAGACAAAAACAATGAATCAAGTTATTGGAGATATCCTTAGAGCTTACTGTAGTAGAAAACCCCAAAAATGGATACAATTTCTTTCTTTGGTGGAGTTTACCTATAATTCTTCATTCCATAAAAGCATTATGATGTTACCTTTTAATGCTCTTTATGGGCATGAATGTATATCACCCCTTTTTCTGACCCCACCAGAAGAGTAGAAGCTTCAAAACAAATGTTGGAAGAGATGGACACCCACACTAGGGCCATACGACAATACATTCAAGCTGCTAAGGACCGCCAAAAACATTATGCTAAAAAAAACGGTCTGACCTATCTTTCAAACAAGGGAATAAAGTATTCCTTCCAGTCCGGCCAAAGAGAAGCAATCTATCTTTGGGAAAATTCAAAAAACTTAGCCCTAGATATTGTGGACCTTATGAAGTGATAAAGGTAATCACTGATCAAGCTTACAAACTAAAGATTCCTGAACACCTCAAGGTTCATAATGTATTCCATATCAATATTCTAAAACCTTCTATTCCAAATCCCAATCACACTCTAGATGATGAACAAATTGTGATGCAAAAACAAGGAATTCTTGAACTCCAACCAGATTGTATTCTCGATACTAGGGAAGGAACTCTGGGAAACAGAGTAATCACAGAGCATCTAGTAAAATGGAAGGACTACCCCACTGAAGAGCCCACATGGGAGGACGACCTATCACTTCTCAAAGATTTTCCCAATTTCGGTTGAGATGAGGACAACTCAATTCCTAAAGTTGAGGTGATTGTAATGTGTCCAGTTTTTGAAACCTTAAAGATTGTATAAAGCTTATCAAATTGGTATGATTATTGAAAAAAAATGTAGAATTGTCCCGACCGTGGTAAATATTGATATTTTTCAAACCGTAATCATGACTTTACTATGGCTATAAATTTTCAAAATGGAATTCCGATAAAAACTGACATAGTTTGGCCCCTGGAAGTTTATACTACTGATTGAATTTATTAAATGATGGTAAGGTTTTGGTAATCATTGCTATAAAAGACTTTTATCATAAATCCCTAGATATTTAGAGATATTTTCAAGATTAATCATGAAAAGGGTCAGAAAGATAGCAGGATCCATTTGGTGTATCTAGGGGCTATATGGAGCAGTAATAATGAACCTGCCCAGGCCTGATTTAGTAGTAGGTGGTGCTAGGGGGAAGCTGGGGGTTTTGCCTTGTAGTGCAAGTAACTTCCACAAAACAGCCCATGAGCCCTAAAAAGCTATAAAAAGCCCCCCCCCCCCCCCCCCCCCCCCCCCCCCCCCCCCCCTTCACAATTGAACTTAAACTTGGAGTCTTGGCTATTTCTCTCTAACATAGAGAGAAACTCTACACAAAAATCACTAGAGAGCATACCTCTAGCTGATCATCCATGGGTACCACTATGGATTCAAAGAGGACCCAGGGAAATACTTAGTCCAATGAGGACGATACAACTCACAAGAGGGATAGGGTATCCAATGACCATGAGGCTGGGCCTAGTAGTAGGCCTATGGAGGAGATTTCAGGCCCCAATGCAGCAGTAGATGGCCGACCAGTCCCAGGTGGATTTCCATTTATTCACTTAAGTTTCTAAATAGTTTAAGTTCTTTTATAAGTTAACATTGCATACGTAAGGAGTGACTAAGAATCAAAAAATGAATAATTGGCTCAAAACAAAAGGTAGCTTCCAATAAACCAACGAGCATTGTTTGTAATTAGGAAAGAATTGTATGGGCTAAGATTGGTTGACCTAGGAAAGAATGACTGATCATCCTTAAGACAGCTTGTCTCAAGACACCTCTTATTACTTGGAATATTCTTACTCCACGTGACGGTTCCCTCTATGTACATGAAGTCTTTACCTCGTACATGTGTATGTTTTTGGATACTACTTAGGATATCGTTTTTATCCTAGGGGAACCACCCAATTATATGGGAAACTAGTTGGCGTATGGACGCAGGGACTTTGGGTGATGTCCTTTCCATACCCTTTTATATAAATAAGAAATGGGTGCCGTTTTTTCACCCTTTTATAGGTGTTCTTGCGACAAGACAATACTGGTTAGAGATACTTTAGATTGACAGTACCTTGTCTTAAGTCTAAAGATGTTTGTTTGTAAAAAATATGCTTTCAATACTATTGTCAAGGGTTGTTTTAATGAAGTACTGTTATGAAAGATAAAAGGAATCATTATTTTAATTTTGATAAGAATGTGGTAGTAATAAAATAACAAAGTAACATGTGTGAGTGCAAGGGTGGTAAGTGGGGATTGACTAAGGTTGTGAATCATGGATGGGTGGACTTGGTTAGTCAGGTAACTATTGATAGCCATTTTTTCGGCTCTTGTAAAATATTTTAAGAAGACACTTCACACCACAAAAACACCCTAGCACAATGAATAGGCTCGCTTTTTCATTGTAAATAGTGTGTGTGCGTCTAGGGTTTTTTATCACATTTTTTTAATCAAATCATTGAGCGAGTCATTGGGCTAGAAGACAAAAAAATAAATTTATAATTTTACGGTCCTCTTTACATGTAAATATTTTCTATCAAATAAAGGAACTAAGTATAAAGGGTTTTTTTCAAATTTTCTGTATTTATATAAATATATATTCCTAGGTGTGCGTTATCAGGCCTAAGTATGCTAGCTTCCATCATGTGTCATTCCTTATACATATTTTACTATCATTCTATCCCATAAGCTCTACTTATACAAGCCTTGAAAAAACCTTTATGTGACTTCACCGTAAAAATTCACCAATAACCTTATTGGCTACGTCATTTTTTTTCCATCCCTCCCAGATAAATATTCACAAGTACATAGATTTCATCTTCAAATAAATTCCATAAATCACTGAAATTAGAGAATAATTGAGGGCACTTCCCTCATGATTTTCCTCCTTTTATTTTATATATATTTTTGCCACCATGCATCCCATGTGTCCATTTTTCATGACTAGCTAGCATATCTTCTTATCCCACAAGTATATATTATATTTGATAATTATCCTATACCATATATGTGTGCAAGATCCTTGGCAATATAAAGTCATGGTTGATGTATGGGGGGACTCACTTGGAAGACTACAAAGGAAAAAGAATCAAATAGTGGCCCACTTCAAGCCTTATTAGGTACTGTAGCGACAGCTTTTTGCTCGCATTTTGGCACCTTCTTTTGATCCGAATTTGAGGATGTGTCCAAAAGAGAA
Organism: Adiantum capillus-veneris; assembly: GCF_014529385.1. NCBI lineage: Eukaryota > Viridiplantae > Streptophyta > Polypodiopsida > Polypodiales > Pteridaceae > Adiantum > Adiantum capillus-veneris. Next base: position 142,643,327 of record NC_140942.1, on the reverse strand, counting down.
AATGTAGCTCTTGAGCTGAAGCATTTTTCATAATTTTTAAAGAAATTTTGAGGTCAAGGGCGATTTTACATGAAATTTATGGCCGACTTCAAAACTGCCACCTCATACACCAAAAAATCTTCCTATTTTCTCTCACCCATCCACACACCTACTCACTCTTACACACTCCTCCCTCTCCTTCCCACTCCCAAACCTGCAACTCCCATGTCCCATTTCACCCTCTTCACCATTTCCACTTCTCTCACAGCTCCATAGCCTTCATCCTCCATTTCTACACCCCTATACGCTCCCCTTTCTCTCTACATATATGTCCATATTACCATACCCTCTACAGCTTTTTAAAGAACTCCAAAAATTTAGAAAAAACCCGAGGTTAACCTCTACAAATGATTTCTTTTATCATGAATTATCCCAGGTTTCAAGATAACATAGCTTCATTGATACGTTGATAGACCGCTTTTGGCATGTACAAAGTAGCATTTATATGCATGGTCATATGTACAAAAAGATGTAAATACATGAATTTGGGAGCTTTTCAACGTGGTTTCAAGTTCAAAAAAGATACAACGTGTACACATTGTGAATAGTCAGATTCGTGCGCTAGCAGTCGGACACATGTACATGCCTGTATAGGGTATCGGGGCCTTGGATATGGTTTTAGGTGTCTTATTTTGGTTCTAGGGAATGTGTTTAGCTTTCTAGAATGTAAATAATTCAAGTGACAAGTATGGGTACTCTCATCCTGCTCGAGAAGTTTGGGACATGCAGTATCTGTCTATTTACAGTGCTTGATCCGCGGTGATGCGTGCAGCGCCCTAGAAGTGTTCAAAAATGGAGTGTGTGGATGTGGAAAAGTTATTTGGATATCAAGGATTGAGAGCACAAAATTTGGTGAACTTTAGAGTCCGTTTGGGGTTTTTTCCGTGAAAATTGCCCGCCAAGGGTCAGAACTAGGCCAAAAAAGGTCAAAAAATGGTAAAAAAGGTGTGACATGGCTTCAATTTGCTACATCACTCACGGTGCCGTGATGGTCCAAGCTGAGGGAGAAATTTGGAAGAGCAATATCAACACTTTCACCCCTATGTGTGTGGGAGGGAGCAGGGTTTCTACAGGTGGTCTAGTGCAATCCCGTTGCGTTCGCGTCGTATTTTCGAGTGTGTGGAGTGAATGAGAGATTTCTCTCTTCAAGTTTGCACTTGAGAGAGTCTATGGAATTTTAGAGGTTTCCATGGGAAGAAGGTGAGTCTTTCTGCAAGACTATGTGACCCTGTATCGGTGACATTAGGGTTGGCGCTACTCGAAAGAGTCCAACAGAGTGGAATTTGGGGAAGCTTTTGCAATGGTTTGAGTGGCTGGAGTTTTTGGGTTTTTTATGGTTTTTCTTGTATATTTTGGTCAGCATCAAGTGTGATTTCAAGTGTTGATCACCTCGACTCACCTTGTAGTGTCTGCGAGCAGGCAAGGGCTTGTAGGTCGAGGCATTTGGAGTTTGAATTGAGCTTGTGGGTATAATTTTCATGAGCTCTTGAGTGGTTGTGAGTGAGGTGAGGAATTGAAGTAGACTCCTTGTGTGGTGTTGAGTTGTCTGGGTGTGTGAGTGTGCGCATGGCTTATTTTGCTCCATCATCCTTTGGCGATCCCGCTGGGGAGCGGGATCGCCAAAGGATGATGGAGCTAGGGAGCGGAAATTTGACAGTTGTGCACCCAAGTGAAGCAATTTTTCTATGAAGTTTGAGCTTCTTTGAAGAAAATTGGTGGTTTGGTGGAGGTGCAAGACTTAAACTTTTTTGGAGTTACTCACGCAAGGGAGAAGCGACTCCAAAAGATGGCTTATAGTCGGCCAGTGCTCACAGGGAAGGAGGATGTGAAGGGCTGGATTGCGGACTTCAAATGGCATACACTTGGTATGCACATTGTGAATGATGAAGCAAAGCTTCATGTATTTCCTCTTGTGCTCAAAGAAGAAGCTATCGAGTGGTTTGAAGGTTTAGAGGAAGACAAAAAGCAAACATGGGAGCAGGTGAAGTTGGAAATTTTTGACAGGTTTGGGAAGAAACTAACCGCAAAAAAAGCGATGACAAAATTGAGAGGTTTGCAGCAAGATGTTCATGTTAAATTTAAAGAGTTTTTGCAGCACTTCAAAGTAGTTTGGGTTCAATTAGAGGCAGCATCCCAAGTACCTCCAGAGGATTTCTTTAAAGTGCGTCAGTTTATGGATGGTCTCCATCCAAGTGTAAGGGAGAAGGTCGATCAAGAGGAGCCTGCTACTTTTGAAAGAGCTGTGGAAATTGACGAGGCCAAGAGCAAGAAGTGCGTCAGTTTATGGATGGTCTCCATCCAAGTGTAAGGGAGAAGGTCGATCAAGAGGAGCCTGCTACTTTTGAAAGAGCTGTGGAAATTGACGAGGCCAAGAGCAAGAAGATCAAGAGATGGTGGGAGCAAGGCATGACACACGCTGAGCCAGTTGTGGTGCAACCAATTGTCCCTGTGGCAACGGATGATAGAGTGGAGCGAGTCGTTCAAGGTCCACATCCTGTTATGGGCCGGGTTCTGCATGATCTTGTGGTCAGTTGCAAGAATTAAGAATTATTATAATGAATAGGAACCAAAGATAAGAGCGGCCAATTGGGAGAGGTAGGGGACTAAGGCTACAAGGCAGGTGCTACAATTGTGATGAAGAGGGTCACTATGCCCCTGATTGTCCTGAAACACCAAGAGAGAGAGGAGGGATATACCCCTTATATCGAGGTGGTCGAGGGAGAATAGAAGAAAGTCATCAAAAGCGGGCAGTAGAAGCACCACCGTCGCAACAACAACCTCAACCATTGCCTGCAAATGGAGAAGGTAGGCCTATTAACATCATTAGCCTTAAGCATCAAGATGTGGATGTTTTGGCCAATAAGAGAGCTATGCATGATAGGGAGAAAGAGATAGAAGAAGAGAGGCAAACAAGGGCAAGGAAAGGAAAGGCTAAGGTAGAAGACAAACCAGAAAGTAGCAAGAGGCGGCAAAGAAGGAAAATTGGTCCAAAGGTCTACCTCCTTGGCCAAGGTGTTGAAGACTATGATATTGTCGACGACATACGAAATCAAAAGGCAAATATATCTTTTGGTCAGTTGGTGGCTTTGAACGCTAAATTGAGGAGGCAATGGACCAAGTGTGTGAGTACGCGACTTCCTTCCAAGAAGAAAAAGCATCAAAGCATGGTGTCATCTTTGAGGGTTGGTCACCCAGTGGATATGGTTCCAATAGTTGAAGCTATGCTGGGAAATAAGACGGAAGTGCAAGCATATGTGAATGGTGGTGCCCATGTGTGTGTCATGACCAAGGATATCATGAAGGAAGCAGGCATTAAGATGTCAGTGAATGCTTCGATCCGTATGAGGATGGAAAACCACAAAATGGCAAGGTGTCTTGGAATAGCTGAAGATGTGAAGATAAAAGTCTTGGGGATTGAGTGCTTGGTTGATTGCTACATGATGCAAGTGGGTGAGAATGCGTATCCAATCATTTTAGGGAGGCCATGGCTTATAACCCTTGGTGCTAAGCAGGATTGGGGCACGGGCTTGATCACCATCCCAACAAAGAGAAAAGAAGGACCATTGTCTACAACATGAAGACACACGAGAGCCATACTCAGCCCTTAGTGGAGATGCAAGATACGGATTCTACAGAAACCACGTCATACGATAGTGATGCTTCATCTACATCATCAGAAGAAAGTGTAGAGGAAGGCTTGATGCAATTATGTCCTAATTTTTTTGGGATAAGTGTTGAAAAGGAAGCATCAATTCATGATGTGAAGGTCAAGGAGGAGAAGGATAGTCCAAAAGCAATTGTAGAGCCTACCAAAGTGAATGTAAGGAGCATGCTAGGAGAGGACTTGACAGAAAAAGAAAAAAAGGAGTATGAAAACATGTTCAAGAAATTTCCAAAGCTATTCTCCACTAAATATACAGAGTTGCAAGGAGCTAAAGGAGTCAAGCATAGAATCAATATAAAATAAGGCGCCAAGCAAAAGGTTCAAAAGCTTAGGAGGTTGGGGGTCATCCATGAGAAGGCACTTCATGAAGAGGTGACGAAGCTTTTGGAAGCAGATTTCATCTTTTGAGTGGAGGAGTCTGAATGGGTCTCTCCAGTTAATATTGTGCCCAAGAAGAACGAAAGATTTATGATATGTGTTGATTTCAAACCTTTGAATGCTGCCACAAAAAGAAATCATTATCCACTACCCTTCCTAGATGAAATCCTCAATCAGGTTGCAGGTCGTGAACGTTATTCAATCATGGATGGATTTTCTGGCTACTTTTAGATCTTGATAACGATTGAAGATGGATTGAAGATGACCTTCATAACTCCTTGGGGTTGTTTTGCCTACAAAAGAATGCCTTTTGGGCTAGTTAATGCATATGCTACCTTCCAAGGATGGATGAATAGAGTGTTGGGTCCCTACTTGGGTAAGTTCATTCGCATTTTCATGGATGACATTGGGTGTTATAGCTCAAGGTTCACACATTTGGAGAAGTTGAGGTTACGTTTTGAAAGGCTTCAACTACAGGGTGGGCAACTCAACCCAAAGAAGTGTAAGCTTGCTAATGCCAGAGTCCATTTGCTAGGACATGTGGTTTCCCAAAATGGAATAGAAGCTAACCCAGAGAAAGTTAAGGCTTTATTGCTTATGGATCCGCCCAACAACACAAAGGATTTGGCATCATTTGTGCATAAGCTCAGGTACTTGTCATTTTTTTTATGGATGCTATGTCAGTATGTGTATGCTCTCCAGAAACTGAGTCAAAGAGTTCAAGGGTTTGAATGGAATGAAGACATGCAACAGGCTTTTGATGGCATCAAGGAGGTATTGTGTGCTTTACCAACAGTGAGTCCTCCTGACTTGCAGTCGATTTTTGATGTATCTATTAGTGTGGGGTCAATAGCTTTTGGGTCGGTTCTCTTACAAAAGCAAGGAAGGAACTTCAAGCCAATTTATTTTGAGACCAAGATGAAGAATGTAAGCAAGTTCTCCTACACAAAAATGGAACAGTGGGAATTCGCCTTGGTTCTTGCTTGTCAAAGTTTCAAAACCTATTTGTTCCCCCAAAAGTTCTATGTGCTCACCACATCGAATCTTTTTCCTGATGAAGTACAACATTTGAAGCCTAGCAAGCGCATCTTAAAGTGGACTTTGGAGCTTCAAGAGTATGAGTTTGAGTTTAAAGTGGATCATTCTGTTAAAGCTCACTTGGCAGACATAGTGGTACATAAGGGGGGGGGAGCTTCCATCTTACCCAAGGGTTGACAAGGATGATCATGAAGAGGAAGTAGATATTACAGATGTGTATACAATGATGTTTGATGGTGCATACAGGAAAGTAGTTCAAAAGGCAAGTGGTGGAGTAGTCATTAAGAACCCAAAAGGCGATTTAATATTTTCTAGAGCTTACAATCTTGACAAAGCTGAAAGAAACAATGAGGCCGCGTATCTCACGCTTTTCCTTGGGGTGAAGCAGTATGTTGAGTTTGGATTGAAGAGGTTCATTGCAAAGGGAGATGCATTGCTAGTCATGAATCAGTTGGTTGGTTTGTGGAATGTTAAGAAAGAAAATTTGAAGAAGTGGTTCTATGGCATCAAGAAGCTTTTGCATGAGTTTGAGAAGATACAGTTTAAGCATGTTCCTCGTGAGCAAAATAAAGAAGCTGATGAGTTGGCTAGGGACAAGTTGGATGCCTTGGTAGCTCCTTTAAAGGTCAAGGAAGCCTTGTATGAAGGAAGGGAATCATTGCAAGATGTAGAATTATTTCTTGGTAAAGGGAAATGTCCAGAGGGCATGTCAAAGATTCGATGTCAGAGAATATTTGCAAAATCAAGAAACTACACATTGGTAGGTGAGGATCTCATGCTTTATGGCAAGGATAGCATTTTGAGAAATGTGTCATGCAAAGAAGGCTTGATTTTGGAGCACTGCCATGAAGAAACAGTCCATCAAGCCAAGGATCAGGTTGTCTTTCGTGTTTTGAGAGCAGGTTACTGTTGGCCCTCTATGATGAGCGATGCTTATTTTTGGTGCAATTCATGCCATGAATGCCAAGTGTTTGCAAATCAAAAGCTTTTGGATGATCCTCAAAAATCTATAATGTCTTTTGATGCATTTGCAAAATGGGGAGTAGATGCTGTAGGTCCAGTGCTGAGGACCAACAATGGAAAAAGGTATATCCTTGTGGCTGTGGATTTTTTGACAAAATGGGTGGAGGCAAGAGCAGTAAAAGATGTAACAGCAGGAAGAGTGGCCTCTTTTTTATATGAATAGGTGTGTTGCAGGTTTGGAGCTCCTATGGTTATCATTTATGATCGTGGACCAGGGTTTAGGGGAAAATTTGTTGCTGCTCTCATGGAGAAATTGAAAATTCAGCATAGGCATTCTTCTCCTTACTACCCACAATGCAATGAAGTGTTGAGAACTGCAATGATCAAATTGTGAAGATGCTATCAAAGTATGCTAGAGAACATCCTAAAGAGTGGGACTTGGACTTGGAAAAGTGTTTGTGGGCTTATAGAACATCATATAGAGTGTCAACATAGTTTACGCCTTATGAACTTGTTTATGGAAAGGAAGCTCGTATGCCCATACAAGTGCAGTTGGATGCCTTGAAGTTGTTGTGCAGAATGCAAGGTGAGCAAAATGACAAGCTGCAAGAATTCTAGAGATGCTGTGAATGAAGAGAGAGAAATCCAGTGATTATTATCTTCAACAAGCAGAGACAAGGATGGAGAAAATGAATAAGAGGCTTCCAGATAAAGAGATCAAAGAGGGAGATCTTGTGATGAAGTATGATTCTCGCTTGGATTTTAATTTTCAAAAGAAGTTGAGGGACAAATGGTCGAGTCCATACAGAGTGAATCATGTATTTCCTAATAGAACCTATGAGTTGGAAAAATTGTCTGGTGAATGTTTGCACTACAGAATAAATGGGTATCGATTGAATAAATATTTTGCGAGGGATGTGGTTCCAGATGCAAATAGTCTCTTGGTTAAGCATAAATGCTCTACCTAGAGGGTGGGCAATGATGATAGACCGCTTTTGGCATTGTGAGCGGGATGGAAACACACAGAATGCCTCTATAACGACCCGACACACACTCTCGGGAACATACACACACACGCTATGGGGCACCACTCGGCTTACACAACACACCTGGCCGAGACAGGATACACACCGATGGAGTGAGAGGAGAGAGACTATCCACCTGCCCACTCCACACAGAGATACACACACACACACAAAACTCAGCTCAAAAGAGGATAAATTCTGATGTTAAGATACAATAGAGCTTGGGCCAACACCAATGGGGCAAATAGCTCACACAATATGGGTAAAAGATACCACATACAATCACAAATTGGAGCAGAAGCTTCGCTCATAGGAGAAACTTACACAGCCAAAATAGTAGAAAAATAATGAGGAATTTGGCAAAATGGACAGCGCCATCGCGTCCCGAATGGCCCAAAACCCCAGTCTACAATGTCAAAGTGCTCAAATCGACATCGGATGAGCAGTTTACGGCCAAAACAGGCTCCAAAAACCCCAAAAACACACCTGCGGCTATTCCTCCTCTCTTCTCCACGTTTTTTCTTGTCTTCTCTCTGTTTTTTCAGTTCCCACACTTAGCTTTATTACTTGGGCACTCTTGGTGTTTTAGATGACCTCAAACAAACCCCAAACAGGCCAAAAACTGACCTCTCAGTGCATAGTTGTCACCTTTTTGCATCCATCCGCACGCCTGGCACTCAACTTTTTCCAATAATGCATTCCACCACCACATGAAGTGGCCTCAAAATATGGTACTGATGATGACCTTTCTGCATAATTATCAAAAGGAAACACCCACGTTGTGTCCGTACTTCTCTGCGTGCAAGTATTGACCCCATTGGGCCTCCTGACGCCACTAGATGCCATCTGACGCACTCGCTTACCTCATGTCATCGGCCCGTGGATAGCTTCCTTGAGAATTTTTACGCGCTACCAACTCCTCCTTATTGTAGAAAAAAAACACTGGTACTGGTAATAGTGAAAATGGATGCACTATGTACATGCTGTCCTACCTGTACACATGTGGGCCCCACATAACCACCTGGCTCTGGAGAATGGGCAATTCTTTATTTGATGCACCATGCATGTGTATGTACATATGCGCAATCCCTTGCTCCAAAAAACTCTTGACATAATTTGTCCACCCCCTAGCCTGCTAGAGCATTCATGGTCAGCAGCAACACTAGTAGATGCTCATTCCACCTGGATCAAAAGGCCAAAGGCATATCGCCTGATTTAGAAGAAGCATCATAACACCACACCTACATTTGTCAACAATCAACAAAAATTCAACATAGGCATATCCAACCAACACATCCGTCTTTTCTGGAGTTCCAAAAGCATAAATATTGCATGCCACATTCAACCCAACCGATAGAGACAACTCAAATGACTCATCACCTGGCATCTTGGCTTCACCAGCCATAGCAACAACCTGCAAATCATGCACCCAAGTAGCTAAAAGCATTGTGTGAAGGTAAAGTTGTTGATATCCAAAGCACAAAAATATCCTCGCAGCACACATATCCCTAGCATAGGCATCCATATATCTGAGATTGGACTCATATATGCCAAACCCCTTCTCATCATCATAAGCATACTCATCATCACACATAACTTTATCCACATCATAATCATGGCTATCACCACTATCCATAGCTTCTAGCATGGGTTCATCAGTCTCCAAGGATACAGATCCCTGCTCTAAACCACAACCATGCTCACAAATCGGTTCAATCACTGCATATCCATCAACATATGGCTTCAAAACAATCTCCACATCCAACAAATCCACAAAATGGCTCTCTATCTTGCCCTCTTCCCTAATTTCCAAGGAACTAGTATCCAAAGATACTTGCTCATCATCAATAACCTCAACCTCACACTCACACCCAGAATCACCAGGTACACAAGTAGCCAATGCAACCTCTTCAAGACTTTTCAATCCTGTATCCAAAGCATTACTCACCTCTTTAGGCTCTTCCAGAAACCTGTCAACCTGCAAGACCTCTTTACGCTTCACAATAGACCTTGGGAAGAAACGAGAAACATCATAGGATAGGCTAATTTTCACCTGCTTAGGCTTAAATTCATCTTCCATGCCAAATACATCTTGCACATGCATACCTGTACTGATACCATGTTCCTCAAGACGCTTAAACTTCCATTCCTTGTGCTTTGCAATGCATACTGCATCTTCAAAAGACTCGGGCCTCTTCAACTCAACCTCGAACCGCAACCAAGGTGACAAACCATCAACAAAAAACTTTTCTTCAATGAACAAGGGGGGGTCTCATCCTTAAGAGCAACACACCATCGAGTCCATAAATCTATAAAACCTTGTACATAGGCATCAACACCTTGACAAGAACCTTGCTTAAGAGCATTGAGCTCATTCCATACTGCATTTGTATCTTCAAAGACCTGGAAATGCTCTAAAAAAGCTTCTATAAACTTGTCAAGACTCAATCCATAAGAAGAATCCACTGCTTCTTTACCTTCCAAATCCATAAACCAAACACGGGCCTCATCTTTCAAAAGGAATCCAAATAGCTTCAAAATATTCTCCTCATCACACATATTGTTGCTTATGCATGCCACCTCGACTTGCTCCAGAAAGTCTTCCTCATCTTCACCACTTCTTCCATGAAATTCCGGATAAGAGAAAGCCATGGCTACCCAAGTTTCGATGCTTTGAGAACCCCTTCTAACACACGTACAAGAACCCAAAACTTTTGTCTGCGTCAATCCCTAGAAACTTCAATGGAGCTTGACTTTAGATAAGGACAAACACATGCACATCAATTGAGTTTTCATAGTTGATCATCGGAATTACAACAGGCAAAGGACATTCCAAGATCTCTCTTAATCTTCTTGGCCCGAACATAAAGACTATGTGCTGTTGGAAAAAAATCTTCCTGGACATGTGAACATTTATCTGGATTCTTTGAGTTAAATGAAAAGGCGTGAATTGAGGTCCATTTTGATCATCCATTAAAGCCAACCATGAAGCTCCCAAGAAAGCACACTTGTCTTATCCTCTGATTTTGCCAAAATTTCAGCATCATAACATCATAAATGGCTCAAAAGACCAAAAAACCAGCCATCACAACTTGGAAAATTTTTGACAGAGTTTCCCCAGAAGTAGAGCAGTGAGAACCCAAAATATAGACTATATATGTATGCATAAACTGTCAACAATAGAACCCGAGCATCAAATAGGACTCACTAGTACATAGCCTATGGTGAGGTCACGAAAAGGGTGCTCCAGCTACCTGTATCACTGAAAGGATCTCCACATTTGAGAATCCCCCAGCTCAATAAAACCTCACGCTATCGACCCTCTCACGAAGGCTAATGCAAATCGCGTATAGCCAAGTCTCAAAAATAACTATCTTCCAGACCAAGTCTCAGAAATGGTTGGGACTGCCAAATAAAACCAAATATGGATCCACAAAGGCGTACAATGGCAGTTTCCACAATTAACGTACAATCTAGCAGACAATGCGCTCCAACAGGCGCCAAGTGATGCATACCCACAACAACTGCAAGTGACACCACTGCTACTATATCATTGTACTCTAGCTACCTGTACCTGTGTGAATCACATGTCCATGTAACCTGTAACCTGTAGTTTGCAACCTGTAATCCCAAATCTGGAAGCTTGAAGCTCGAAGCAGAAGGTACTCGAAGAAGATCCTCCGTGGGGGCGCCAAAAGAATGTCAGCGGGATGAAAACACACACATCGCCTCTATAATGACCCGACACACACTCTTGGATTGATACACACACACACTATGGGGCACCACTCGGCCTACACAACACACTTGGCCGAGACAGGATACACACCGATGGAGTGAGAGGAGAGAGACTATCCAGTTGCCAACTCCACACAGAGACACACACACACAAAAAACTCAGCTCAAAAGAGGATAAATTCTGATGTTTAGATACAATAGAGCTTGGGCCAACACCAATGGGGCAAATAGCTCACACAATATGGGTAAAAGATACTAGATACAATCACAAATTGGAGCAGAAGCTTCGCTCATAGGAGAAACTTACACACCCAAAATAGTAGAAAAATAATGAGAAATTTGGAAAAATGGACAGCGCCATCGCGTCCCGAATGGCCCAAAACCCCAGTCTACAATGTCAAAGTGCTCAAATCGACATCGGATGAGCAGTTTACGGCCAAAACAGGCTCCAAAAACCCCAAAAACACACCTGTGGCTGTTCCTCCTCTCTTCTCCACGTTTTTTCTGGTCTTCTCTCTGTTTTTTCAGTTCCCACACTTAGCTTTATTACTTGGGCACTCTTAGCGTTTTAGATGACCTCAAACAGACCCCAAACAGGCCAAAAACTGACCTCTCAGTGCATAGTTGTCACCTTTTTGCATCCATCCGCACACCTTGCACTCAAATTTTTCCAATAATGCATTCCACCACCACGTGAAGTGGCCTCAAAATATGGTCTTCATGATGACCTTTCTGCATAATTATCACAAGGAAACACCCATGTTGTGTCCGAACTTCTCCGCGTGCAAGTATTGACCCCATTCGGCCTCCTGACGCCACTAGATGCCATCTGACGCACTCACTTACCTCATTTCGTCGGCCCGGGGATAGCTTCCTCGAGAATTTTTACACGCTACCAACTCTTCCTTATTGTAGAAAAAACACACTGGTACTGGTAATAGTGAAAATGGATGCACTATGTACATGCTGTCCTACCTGTACACATGTGGGCCCCACATAACCACCTGGCTCTGGAGAATGGGCAGTTCTTTATTTGATGCACCATGCATGTGTATGTACATATGCGCAATCCCTTGCTCCAAAAAACTCCTAATAGCGTGTACAAAGTAGTATTTATATCCATGGTCATATGTACAAAAAGATGTAAATACATGCATTTGGGAGCTTTGTAGGGTGGTTTAAAGTTCGAAAAAAGATGCAACGTGTACACATTGTGAATAGTCAGATTCGGGCGCTAGCAGTTGGACACATGTACATGCCCATATAGGGTATTGGGGCCTTGGATATGGTTTTAGGTGGATTTTTTTGGTTCTATAGAATGTGTTTGAGATTTCTAGAATGTAAATAATGCAAGTGACAAGTATGGGTACTCTCATCCCGCTCATGAAGTTTGGGACATGCAGTAACTGTCTATTTACGGTGCTTGATCTGCGGTGATGGGTGCACCGCCCTAGAAGTGTTCAAAAATGGAATGTGGGGATATAGAAAAGTTTTTTGGATATCAAGGATTGAGCATACAAAATTTGGTGAATTTTGGAGTCCGTTTGGGGTTTTTCCCGTGAAAATTATCCGTCGGGGGTCAACACTGGCCAAAACTGGGCCAAAACAGGTCAAAAAATGGTCAAAAAAGGTGTGAAATGGGTTCAATTTGCCACATCACTCACGGTGCCGTGGCGGTCCAAGCTGAGGGAGAACATTGGAAGAGAAATATCAACACTTTCACCCCTCTGTCTGTGGGAGGGAGCAGGGTTCCTATAGGTTGTCTAGTGTAGTCCCGTTGCGTTCGCGTCCTGTTTTTGAGTGTGTGGAGGAGTGAATGAGAGATTTCTCTCTTCAATTTTTCACTTGGGAGAGTCTATGGAAGTTATGAGGTTTCCATGGATGTGTGTGTGCAAGTAATTTAGGGAAGAAGGTGCGGCTTTCTGCAAGACTATGTGACCCTGTATCGGTGCCATTAGGGTTGGTGCTACTCCAAAGAGTCCAACAAAGCGAAATTTGGTAAAGCTTTTTCAATGGTTTGAGAGGGGCCTTTTATGGCTGGAGTTTTTGGGTTTTTGATGGTTTTTCTTGTATATTTTGGTCACCATCAATGATTTCAAGTGTTGATCACCTCGACTCACCTTGTAGTGTCTACGGGCAAGCAAGGACTTGTAGGTCGAGGCATTTGGAGTTTGAATTGAGATTGTGGGTAGAATTTTCAGGGATCTCTTGAGTGGTTGTGAGTGAGGTGAGGAATTCAAGTAGATTCCTTGTGTGGTTAGTTATGCCATCTAGAGGAGTGGAGTGATACCATACTCTTCATCACACTTGTAGCCTACTCTTGTCCATAAATAAGATTTATAAGTTTGGGTGCAATTGTATGCTGCAACTACGACTCTTCTCTCCAAATTGACTTGATAAGTTGGCTCATCAGGTGGTTGAAGGTATATTGTCCTTGAAGTCTCTTGTGCCATTTCATGCTTGGTGGTTTGAGGTCTTGTTGAATTGTTTGCCTTAAAAGTTAATTGTAAGAGGGTGCTCGGTGAGAGGGCTCCCGTGACCCTAAGACAATTTGTGTATTGGAAACAAGGTCAGGTTTTGTGTTGTCTCTCTGTTTCTCACCAAGCTTTGTTTGCATCTAGTATTTAAGGCTAAGACTGAGTTGCTCAAGTTAATTTGTGCTCTTTAGCTCACTTTGGTGTGGTGAATGTTTGTGTTTGGTGTGTGTCTATCTTGCATTCCCCTCCCTTCGTGTGTTTGAGTACAAGGAGATATCATGTGCATCGTAGTTCGCAACTACAACTAGGTGGTGCCCCTTTTCTTGTTTGGTTTCTGGCTATGGATGGTTGTTGTCTTTGATTGTGCTTGCTCCAGTCCCAATTGAGCAGCACGGGAGCCTCGAAGGGTGTTTAGGGGCCGCTCTTCTTGTTGCCGGCTTCGGACCGCCTCAATTTTAGTGCCCCCACTGAGGAAGGCTTGTGTATGTTTTTGTGTAGGTTCAACCTTTAGCATAGTCAAGTAGTTTGCATGAATAAATCGAATTTGTATTATCCTTTCATTCCCATTGCAAGGCAAAAGTTACACATAATTTCTAGTACTAAGTGTTGAGATGTAGAGAGAAAGAGAGAGAGACCAGACAAGAGACACACCATATACGCTCCCAAAGACTGATTCATATTGAGGACAAGATACAAATATATAGGTGAGACCAAGTTGAGTAGAGTGAGCCATATATAGCTCCAACACCCCCACTCAAACAAAGGTCTCTAGCTTTGGATGAAAAAACCCTTGGGGAGTTCAAGGGAAAAACCCAAGCCCCTATACAATGTGAAAATATGAACCAGTGATGATGATGTGAAAGTGAATTGTGCATCTATGTACAAATATTCAAGTGACTTAGAGATCACAATGTGCAAATGTGGAGTGTGCATAGTGCATGGTACCTAAAAGATTACAATGTCATATGTACAAAGCTATTACAATAGCAAAGAAGCTAATCTAGAAAGAGTGAGGTCGAAGCAACTCCAAGCTCCGAGCGCAAGAGGATGAAACGTGACTCGTTGAGGCCTTTGGTCAAAATGTCTGCAATCATCTGGTCACTTGGACAGTGTTCAACCATAATGGTTCCTTTGCGTACTTCATACCTGACATAATGATAATGGACAGCAATGTGCTTTGACTTATTATGTTGAACATAGTCTTTTGCAAGACTAATAGCACTTTGGTTGTCACACCGCAAGGGTGTGCTAGAAAGAGGAGAGTGACCAATATCAACCAGCATTTGTCGAAGCCAAATCAACTCACGAGCTGCAAGTGATGCCGCAACATATTCTGACTCAGTCGTAGAAACTGCAACACAACGTTGTTTCTTGCTAGTCCAAGAAACAAGACAACCATTTATAAAGAAGCAATTTCCACTAGTAGATCGCATAGATAAATGTGAGCTTGCCCAGTCTGCATCTGTGTAACCCAAAAGAGAAAGAGATTTCATAGAATCCGATGTGAGTTGTCGTCGATAAACTAAACTAAAATCTGTAGTGCCTTTCAAGTATTTCAACACACGCTTTGCAGGAAACCAATGCTTAAGAGAAGGACATGCAAGATGTTGTCCAAGATAATTAGCAGCAAACAGAATATCAGGACGAGTGTTCATGCCAACAAACTGAAGACATCCAATCAAGTTAGCATAAGGTTGATTTGTGACAAGTTGACCGCCATTGTCAGAAGTGTTCTTCGTAGAGCTTGCAAGACAAGGTGTGTTGGCTGAATGTGCAGATTCCATACCAAATTTTTGAATAGTATCTGCAATAAACTTTGACTGTCGAAGGAATAAAATACCTTTTGTACGATTTCGTTGGATTTGAATGCCAAGACACGAGTGAATCTCTCCAAGATCCACCATATCAAATGCAGAAGACAATAACTTTTTCACTTGCTGAAGAAATCCCAAATCATTGGAAACAAGGATGGTATCATCCACATAAAGAGTAAGAATCACAAAACTGCTACCTTGGCGTTTTATGTATAAGTTGGGGTCTGACGAGCAAGAGATGAATCCTTTAGAGGTGAGAAAAAGATCAAATTTTGTATACCACGCTCGCGAAGCTTGTTTGAGACCATATAGTGCCTTATGGAGTTGAGCAACAAGGTCTTCTTTACCTGGAATAACAAACCCTTCTGGTTGTTCCATATAAATTTCCTCTTCCAAGTCACCATTAAGAAAAGCAGTTCGCACATCCATTTGATGAGCTTCTAAATCAAATTGAACAGCAAATGCCAATAAAACTCGAACACTTGTAATGCGAACAACTGGTGAAAAAGTCTCTTGATAATCAACACCAGCTACTTGGGAATAACCTTTTGCAACTAAACGTGCCTTGAACTTGTCAAAAGATCCATCTGCTTTTACTTTTGTCTTATACACCCACTTACATTTAATAGTTGTACGACCAGGAGGTAATTCAGTTAGTATCCATGTACCTTTAGAGATAAGAGAATCGTACTCTGCTTCCATAGCCTCTTTCCATTGATCCTTTTGTGGTGAAGAGATAGCTTCATCATAAGTAACTGGATCTTCAGAAGTAGAAAAAGCATTATCAGCAATATCGTCATCATAAACATGACATGAGCCATGTTCAAAATCAATAGGCAGATCAACAAAAATATCAATATCATCATTGGCGACATTCGGAATGGATGGTTGTGAAGAGGAAAGTTGCTCTATAGGAAGAGTTTCATCTTCTGAAAGAAATGGAAAAGCTTGAAGCAATGATTTAGTATCATCAGAATCATCCATGGACCATGAGCCTCCCATAAGCTGTTCGTTAAAAGTAGCATCACGATTCACAATTACTTTCTTGGAGGAAGGGTCATAGAATTTGTAGCCTTTGGAAGTGTCAGAATATCCAATAAAAATAAATTTAAGACCAGGAGCATCAAGCTTTGTTCGTGTTTCTTTGGGAACATGAATATAAGCAATACATCCAAAGGTTCGAAAATGAGATACAGAAGGAATGTCACCTGTCCATGCTGTGATGGGTATCTTACCAGAGGGTGCAGTAGTAGGAAGATGATTCTGAATAAATACCGCTGTCAAAGTAGCTTCAGCCCAAAAAACATGAGATAAGCCAGAATGAATCAGCATACATCTTACAGCATTGAGAATAGTGCGATTCTTTCGTTCAGCAACACCGTTCTGTTGAGGCGAATATGGAATAGTGTGTTCATGATGAATTCCAATGTCACCACAGTAACTCATAAACTCTCGAGAAACATATTCGCCTCCATTGTCACTACGAAGCTTCTTAAGGCGACGACCAGTTTGAAGTTCCGTAGCCTTGTGGAATTGTTTGAAAACAGATAAGGCTTCAGATTTTTGTCTAAGTAGAAATACAGTCGTATACCTTGAGAAATCATCAATGAAAGTAATGAAGTAGCGATATTGTGATCTCGAAGAAGGTAGAGGTCCACATATATCAGTATGAACAAGATCCAATATGTCATGAGAATAAGTTGTATTTGAAAGAGGAAAGGGTTTGCGATTGTGTTTCCCAAGAGCACAAAATTCACAAATTCCCATATGAGGATGAGCTTTAAGATCCATGCCATGAACAAGATCACGACGTTGAAGATCAAGGAGTTTTGAGAAATCAGCATGAACAAAACGGTGATGCCATACTTTGCAATCATGATCACCTGGAGCAGTGACAACATTTGCTACAGCATCGTTGAGAGAGAGTTCAAACAAATTACCATTTCGAGGAGCAGTGGCTATAGTCTGTCCATCTTTCTCAATTCGGCATTTGGTATGATCAAACCCAACAAATAGACCAAGATCAACAAGTCTAGCAACTGAAAGAAGATTACGTTGAAGATCTGGTACATGTAATACTCCTCGCAAAATTCGAGTGGAAGAAGATAAGGTACCAAGATATAAGTCTCCAATACCCTTTACTTGACAAGTAGTATCATCAGTAAGATAAACAACACGTTGAACTGGCAGTGGATGATAGTTATGGAGCCACTTAGACTGATATGTCATATTTCCTGTAGCACCAGAATCGACAATAAAAAGTGATCCATCGCGTACATGAAGTATTCTGTCTGGAGCAACTGAACATAGGACGCAGCTTGTTTCTGGTATAATGTTGTTTCGATGTTCAGTAGCATATGCTCTATTCCGATCTGTGTCGAATCGACGCTTATAGCACATATGAGTGGGATGATCAGATCGTCCACAATATTCACAAGAAGAAGAAGAAGAGTCTCTAGATAAACGTGGTTGTTTTGTGGTAATATTGTGTTCTTCATCATATTGACGTGCCCAACAATCATCTTCAGTATGGCCATTTCTGTTGCAGTAAGAACATTGCTTATTAGGAAATTTGAGACGAGAGAAAATATTACCGCGACGGCCACCTCTGCGGTTTCCTCGTTGAAATGGACGCTTTCGAGCATAAAAATCCCGTTCCATCTGTTGTGACTCAGTCTCCTCATGTGAAATCATAGTTGTTTCATGACTAGCATTACGACGTTCTTGACGTTGAGAGTATTCAATTAAAGACATGCAGGCTTGGTCAAAATCAAGACCATCTTTATTAGAGAGAATAGTAACAATGTTATCATAAGAAGAGTCCTTCACCATATCAAGGAGAAGTGTAATCAGTTGCTTTTGTGGAACAGGATCACCGGCAGCAGCAAGTTGATTAATAATAGATTTGAAAGATTCAATATGTCCCGTCATGGCAGTACCAACTTCATATTGTAACTTGTTAAGCAACCCTCTCAAATAAAGTATTTCTGTGACAAATTTCTTCTGAAAGTTTGCAATAAGGTACTTCCATACGTCATGGGAAGTAGGCAGTTCGTACATATCAAGCAAAAGGGAATCAGTAAGAGCAGAAAGAATATACCGACGAGCTGCTTTATCACGTCGTTTCCAATCCGTATAAGCAACATTCCAATCTTCAAATATAGGTCCTTCAGTGATAAGCACGTTATCATTATCCGTATCAACAGGCTGAGGCGGACAAACACGATTTCCAAGAACAACATCGGAGAGTTCATCACCTTCAAGAATTAACAACATCTTTGCTTTCCAGCCTGGAAAACCTTGACCTTGGAAAGGAGGAACAGAACGCTGGCCAGAAGGAAAGCCGTGGACGAGAATATTCATAGCCATATCTTGTTGCGAGAAGACGTATAAGATAAGATCGCAGAATTTGCACACCATATATGGTGAAGGCCGCAATTGAGAATGAGAGAGATATGAGGACTGCGTTCTGTCAACGATAAACGTAAGAAGGATGCTCA
The DNA here is from genome assembly GCF_014529385.1 of Adiantum capillus-veneris. Classification (NCBI taxonomy): domain Eukaryota; kingdom Viridiplantae; phylum Streptophyta; class Polypodiopsida; order Polypodiales; family Pteridaceae; genus Adiantum; species Adiantum capillus-veneris. The sequence goes on along the minus strand of NC_140942.1, from coordinate 142,624,691 downwards.
ATGAACTTCCAAAGATGTGAGAGACGTCACCCAAAAACGGCAGGGTAAAGGAGACGTTAATAATAAAAGAGTCCTCAAAATAGAGTGGCGTGAGACGCAAGATTGACGGCCACAATATGAATAGCAAAAAGCTAAATCTTCTCGAAAAAGTTAACGCCAAAATAAGAAAAATGATCGCGGACGCTTCAAGAAGAAGTAGGACGAAGAAAGCTGCGTCAAGCTCAATTGCAGTAAAAACAGCATAACTTTCTGCTGCGAAATCCGATTGACGCAAACCTAGAACTCAAATCGAAGAGCTCGAGGAGACGAACAAGTTTTGGATGAAAAGTGCCATTGCGCTACGCTCCGTTGCGCTTTTCCCGTTTCTCCAAATTTTGAGCAGAACAGTAAGAAAAATTGAGATGAAGTTCAGGGTGTCATCAACAAGAAAACGTAATCAACGATTAGATTGATTAGCAATAAACGTCACACAAAACACTAATCATATTCTTCTTAACACAAAACAACCACAATTAACAAGAATCAATGCTCCAAAATAAAATTTGTAGCAATTTTTGAATCTTACATGCAAATCGCATACACATATTGTTTTGTCACCATGAATTGAATCGGCGCATGATCGTTACTGCTCTGATACCATGTTGAGATGTAGAGAGAAAGAGAGAGAGACCAGACAAGAGACACACCATATACGCTCCCAAAGACTGATTCATATTGAGGACAAGATACAAATATATAGGTGAGACCAAGTTGAGTAGAGTGAGCCATATATAGCTCCAACACTAAGTTACAATTTCAACGTGTAATTCATATATAGAATTTTATGTCCTCTTAGGTTGGCCGAGATAAACGCTTCAGTAAATCCTTTTATTTTGCAAATCATTAGATACGACCTTAGTTTGGACGTCTATATTTTTGTTTTGTTTTAAGCATTAGGTCATGCATAGACGATGGATAATGGACCAGGAATAGAGTTTTTTCCCTTCCATTTCACTCCACACATTAGAATAAACGTTGCAATTAGTAGAAAGATTCATTTTCAACAACGTATGGTGTTCATGTTTGGTGCCCAAAGAGTAGGAGAAATTATTGCATCACCAAACCCTATCATCCTGCCTCTTATTGATTATCATAGGTCATTTGATGTGAATATTTTTATTTTGTTGTAAAATAGATTGCAATCTAGAAAACATTATTGTGTAAATCTTTTTAAGAAAGAAAAACAAAAATGTATTGTCACTTTGAATTTGATTCAATGGAGGCCCAACGCCAAATGTCCGGATATCCTCTTTTATTTGGAGATCCTGGAGAGGATGCATAATTATTTTTAGCGGATTTCAAGATGTCTTGCCATATCAAGAGAATAGTAACTCATCAAGAACATGTAGAAATGTTTGAGGTAATCCTTACAAAAGATGCTAGCACTTGGTTTGATTTTTTGCCTGAGGAAGTTAAGGGGGATTACACATAATTTTTGAATCATTTCAAGAAATACTTCTATGGTTCCCAAAACACTCAAAAATTATGGCAAGACATTTTTTCTCATAAGCAAAATGACTTGGATGACTACTACTTGTACAAGTAAGAGTTTCTACATCTTTGGACTCTATGGATAAGAAATGTTGCTAACCCTGGTGATGGTGCTGAATTTCTAAAGATGGAGAGGTTCATAGCCAGACTCTTTCCTGACCTTAAGGTAAAAGTTGAGGCGGGTGCACCTTCTACCTTTGATGCATCTGAAACTAGGGCGGTTGAGAAATATAGGAAACTCAAGTGCTTAAGGGGAGAGGTTCCAATAGAAGGTCTTAGACCCAAAGGTAAGTCACAAGAATCAACAACTAGGGAGCTTCCTGAGGTAGCGGTGGAAGTGATTGAGAAGTTAAATGAATCTTTAAGCAGCCTGTCAATTCACCTTGCACAAGCTGTAGGTCCAAAGGGACAAGCAAAGAAGTCTGAAGAGCAAGATCCACGACCTAGGAGAGTCTTGCAATGTTGGAATTGTGGAGAGTCTAGCCATGGGATGTAATTGTCCTTGGCCCCGTGGGGAGCCAGGAGACTGAACTTGAATTACCCAGTGATGAATGCAGGTGAAGGATATGGTCAACAACCGAGGCTTCTACAAATGCCAAATGGACCAAGACCACCTCCACAAGGGGTGGAAGGAGTTTCACCTTTGCCGGACCCTTATGTCAATGTTGTAGAAATCACACAATCCAAAGAGGGTGACATTGAAGCAAATGGCATCAAACGTGGGCGGGGAAAAGGTAAGGAAAAGGAAGGAGTAATATCACAAAGTGACCATGGACAAGGAAAGAAAGCAAAGGAAACCAAGGAAGCCAAGAGGACCCGGTGCCGCATCAACCTTCAAGACTTCCCTCTTTGACATGGTATGGCTCCCTACAACCTTATGTAGGACATGAGAGGTAAATGTCCAAGCATATTATGGCCTCAACTTCTTGCATTGTGCCCACAAGCTAGGAGGGAGTTAAAAAAGGAAGTTATCACTAGGAGAAGGACCAAAGAAAATGTTCCTATTGTTAAACTTGAAGATTCCCAAATGAATGAGGATATTACACATGTGCTAGATTGATATATCAAGGGAAAACTAGTTAGGAAGGGTCTACTGGATGGGGGTGCACAAAGTTGCATCATGACAGAGGAACTTATGTAGAGACTAGGAATGCACATTCATGAGACACCTGAAATCAAAGTGATAATGGAAAATAATAGCAAGGCTAGGTGTTTGGGAGTTTGTAAGAATGTTTCTATGGAAGCTTTCGGCATTAAGAAGGCTGTTGATTTCTATGTTATGTTTACAAGTGGAAATGGCTATCCATTTATCCTAGGTAGACCATGGCTAATGAGGATGTGAGCTTTGCAGGATTGGGAAAGTAGAAAGTTGATTTGCAGGAATGACAATCACAAGAAGGTTGTGTTTGACATGAAAGAGCAACGTCAAGAGGAGCTCCAGGAGGAATCTTCTCAAAGTGGAAGCGGGGATGATTGGACCGATGACACCTCGGAAGAAGAAAGCAGTGGTAGCACTACGAAGGAGGAGTCATCTATTGAAGTCATGGGTATAAGGTTTAGGCCAAATAATGAAGAGACATCTTGCCAAGGTTTAACACTAGGTTGGTAATGGGACACTTTTATGTCCTGTTAAGTGACCATTTTCCTTGAATTATGTCAAGAGTTTCAAAATGTATTTTGAGGTGCTATCTATCTAGAAAGTTGTCTCATGAGCTGAAAAAAACTCGACATTTTTTGGAATATCAATTCCATATTTAACCTTGCACAACTGTGTGAAAAAACGGGTCTTGTTTTTGCCTTTTTTCAACTTTTTGCAACTATACCACTCTAGAATTCATGTTTGTGAGGTCTTTAATTCTAGACAACTATCTTTAGTAGTCCTTAACATGTCCTGATGCTTCTAGGGAGAAATAAATATTAAAGTTGTAAGTTATGACCAGATTACAAAAATTGTCAAATCCTATATTTTAGCCAAATTTATCTCTTCTATGATTTTTTTGGTGGATTTCATGATATCCAAATGCATTTTTGATTTTCTATGTCGCATAATGTAACATAAAGCTAATATTCCTAGAGTTTTGGGGCACCTAATACCCTATTTTTCATAGTACACAACGATGGTTGATTTTTTCAATTATAGAAGAAAACAAAATATTCTAGTATATCAAGTATAGCTTTTTCAATATTGTTAGTTTCTTGTGACAACTACATGCATTTTGTAGGTAGTAACCATATCTAGTCATAAGGATCAAATTTGGCTAGATATTGAATAGTCTCTATGGGATTCTACAATGCATAATGTTGAACCCAGTTTTTTCATGTTTGCTGTATTTAGCACTTCATCTTTGTCCCCAAGATTCCCCTCAGTAGCTGCCAAGGCGGCCGTCATCCCTTCAGTTCGAGTTTTGGTCAAAGATACCCACACGCTCCCGAAGGTCATCCTTTTTCCTCGGGTGAGTGGGGGTTGGTTTAGGCAGAGTGTGGAGTACTCGGGTCTCCCGAACCAGTGCTTCATTTGCAGACAGATGGGCCACCTAGCGAAGGCCTGTCCACGGAGGAGACCACGACCTGCACCTCAGCCTCAGCCCAAGCCTGCCAAGGCTGGGCCGCAGCCTCAGCGAGCGACACAGTGCAAAGATTCTGAGCCACCCTCCGAGCCTGGGGCTCCAGCGGAGGAGGGGTGGCAGCAGGCCCGTGGCCGTCGATGCCAGGGGCCACAGCGACCGCCTGGCACTGAGAGTGGCCCTCAGGTGCCTACTCAGCAGCAGTGGGCTCCCACGGGGAACCGCTTTGGTCCTCTCGAGCACGAGGAGCCTCCTGCGCCAGCCTTTTCTTCCGTTTCACCCTCTCCAGCCCCTCCTCCTTCAGATTTCCCCTCTTCCTCCTCATCCCCTCCCTCGCCCTTTGCTCCCGCCCACTCCCCACCTCGCCACCCTGTCTCTGTCGTCCCACCCCGCTTCTCTTCTCCTCCACCCCCCCCAGCTCCTTCTCCCCCTCCTCCTGCTTCAGTACCACAGTCGACTCCGGAGACTGGTCCCTCCCTGGCGGCTAGGAGATCTCTTGGCAGCGCTTTTGCCACGAGTCGCCTAGCAAGAGAGGGTCAGCCCTTCTTGCGGCTCCCTTTGTAGATTCAGACATCTTCCCTTGCAGCTATCCCTCGTGGTCTGACGAGCATTGACCTCCGACGCCGCTGGGACTTCTTCGATTACGGATTCACTTGCTTTCTCAGAGATTCCGCAGCAGACCACGAGGCACCCTGCTTTAGGGTCCACGCTCTGTTCCTCGCCGCTAGGGGGACAGAGGCCTTGGACTCAGCAGTTTGTTTCTCCTTTCCTCTCTACGGTAGGACCGAGATAGAGTGGTCCCTTGACTCAGTGGTGGGATGGTTGCATACACAGGTTCTCGAGTTCTCTCACCACATGGGAGAACTTGGAGTTACAGATTTGCTGCAGACTTTGTGGCCACTGGCCAAGTTTGCGGTGACACCCCCAGACTCAGCAGGATGTAGGCACATTGTGGTGTACTTTTTTGCTGATACACAGTTTTTTCCTTGCTATGTATACATACATGAGGACTCCTGGACAGAGGAGGTTGCTTTACGCTTGGCTCGCTCTGCTTGGGCTTCGGCCATGCACTGACTACAGACTCGCCTATCTAGAGGACGCTCAGATGCGGATTACTCCCCATCCAAGCCTGCCTCGAAGATAGCCCGTCTTGTTGCTGCTGCAGCATCTATTCTCTCTCGCTCCCCATGAGGATCGTCTCATGGAACGTGCAGGGATTAGGTGGGCCCCAGTTTCAGCAACAGCGGGGCCGATTGCGGCAAGAGCTTTAGCGTTGCCTTGTGGGAGGAGAGATTGATCTCCTTATGCTTCAGGAGCACCATTTGTCTGAGATCCGCATCCGGCGCTGTGGTCAGATTTTGCGTGGACGTTATGATACCTTTTGGTCAGCTACTTTTGGACCTAGAGGCATCCAAGGTGGGGTATGTATGACTATTGCGGACTCATTGCAGCAGGCCATTGTGGGCAGAGGGATTATTGTGCCAGATAGGGCTCAGTGGATTACTTTGCAGGTTCAGGGTGGCCTTGTGGGCTTCCTAAACATCTATGCGCCCAATGTGGCGAGTGCTCGTGCAGATTTTTGGTCACAGATTGTTGAGTCTTTGCCACAGGTTGACCATTGGTGTGTAGGAGGGGACTTCAACATGTTGGAGGACCCTTCTGACAGGATCGGAGGCAGCCATGCTACTGTGCATGGAGTCGAGTTAGCAGCTTTGGAGAGGTTGTGTATGACCTTGAGGGTCTCGGATACATGGCAGAATTCTGGCTTTGTGAGGCCTCCAGAGAGTCTTGCCTTCTCTAGATCAGACCGCAGAGTGGGAGGAGTGAATCTATCGCGGATAGATCGCTTCTACACTAGTGACCACTTCAGTGACTTGGGGGGATCAGTGGGCATCCTGGCAGGGACATCCTTCTCGGACCATGCACCAGTGATCCTCATAGTGGAAGACAGGCAGAGGAGTGGGAGCACGATGCTTCGCATCCCAGAGCGGGTCTTGTTGGACACAACACTCAGAGAGAGGGTAGAGGCTCTTTGGACAGAGGGCATGGATAGCGAGGCTCTACCGGCAGACAGAGTGGCCTTAGGCCTAGCTCAACTTAGCCACTTTTTTCTCCAGGATTCTTTGGCTCGACGAGCCGCAGCGAGAGAGGAGGAGCAGCATCTCAGAGGAGGCATTGCTTCACTACAGAGGATGCAGGAGCAGCATCTAGACAGTCCATGGTTTGAGGAGCTGTTACAGCAGGCTCGACAGAAGCTTGCTTGCACAGAGGAGAGGCGCCATGAGTTTGCCTTTCACCGACAGGCATCTCAGTGGACTCAGGTAGGTGACAGAGTGACAGGTGCCTTTTTTGAGACAGTAGGACCTCGGCACTCGCATGCCAAGGTCACTCAGCTGAGGAGACCCGATGGGTCAGTTGCTTGTGAGCCTGAGGATATGCGTGCAGTTGCTACTGACTTTTACCGTGAGCTAGTGATGGTTGAGCCCCAGTCAGAGAGAGAGGATGCATGTAGGGAGCAGGTTTGGGTGCAGATGCCTTGTCTTGTGACTGAGGAGATGCGCTAGAGGCTGGAGATACCTCTTCAGCTTGAGGAGCTACACACGGCTCTTAGGGCCCTTCCTCGTGGTAGTTGTCCAGGTGAGGATGGGCTGACTCCCAGGTTCTTCTTGGAGTACTGGGACTTGCTTGGCCCAGATCTTTGTAGTGCTTTTCAGTACATTCTGCACACAGGAGTGATGCCGAATAGCATGAGTGAGGGCCTGATTTACCTCATTCCAAAGGAGGGTGGCTCCTTGGATGAGATTCGACAGTGGCGCCCCATCACCATCCTCAACTCAGCCTACAAAATTCTTGCCAAGGCTCTGAGTTTGAGGGTTCAGCCACTTTTGGAGAGCCTTATACATGGGACTCAGACAGATTTTGTCAAGGAACGCAGTATCCTTGACAACATCTTCACTTTCTAGGAGGCTTCTGCCCTGGCACGTCTCCGTGGGGAGGACCTTGTGATTCTTCTTCTTGATTTTGAGAAGGCATACGACAGAGTTGACTGGGAATTTCTAGAGGGCACGCTTCGCAGGATGGGCTTTTCAGATGCTTGGATCAGAGGGGTGTCGGCTTTGTACAGACAAGCTCACAGTTAGGTGCTTTTTGCAGGAGGTAGAGGTGAGCGCTTCATGCTCACGCGATCGGTCAGACAGGGTTGTCCTCTTGTCCCCTTTCTCTTTTTGTTCTATGCGGAGGCGATGAGAAGATTTTTGGTGTCACAGAAGGTTGGTTTGAAGGGCTTAGCACTCCCGATATGGGGAGATGAGCTTCTGGATGCTGAGTTTGCCGACGACTCAACCTTGTACTTAGAGGGCCAGGAGGCCAATTTACACAGGTGTGGGCAGGCTCTTGAGACCTTTTGCTGTGCATCGGGTGCATTGATCAACTGGAGAAAGACAGTGGCTTTCTCGGTTGGCAGTGCTTCTGTGCCAGAGTGGATGCCAGGAGAGGGTTTCAACTGGATTCCCCCAGGGACTGCAGTTCGATACTTGGGTTTTCAGGTTGGTTTGGATTTGTCCCCCGAGCAGCAAATTGCTCCTCTTCTCCTATCCATCAGGAGAAAGCTGTTCCACTGGAGCTCAACACGACTTTCGCTGGCTGGTAGAGTAGTAGTTGCCAACCAGGTGTTGTTGGCAACTATGTGGTACATCACTTCTTCTGGATCTTCTCGAGTTCTTGTATCAGCTAGGTAGAGAGGCTGATCAGGAACTTCCTTTGGTCAGGTTGCGACACTCAGGTTTCCCGAGCCAAGGTGGCTTGGTCGGTCATCACACTTCCTTGTTCTCAGGGAGGGCTTGGGATCATTGATCCAGCACAGAAGAGCAGAGCCCTTCTTGGGAAGTTCGTCGTCAGAGGACTTCTTCCAGGCGAGGATCCCTGGAAAGAGTTCTTGCTGCAGAGGCTTCGTGCCAGGGTGCCTCAGTCCGGAGGCCCTTGGCAACCTTCGACTAGATGGATGTTTACAGAGTTGCGCCGAGTTGGTTTGAGAAGGAGACTGGAGGACTGATTCGCTGTGAGTTTGCTTCGCTCTTGGGAGCTCTTACGGCGTGGCCTAGAGCAGAGACAATCGACATGCACGGAGGAGCGCCTAGGACAGCCCCTCGTCTGGAACCCCATGGTTAGCACTCAGAGAGGCCACCTGGTTGGGAGTAGGCCTCATGTTTCATGGGGTCCCATGGGAGCAGGTCCAGTGCGCTCTCTAGGTGACTAGCTAGAGTTCACAGGTTTGTCAGAGGAGGTGCCGGGTGTCTAGCTACAGGGCATGAGAGGGGTTCAGAGCATGTATCAGGACATCTCAGAGTCAGTTCCAGCTAAGTGGCTCACGCCTCTCGAGCCAGTAGCACCCCGATGGATGGGATCCTTCACACGAGTGGAGGTTGTCATCTCAGTCAGGGCTTGTTCAGAGACTGTCCCAGCCCTGTTCTTTGAGCTTCAGGGTGGGGGACGATTACAGCGAGTTATAGTAGAGGCCCCGCAGGTAGCAGAGTGCTGTTTCTAGAGGATCCGAGTTGTGGGCATCTGTGGGAGGACTTGCGTCATAGACCCTGACCCAGCAGCTCTCGAGACAGGACACTAGAGGCTATGGGCTTGGGAGTGTTGTCCACTGGCACGAGTACAGTGGGATCCTAGTGAGTGGCTATGGAGGGACCCCTTCTCTTCTGCAGACCGCCCAGGAGTCCCTTTCTTTCAGTACACTGTTCGGCTTGGACGTCATATACTTGCAGCGCGGAGAGAGGCCCGTCTCGCTGCAGCACGTCATTGGCAGGAGGAGGGTCTCACAGTTGAGTTCTTGGCAGCTTTTTGGCAGAGGCTATGGGACTCCAGACAACCAAGGCGCGTCACTTTGTTCCAGTGGTTGGTTGCACAAAGAGCCACAGAAGTAGGGAGCTCGCTTGTGCATAGTGGTCTCTCGGCCGCATGTACAGCCTGTGACCAGTTGGTGGAGATTCAGCGACACTGTCTTTGGGACTGTCCTTCAACCTAGCAGGTGTGGCTATGAGTTGTTCGGCTGATGCCTGCCCTCTCCGCGGCTCGACAGTACACTTGGGGGGCAGCGGCTTGGTCCTCTCTCACGGGCCCGGCACTACAGTTTGAGCTATCTTCCACCAGTAGGATGATAGTGATACAGGGGGGGCGACCTGCACTCCAGCCTGCTACAGACCTTACTCCACAGGAGTGGTGCAGTGAGAGAGAGGAGTGGTGGGAGCTCATCAGCGGCCTAGCTCTTTGGTTCATCTGGCGGGCCCGTTGTTTCCACATCTTTGAGGCTCGCCCTGTGCCACCAGCAGAAACTGTTCGTGACTTTTGGATAGAGCTGATCCATACTCTCAGAGGACAGCTTGAGGGACTACAGGGCAGCTCCGACCGCATGCGAAACCGCCGCGAGGCTTTCCTTCGACTCTGGCGCCCTGGGCCTTTCTACACCATGGTCCTGGGGGTGCTCAGATGGCACTACTGTCCACCTATGTGGCTCTTCCCTCCTCCCATTTCTTGATCTAGCCCCATTGTATATATGCTGTTTTTTTCCTTGGGAGAGTCTCCCCATCATGCTTGTTGTAGCCCTCTCTTGCAGAGGTGGATGTAGCCCTATGGGCAGTTTTCATTAACTAATAGAAGGATCTTTTTCTTGGAACAAAAAAATAGTGAGTGAGAAGCAATCATATGTTATGATCACCAACCCATTGAAGTTAACTAGGGAATTTATATCAAGTCCTACAAAAATCCCTAATCTTATTTTTATGCAACAAAACGTAAGAAATGATTGTTTTGATGAAAATGCACTGGTCCATCAACTTTGGAGGCTTGGTGTGACCAAAAGATGAGAGATTTTACAAGTTTCTTATTTTTTCCATGTGTAGTAGGCCTTGAACTATAACCTCATGAAAGGATTTTACAAAATTAGTGGATCTACTATGGTTCTGGAGGTTTTTTTCAAAACCTTGAAAGGACACTTTTGTGTCCTGTTAGGTTACCAACCTAGTGTTAAAAGAGGTAGGCCCCTAGGAGAACCAAAGTTTGCATGATGAAGAAATGCTAGATGGTATGTTGTCAAAGACTCTTACTTGGGAGGAAAGAGAGGAATTCAAAAGTGTGCTAAGAAAATTTCCTAGGCTTTTGCTAAAGATTACACAGATGTACGTGGAGTGGATGCCATTCAACACAAGATCGAGCTAAAGCCAGAGGCCACTAAAGCAAAAAATCTACGAAGGTTAGGAGTCATAAAAAATAAAGCACTAATTTAAGAGGTGAGGAATCTTCTAGCAGCAGGGTTCATCTACCCCGTAGAGAATTCTGAGTGGGTCTCTCCAGTTGTGGTCACTCCAAAACAGAATGTAAAGTGGAGGGTATGTGTCGATTATCGTCCACTCAACGAGGCAACAAAAAGGGATCACTTTTATCTCACATTTCAAGATGAGATTCTTAATGAGGTAGTAGGTAAAGAAAAGTACACGGTATGTGATGGCTACTCTGGATACTTTCAAATAGGTATTGCATTGGAGGATCAACTAAAAACAACCTTCATCACTCCTTGGGGCTGTTTTGCTTTTAGAGTCATGCTGTTTGGTTTGACAACTGCTCCAGCAACATTTCAACGATTCATGAACATGGTGTTTCAAGCATTCTTTGGGAAGTCTATTAGAGTATTCATAGATGATTTTTGCATCTATAGCTCTAAATCATTGCATCTACAGAAGCTAGAAGAAGGCTTCAAGAAGCTATATGATATGCGAGGTCAATTCAATCATGACAAGTGCCACGTAGGTGAGGATGAAGTAATCTTGCTTGGTCACAAGGTTTCTTCCAAAGGCATTGAGGTAGATTCAGTAAATGCACAAGTTCTCATTTTAGCTACCATCACCAAAGAGTCTTAAGGAGGTAGTTTCATTTATTCAAAAGGTGAAGTACATGTCACGCTTCATTCACTTGGCATCCGAGTTACTTACCCCCTCCAAAAGTTGACACAACATATAGAGTTTTCATGGTCTGATGAGCTTGAAGAGTACTTAATTTCTTTTATAAAAATGGTTTTGGTGGAACTACCAACGCTCATGCCTCCATGTTGGGAGTTTACATTCTTTATTAGCTCAAGTGTGGGTAAAGAGACATTGGGTGCGGTATTGTTGCAACAAGATCCTCGTAGCACTAGGATGCGGCTTATCTACTTTGCTAGCCGAGTCATGAATGCACTTGAAAAGGATTACACAGAAGCAGAATCTATGATGCTTTCTCTTGTCTTTGCAGTGAGAAAATTTAGATCCTACCTCCTACCAAAACCCTTCATCATAATCACTGCTGAAAATTTGTTTCCTTCGGTGTCATCTCAAATGACACAAAGCTCCAGGATTTCAAAATGGATCATGGAATTGCAAGAGTTCCAATACTCTTTCAGAGTAGAAGATAGTGTACGTGCACAATTAGCAGGGATTCTCACCTATAGAGTGCATGAAAGAGACATCAAGGTGCCTGAAGTGAAAACCCTACTCTTACCACCACCAAGGCATTCACCTTGTTCTTTGATGGAGCATCTAAGAGGGATACAGGAAAAGCAGGGGGAGGGCTTGTGTTGCTTGATTCAAATGATGAGGTTGTTATGAAAGAGCATGTGAATTTTCCCGGTTCCACGAGCAACAATGAAGCAGAGTACGGCATATTAATCCATGGTTTGCAAATGTGTGTTGCTCCAAAGATACGGTGTCTCATGGTAAAAGGGGATGCACTTCTCATTGTGAAGCAAATTCTAGGTATTTGGGCTTGTAAGAATGAAAGGCTAAGGCAAAAGGTTCATGTCGTCCGTAAAATCTTCAATCAATTTGAAGAAGTACAATTGTATCATATTCCTAGGAGACAAAATGAAGATGCTCATTTGCTTGCCCCAAAAGCAGTGCATGTGTGGAGGGTGAAGTGCAGGTCATCATGGCAGTAGCAACACTGATAAAGCAACCAAGGTACTAAGGGATGGAGTCATTGGCTCCCATTGTGAGCTACATTTTAGAGGGTGAGTTTCGAGAGGGCTTCATAAAGGCTCAAAAGTGGAGGCTCATTAAGAAGGCGAGTTTGTATTTGTTTTTGGAAGGTGCCCTCTACCAAAGGGGAAAAGATCAAGTTTGTAGGAGAATACCGACAACCAAGGAGATTCCAACCATCCTTGAAGGTTTGCATAAGGAAGCGTGTGGTGGTCATTTTGCACAGGAAGTCACTGCAAAAAAAGATTTTGCTTGCCGAGTATGTTTGGCCAAGCTTGCACATTGATGTTCAACATTGGTGTAAAAGCTGCCACAATTGTTAGATTAATGGAAACAAGTGTCTGTTACATGGTCCACGTCAGTTAGTCCTTGCAAATGGTCCGTATGAAAAATGGGGCATTCATGCTATGGGTCCATTGCCTAGGACCAAAAATGGAAAATTGTATATTTTGGTGGCCATAGACTACATGACTAGGTGGGTAGAAGCTCAAAGTGTGGCAAGAGTGAATGAGAGGATAGTTAGCAAGTTTGTGTACACTCACATTTGTTGCAGATTTGGCACACCTTTGGAGATTGTTTCTGATAATGGTCCAGGATTTAGGAAGGGCTTGCTCACAGAAGTTTGTGATGAGCTTCACATTCTACATCGGCATAGCACACCCGATTATCACTAATCAAATGGTTTTGTAGAGAAGGCTAATGGCATCATTGCAGGAATCATCCCAAAGATGGTAAAGAACAATACAAAGCTATGGGATGACTTCTTGGATGGAGCATTGTGGGCCTATCGGACTACCTACAAGGAAGCGACAGAGTTCACACCCTTCCACCTAGTCTATGGTCAAGAATCTTTACAACCCATCAAGTTCAACATTCCAACGATGTGACTTCATGGAAAGGTGGCACAAGGCAAAGAAGTAGCATGGAAAGATCGCCTTCTCACCCTCACAGAACTAGAATGGAAACGGGAGGCGGCTTATGAGTGCTATAAAAGAAAGGCTACACAAATAAAGGACAAGATCAACAAAAAGGTGAAAGACAAAGGGATCAAGGAAGGAGATTTGGTGCTAAGGTACAATAATTGCCTTGACAATTGCTTTGATGTGAATCTCAATACTAGATGGCAGGGTCCCTACATTGTAAAGAAGGCCTACTGTTCACGCTACTATCAATTCATGGATTTGGATGGCAAGGAGCACCCCAAGAAGGTGAATGGGTATCGATTAAAGCCCTACTTGAGTCGAGTTCTACTAGAGGATCTACAAGAGTATCAAACAGCTACAATACCATGTAAGTCTTTGAGCTTGGCCCTACAAGATGAAGATTCGATTAAGGCACCAAATATCACAAAAGATCGAAAAACATTCTCATTGGAAGATATGCCTTTTGATGGTACATGAATGTACCATCATCTAGGGGAGGGTTAAATGATAGCCATTTTCTCGGCTCTCATAAAATATTTTAAGAAGACACTTCACCCCACAAAAACACCCTAGCATAATCACTAGGCTTGCTTTTCCATTGTAAATAGTGTGCGTTCGTTTAGGGTTTTTATCACATTGTTTTATCAAATCATTGAGCGAGTCATTGGGCTAGAAGACAAAACACTAAATTTATAATTTTACGGTCCTCTTTACATGTAAATATTTTGTATCAAATAAAGGAACTAAGTATAAAGGGTTTTTTTCCTAGGTGTGCGTTATCAGGCCTAGGTATGCTAGCTTCCATCATGTGTCATTCCTTATATATATTTTACTATCATTCTATCCCATAAGCTCTACTTATACAAGCCTTGAAAAAACCTTTATCTGACTTCACCATAAAAATTCACCAATAACCTTATTGGCTACGTCATTTTTTTTCCATCCCTCCCAGATAAATATTCACAAGTATATAGATTTCATCTTCAAATAAATTCCATAAATCACTGATAGTAGAGAATAATTTAGGGTCCCTTCCCTCATGATTTTCCTCCTTTTATTTTATATATATTTTTGCCACCATGCATCCCATGTGTCCATTTTTCATGACTAGCTAGCCTATCTTCTTATCCCACAAGTATATATTATATTTGATACTTATCCTATACCATATATTTTTGCAAGCTCCTTGGAAATATTAGGTCATGGTTGATGTATGGGGGGCTCACTTGGAAGACTACATAGGAAAAAGAATCAAATAGTGGCCCACTTCAAGCCTTATTAGGTACTATAGGGATAGATTTTTGCTCGAATTTTGTCACCTTCTTTTGATCCGAATTTGAGGATGTGTCCAAAAGAGAAAATGTAGCTCGTGAGCTGAAGTATTTTGCATAACTTTTAAAGAAATTTTGAGGTCAAGGGCGATTTTACATGAAATTTATGGCCGACTTCAAAACTGCCACCTCATACACCAAAAAATCTTCCTATTTTCTCTCACCCACCCACACACCTACTCACTCTTACACACTCCTCCCTCTCCTTTCCACTCCCAAACCTACAACTCCCATGTCTTATTTTACCCTCTTCACCATTGCCACTTCTCTCACACCTCCATAGCCTTCATCCTCCATTTGTACACCCCTATGCGCTCGTCTTTCTCTCTACATATATGTCCATATTACCATAGCCTCTTTAGATTTCTAAAGAAATCCAAAAAATCAGCAAAAATCCAAGGTTAAACTCTTCAAATGAAGTCTTTTATCATGAATTATCCAAGTTTTCAAGATAACATAGCTTCATCGATACGTGCAACTTCGCCATGGTGACCGCTTCTTCTACCGGTGTTGTAAAGAGGTGAATGTCATCTTCTCCAAAGCTTCAACCTCTCTTTACAAACTTATCCCTTCTCTAACTTTTCTCATCATATATATCACCATTTGTTGAATGATTCTGTAAATGTTTTGTAGTGATTATTACTAACCACTAACAACTAAGCCTATTGTACTATCTATTAGAGTAGGAACTCCCAAATTATTCACTCAATCCTCTCTCCTTCCATCCTCAATAATTCTCTTCCCTTGATCCCACATCCATGTGACTCAAAGTATAAGAGAGACCCACCCTCATTTAAAAAACAAAAATATGCATAATCTTTGATTTCTTCAAATAAACTTGATTAGGTCTAATCCTAATCAGGGCTTCTAAAACCTATAAATAGAGCCCTTCTCTCCCTTGTAAATTATCAAATGATCACACTACCCATACCATTCTCTAGACATAACACACCACTCTACCATTCTCTAGACATAACACACCACTCTTCAAGCCTAGTTGTGTAGAGTGTGTGTAGTGTGAGTGCTCTATTCCATCACTACGCATAGGTGCATGGAGAATCTTGAAGTTAGTTATGCCATCTAAAGGAGTGGAGTGATACCATACTCTTCATCACACTTGTATCCTACTCTTGTCCATAAATAAGATTTATTGTTTTGGGTGCAATTGTATGCTGCAACTACGACTCTTCTCTCCAAATTGACTTCATAAGTTGGCTGATCAGGTGGTTGAAGGTATATTGTCCTTGAAGTCTATTGTTCCATTTCATGCTTGGTGGTTTGAGGACTTGTTGAATTGTTTGCCTAAAAAGTTAATTGTAAGAGGGTGCTCGGTGAGAGGGCTCCCGCAACCCTAAGACAATTTGTGTATTGGCAACAAGGTCAAGTTTTGTGTTGTCTCTCTGTTTCTCACCAAGCTTTGTGTGCATCTAGTCTTTATGGATAAGTCTTAGTTGCTCAAGTTGATTTGTGCTCTTTACCTCACTCTGGTGTGGTGAATGTTTGTGTTTGGTGTGTGTGGCTATCTTTCATTCCCCTCCCTTCATGTGTTTGAGTACAAGGACATATCGCGTGCATCCTAGTTCGCATCTACAACTAGGTGGTGCCCCTTTCCTTGTTTGGTTTCTGGCTATGGGTTGTTGTTGTCTTTGATTGTGCTTGCCCCAGCCTCAATTGAGGAGAACGGGAGCCTCGAAGGGTGTTTAGAGGCCGCTCTTCTTGTTGCCCGCCGCCCCACACCGTCTCACTATCAATTTTGGCGCACAATAAACGTGTAGAAAACTTCTCCACTTGGAAGAGGACTCCACCAAAAGTTTGTCCCATTTTTGCTGTGAGATAGGACTAGGTCTTCGTGAAGGGCTATAGACCCAAGCCATTGTCAATGGTAAAGGTATATTCCTGAATTTTTCTTGTTTAAAAACTCTGATTTTTATTAGACCTAGAGACTTATCAACCAAGGATCCCATCCCAATCTTGGTATTGGTGGGTTGGGAACCTCACACCAACCTACAATCGACCTTAGCTCCAACACCACTCTTGGCTCTGTGAAACCTCGCTCCTCACAAGCAGCCCAAGCTTGTCCTGTTTCATCCAATCCATAAGCAAGCTAAGCAAAACCTCTTTATTCACAAAACCAAGTTCATCTTATTTCATCCAAACTCAAAAAACTAAGGAGATAATCCATGTTCACAAAACAGAGGCCTTTCAACCCTTAAAAAACAAGAGCTCCTTCCCAGAAGGCAAGCAAAGGCTCAAGTTTTTCTTAGCCTACAAATTATGTAGCCTTTCCTTGTGAGGAGGGGATTCTTGAAGATACAATGCAGTATGATGATTCTCTGTCTCCAATCACAAAAATGCATCATTTTGTGCCCACCCCACGGGTGGATCCAATGGATCATCCTTAAGCTCAAATTTGAGATCTCAAGGATGAGAACGTAGAGATCAAGGTGCATCTTGCATCCCTTGAGACATGTCTCTCCTCCTTGAAGTCTCAAAAGCAATCCAACAATGAGCACACCCTTTCCAAGACAAAAGAAATTGAAATCACTCTCACCATGGGTGTGGTCAACCTTGCCACTCAATCTCACAAAGCAATCATCGTAGTGTCTTTGAAGGTATAAGAATGCATGCAAGAACGTCTCCGATGAGAAGGATTGGCACTCTCCCTCTGCATCCACGTCTTGACATCTACTTGATGGGGAGACAAAAACCACTTCCCCAGGATGTTAGCCAGGCTCAATCAATCCATTCATTCAATTGACATCTACCTGGTGGGGAGACAACAACCACTTCCCCATGACATTAGCCAGGCTCAATCAAGCCATTCATCCAATTGAGCTCAATCTCAACACAATCAAGAAGGTTCACCATGACAACCACACAATTAGGGCACCTTGGTATTCAAAACTAACGAGACATTCATATCACCTCTACAACAAGCACGACTTGTCAAGGGTACTAAAAAATGGATAAGCAAGGCCTTGACCCAAGCCCGCCGACTAAAAGTCAAGAAGCGGAACTTAAAATGGTTCAAGAAGCACACACAGCTCGTAAATGGGCCGTCTATTGATGTTGTCAGGCCATCATCAGGGAATTTTGGGCTCCAAAAACTTACAAGGCACCTTCCCTCTCTCCCCTCTCAAAGTGACATAATATGCAATACAAAAATCTTAAAACGTTTGACTCAACCTTTTACCGCGTTCTGAGAGAGATTCCAAAATGGCCAAAGAAGAGAGAGGAGGTCGGGAGACACTTTCTTGCACTTCCAATGTTATTGTGTATATTTTCATGATAATGTTTGCAATTTTTGTCTCCAATATTTCCGCGTTTATTCCCGACAGCCATTTTGGTGCTTAAACATTCAAACAGGGTGTTTTCCTTTATTTTGCTTGTGAAAAAAATTAAAGAACATTATTTAAGATCTCAAAAATTATATATTAACATGAGACAACATCTATGTGGATAAACATGAAACTACAAATAGGAATCTCCATTCCAGAGTTAGGCATGTGTCTCCATGTAAAGCAAGCATTGTCAGAGGTGAGACTCCAAACATGGATGACATAAATATATATTTTCACATTTTCACATACAAAAGGCTACCAGAAAATGAAATTGGGAAAAACATTTACAGATTAATCAATAGAAAAGAGTGTATTATATTTCTTAAAATGTCACAGATAAGGAATTTTATAGATAATTATTGAATGCACGCATTATACACAGTTATACATAGTGACCCCATCCCCTGAGCTTTGCCATCATAAACTAGCCATCATGCGAGCTGATCAAGGGCTAGTTAGTTGGAGCTGACTCTCAAATGTTTTGACTTGGTTGCTGATCATTGACTTAGAAGATCTTACCAATGGCAATGTCAAAATGTGGTTCTGATGAACTATAATTCTTGAAAAAATGAGAGAGAGATAGATAGGTAGATAGATTTATTATCATCTATGGAAGTCAGATATGACCCATGGGACGAAAAACAAACATTGCAATGGTACTGACTAAATAGAAGATGACACTGATGATACATATTAGTTAAGGACCAAGGGTCCATTGGGAGGGTAAAAAGAAAGGAAAATGGTGGAAACAAAAACCCTAAGGAGGGTCAACTGTGTAGAGAGCTAATTTAGGGTTTTGAAATTCCTAGATGATGGTTGTACCACCTCGGTAAACTACCCATTTACCTTGTTTGCATGCTTCATGTACCTTCTTGAGCTCACTTGCTTTGGCTTTGAGTTGGTTTGTGGTTAATTCTTTGGTGATCCAAAACATTGTTCCCTTGATGAGACGGGATTGGCGTAGTAGATTTTTCCGTTCTTCTTTGTCCTTGAAGTTGAGAATACAATGCTCGGGTGGCACATGCTTGTGTGTGTCATTGATCCTGAAAATGGTTTCGGGCTCAATGTTGACAAGTGGAAGAATGTCATTGAGTTTGGCGATTGCCTCTTCAAGAGTGTCCTCGCTTGTGCACCAAGGTGCCTGAAGCCCTTCAATCAAGGCCAATGGATTCTTGTAGTTTGCATTCTTGTAAAACTGCTTGTATCTTGGTGTTGATCTTCTTGTGTGTCGTGTCCTGGGATTCTTTCACTGCTTTGAAGGTTTTGGTAAGGGACGCTTCAACACCTTGGGCTTTTGCAAGTAGACCTTGGCTCTCTATCTTGGTATCCTATAACTTAAGCAACCGTTGTTTGAGTTTCTCATTCTCTCCAATAAGTTATTGAACGTGCATTTCGAGGGTAGTAATCCTCGCTTCTTGATGAGTGGCCGGATCCTTCTTAGGTGCAGTTACCACCGCAAGGAAACTTTTGTGCATTAGGTGAAATTTGGACTCACAAAGGGGCCCTTTAAGGAGTTTCACTTTACCTCTCTATACCAAAACGGGCGCATGGATAAATTTTTGCAAACAAACTTGAAAGTTGGCGGAGGTTTGACGTTTAGAATGTCCTCTTCAAGCTCTATCTACTGATATATAGCACGCCATGAGATTCCTCATATTTTAGAAGATTCTTTTTTTGATTCACCTATGATGTGACAACTCTGTGGGAATCTAAGTGAATCAAAAAAAGAATCTTCTAAAATATGAGAAATCTCATGGCGTGCTATATATCAGTAGATAGAGCTTGAAGAGGACATTCTAACTGTCAAGCCTCTGCCAACTTTGGATTTTGTTTGCAAAAATTTATCCATGCGCCCGTTTTAGTAGAGAGAGGTAAAGTCAAACTCCTTAAAGGGCCCCTTTGTGAGTCCAAATTTCACCTACTGTTTCTGGTCGTTGGTGTGTTGAAGGAGGCCATTAGATCTTTGGAACTTCTTGACTCTGGTGTGCGAGTAGGCCCAAGTATGGGAACCAAGCTCAAAGTTGGTTAATGGTGCTTTTCACGACTGTTGTCTGAGCAGACCCGATTATGGGAACCAAGCTCAAGCTTGTTTAAAGTAAAATAGGTAGGTAAATCTACCAAAGCGGCTCTGTATCTCACAAAAATGTAGAAAACATAATCTTTGAATCTTGAAACCTCTACAACTTGAAGAAAGCGGGGCCACAACTCGTGCTCTGTTGGCTGCTGTTGGTGATGGAGAAATGTAGAAGTCTTTGTTGTGACGGGACATGCCGAGTGGAAGAGCGCATTCTACTTGAAACTGTTGGTGGGGGCGGGACATGACTGAGATGTGGGATGTAGACGCCCCACCCCAGAGGGCTGCCCCTCACCCCAGGGAAGGGCTTAGGCTTAGGCAGTGGCTAGGGTTGCAGACGCTAGAGAGAGAGAGAGAGAGAGAGAGAGAGAGAGAGAGAGAGAGAGAGAGAGAGAGAGAGAGAGAGAGAGAGAGATAGAGAGAGAGAGAGAGAGAGATGAATGTGTGACATGACAAAAAACATTCATAGAATAAAATATACAAAATGTTTATAAATCACTTTCAAAAGATCTCTACAAGTAGCTTGATCTAAATCTGAACCCATGGCTCCTAAATCAATAAAGCAAGAAATTGAATTACTGTTTGTGGATGTGCTAGCTTCATTATCTTCGAACTCGTCATCTTCCATCTCATCATCATCATAATGGAAATAATCCTCGCTGACATTGGTCCTGCTAGGATTTGAATCGTTGATCTTGCTAACGTCCTCTATCTGCTCCTTGAGTGCCCTCTTGCCTCCATGAGATTTCTTCCATTCTTCTGATCTCTCTTGCAAATGCCTTGCCTTTGCCACTGCCACAACTCCAGCCACTTGGTCATAAACTTTGCATTGAGGATACAAATGCCTTGCTTTTGCCATTGTCCACAAGTTTTTCATAGATCCATATCCATGTAAAATTATTTTCCCTTTCCACTTGGTAGGTGGAAGTCATCCTCACATCCTCCTCATCTGATCACATGTGAGGCATTGAGAGATCAATTTGTGAAAAATACTATAAAATGTAAACAAATGCCTATTGCAAGATCCATCCTTTGGCCATGCATGCCTCTGACCAAGCCCGTAATTGCACAAAATCTTTGAGAGTCTCTAGAAACATTAGGAAGAGAATGGGGTAAAGGAGGGCCTCTTTATTTTTGACAGTTTAACAAAATACTTAATCAAGCTTTGACGAAAGGCTAGAAGGGTGGGGTAGATAGCTTAGACATGCCTATTTAAAAATACTTTTTCTTTTTTTCTTGAAGAGTATATGCATATTTTACTAGATCTACTTGAGGTTACTCTCCCCCCTAAAAGTATTTTTTTCAAGTTTCAAATATTAAAAGTTTCCCTCTCTTATTCCCTCTTTCTTGTCTCTCTTCTTCTTTCTACACCTCCAAAAGTATCCCAAGCTCTCTTTCGCCCCCCCCGACTACTGAAAAGTGTAAATCTGCAATCTTTATCCCCACTCTCTCTTTAAAACACCTTGAAATCCCTCTCTCCTCCTATTCTCATGCTAGGGTACCCGTTTGTAAAGTAGTCTACCACACATCATTTTAGCTCTATAACATCTCCTTCTACACCTACAACCTCTTCCTCGTTAGCTACATCATCTCCTTCTAGGCATGCACCATCTTTCTCCATAGCTACAACATTTCCATGTAGATCATTTACAACCTCTTGCTCCATAGCTCCAACGTATCCTTCTAGATCTAGAACCTCTTTCTCCATAGCTCCAACATCTCCTTCCAAATGTGCAACCTCTTTCTCCATAGCTCCAACATCTCCTTCCAAATGTGAAACCTCTTTCTCCATAGCTCCAACATCTCCTTCTAGATTTGAAACCTCCTCCATAGCTCCAACCTCCTCCTTCTAGATCTAAAACCTCTATCTGCATAGCTCCAACATCTTCTTCCTTGATCAAGGTTCCCTAGGCCACTTTCTCTCTCTTCCAAAGATTGCATCTCTCTTTCAGGTTCCATAACCTCTTTCTTGATGTAAGCAGCATCAACTTTCCTACTCTAGCTCCCTATCCCTTTTGAGATCTCTTTCCAAAATTATTGCTTCATATCCTTCCTTACTCTCTCTCTCTCTCTCTCTCTCTCTCTCTCTCTCTCTCTCTCTCTCTCTCTCTCTCACACACACACACACACACACACACACACACACACACACACACAAAATGCAGCCATTTTTTGACCTAGTAGATAGTAGTTCGCTCTTATGATCATAGCTTCTTCATCCAAACTGCGATTTGGGTGATCTATAGCCTTAATAGAAGAGCATGACGCCCTCTATGCATTGATGTAAAGATAGAAAGTTTCAAAGTTATGGAAGGCATTTTTGTAGAAGCATTTTTGAAGTGAATAGTTTCAAGAAAGTTGACTCTCATCTCTTATTTTACATACAATGTCTTCCGTCACTCGCAAGGGTTCTTCTTCTTTAACAAGGTCCACAACCATTGTGAAAAATGATCCAAAATCTGCTAAGTGTGAAGATAGCAACACAACCACCCAACCAACAACATCAGAAACCATGATCATGGCATACTTGGTATCGTTGCAAGAGATCATAAACAAACAAGTCAAAGACTTACGAGAGCTTGCAATGGAGAATGGCACACTAAGGTTACTTGTGGTTGAGAATGAGAATCTCAAGAGGACACTTGAGATACAAAAAACATGTTTGATGCAACTTGAAGAGTAAGTCAAGGAATGTAAACGCTCTCTTGTGGACTTGAATGCTTTGAAAGAGCAGATGAGAAAAGTAGAGCATGACCATGTATTGAAAGATGAGAAATTTAACACCATGAGTTACCCGATGCATGCTGCATGAAAAATGAATGCACAAACAAGTCTTGGGCTGATGTATGTGGTTTCTAATTCCTCACTCATGCAATATATGGTTCAAACAAAGAATGTCGAGAATGTGGATGTGGAGGAGTTGAACGGGAGCGATGTTCCAAGAACATTGTTATTCGTGGAATTTCCAAAGAGAGGCTAAAGACACCTCCTTCTCTTGCCATTGTTATCAAAGATTTCTTCAAAACCCACTTTCACATGTCCGGAGTTATGGTCTATGGAGCACATAGAGGGGGGAAGCAAGGAGCTCCTTGCTCGGGAGAACGACCAATTGTATGCACCATGCCGGATGAGACCAAACGAAATATTATCTTGATAATAGTTGGATCTATTTGAGAGATTAAAAAAATTTTGTATGTGAAGATCGAACTATTAAGCAATAAAATATGTGTCGCAAGGCATATGAGAAAAAGAATAAGAGAAACAAGGAGATCTCTCACGAAGAAAATGTGCCCAAGGAGGAGGCAAGTCCTCATGCAAATAGGGATGTGTGACCTATGAGACCGAGTTACAATTGAAAATATGATTTTGGAATTGTAATGGATACCCATGGAATGCGGGGGTTGGCATTAATCAACTAACAAGCAAAGCCGATGTTGTACTTCTTGTAAAAACTTGGGAGAATGATACACAAAGGATTAATGGCTTGGATGATTACAATGTACATTTATTGATGTGGTCAAAGAATCTCAAGGAACAAAGAGGGCAAGGAGGGGTAGCATGTATCGTTAAGAAAGGACTGAAAGATTTTGTATCAATTGTGAAAGATGACAAGTACAAACGTTATGTATGGCTGAAAATTTGACACCAAAAAGAGCACCCATTTTGTAGCCGGTTGCTACATTCCTCATCATGATTCCCTCTTTTATGCTAGTATGGATAGAGATTATCCATTTTTTTATTTAGAAGCGGACATTGCTTATTTCAAAGTCAAAGGTGATGTTATTGTATTTGGGGATATGAATGCTCACACAAAAACATTGCAACATGATAACAATTTGAGATGCCAAACATTTCAAGGGAGTTGGAGGAAGTTCACTTGTATGATTGTACTTCAATGGATGAAAAAGGACCGGAGCACTATGGAAAGTTACTTTTACACATGTTTAATAGCACGGGTATGCTCATTGCCAATGGTGTATCTTTGTAGAGTGGAACAAATGGATTTACATGTAGGAAACATAATGGGGAGAGTGCGATTTACTATATGCTACTCTCAGAAGCCATTATGTATCACATAAAGAGTTTTATGTTTGGACATGGACCCCAAAATCCCACCATCAGACCTCATGTATTGACCTTTCATGTGGAGAAGCAAATAAGCATGATATTCTTAGCCAAAGGAAAGAGAAATTATCACTATGTATGGATTTCAAACGGGCACCAATGTACATTGAAATGGTTGAGCAAAAGTTATGACTGAAAAATCTTCAATATGACACACCATTAGAAACTAAATGGGAAGCTTTCAAGAAAGTTATTTGTTCTTGTGCCAAAGAATGCTTTGCCATAAAGCATCTCCATGGTATCAGCAAAGATAGATCACGCAAAAGGTGGTTTGATAAAGAATGTCAAAATGCTCGAAAGTCCTTGATAAAGCTTGATGAAACTATGGACAAAGACAACTATCAAAGTCATCTGCATACATACAAGGCATTGATTCAAAAGAAGAGAAGAAGATGGGAAGTAAAGCAACAAATTTTACAAGTCCAAGAAAAGGCACATGCATGTCAAAGATTTTGGAGAAACTTGAGGGGCAAGCGGGTTGAGAATTTTGGTAACTTGAGTCTTGTGGATATGCTCAAAAAATTCCATTTTATGGTTCACTTCCATGTATTCCTTCTTTTTTTACTATTGAGGATGTATGCGGTGGGCTTGAAAAGCTGGCCACTCGCAAAAAGCGAGAGATCTTTAAGGTATCACGCCGGAGATGATCAAATGGACGGGAGATTTTACCCATTAGTGGATGTGTGATATGTTCAACCTTTCACTTCAACATGGTATGCCTTATGATTGGAATACTAATTGGGTTAAGAATTTTCATAAAGGAGGGGGGTTTCTAATCACCGAGCAAAGATAAATCCGAGAAAATTGATACAGGATCAACAATGGTGAAAGACAAAAATTATGCAATGCACCTTACTTTGAGTACCACAAATTTGACATTTGATTGACAAAAATATTTTAGAACCATTATGAAAATTGAATTCTCAAGACACAAGAAGTCTCTTCATACTCAAAACATATATAATTCAATTCCATGTGGCATACCTCCTCTCAAAAAGAACCCACCAAAAAGTTTGCACCTAGATTTGCAAAAAAGTAACCTCATAAGCCTACAATACTATCCAAGAACCTCCTAAAGCATAAACAACTCCACTTTTGTAAGCAAGAAAAAACAAGTGCCTAAAGCAAGCAAGAGCAAGCAAGAGCAAGCTCTCTCTCTCTCTCTCTCTCTCTCTCTCTCTCTCTCTCTCTCTCTCTCACACACACACACACACACACACACACACACACACACACACACACACAACTTCAGAGTGTAGCACCCTTGATCGGACCTCCCTTTCCTCTTTCCATATCAACACTTGAATGATGGAGGAAATGAGAACCGTAAGGTGTGGATGCACCCGCTGCAACTACATTGATGGCATATGTAATGGCAATGATGAAGCAATGTGCCCAATGAATGCATAATGAGCTAAAGCATACCCAATTGCCTCATATCCATCTCAATGAGATTCTTGAGGTATGAGTTTTCTACTTCTTTTTACCATACCTGACTTGAAATAGGTAGATGTTTAGTTGCTTCTTTGCTTAGTTGTGATAAAAGTTGATTTCTAAATTCTCTTTTACTCAAACAAATTTATAGACAATGAGATTCTTTAAGTGAAGCTTGCAAGTGCAAATTGGGCCTTGTATGTATAGACAAGATCATGAAAGGAGAGAAATCAACCAAGGAAGCATAGAAGGTTGTTAGCTCTTTTCAAAATGTTTGCATCACATTGAGAGTGTTCCTTTGGAAGTTAGTACTTGTGAAGGAATTTGGATATCTATGCTTGAGAGAGAAATTGATACAATCATAGTTATAGTGAAAAATCTAAGTAAAACGGAGTATATTTCAGAGAACTTAGCAGGTGCTTCTACATGCAAGTTAAATTGATTAAGAGCTTAACATGTCTAGCTGTCATGGATTTGAATGTTGTCTTCCAAAGGTATTTTGATAAGAGGAGGCAGTAAAAGAGTTGTGGCAAGCTCCAGTTTACTAGTTACCAAAAGTTCTCATCTGTTCCATGGCAACTTGTGCAACAATGGGTTCTAAGCTCTTAATTCTTTGAGACTCTCTAATTGAAATTTTAAGGATAAAATAAATCTTGAAAAGGTGTCTTGTAGGGACCTCCGGAAGACTTCTTGAATTGATCATTTTGCTTCTAGAACCACTTTCCGTGAGGATAATTTCTTGCCTAACGAGTCTATCACAATCATTCAACAGAAGCGATCTGATCCAGAGCCAATTGCAAGTTCTTTTGCACAAAAAAGGTCCAACTCTCAAGTGCATTTGCTTGCAGGATGCATAGGTAAAGTAATGAAGCAACAATTTCTCCTATCCTATAAGTGCTCTTGGATATCCAGACCTACCTCACTCACATAATGGTAATTTAAAGCTTCCAAAGACTTCTAGGATCCTTTGTAGCAACACATAAACAAGAGAGACCTACACAAGTGCATAATTGATTCTTCTATACAGTGACATATATGGATGCAATCCAATGCCCTAGTCCCTTCAATCATGGGAAAAAATCCCTTGCATGGCTCGCCACCATCGCATTGCAAGTGTCTTTGTATTGTCATCCATTTCAACACCTCAACATTGTGCCATCTCGATATCATTTTTCCAAGAGCCACACTATTGAATTATATGCCTGCCTGTGGCACCACTTTCTATGCCTGATGCACCGCTTTCTTTGCTAGTGGCATTGCATGCTACAACACATCCCTAGTTTGCTTTTCGTTTCTTTTTAAAATACATGGCTCTACCCACCTCCCTAGTCTTCTCCCTACCCGCATGACCAAACCCTCCCTAGTATTCTTGCAAGTTTTAAGGAAATCAGCCGCATGACCATACCCCTCCCTAGTCTTCTCCCTAACCTCATGACCCTTTCCCTCCCTGGGTCTGTTGTTGCAACCAGTCCACGCCGGTGTAGACTGGTTTCAGCAACAACCTAGGGAGGGGAAGGGTCATGAGGTTAGGGTGGTGTTTTATTCAAAAAAAAATTACAACTGGTCTTCAAGCGATGGAGGCGCCAATTTTTGAGAAAATTATACCACTGCCGGCCCTGGCTTGCCCAATGCTGATCGACAAAGAACGTATTTGTTTCCCTCTTCTCATCCTATCTAGCACACATCCAAGAGGTTGTCAAGGTATCTCCAAGTTTCATCGCTCTTGATTTGTACTGTGTTACCCTATTCCTATGCACAGTAACCTTCCTAGCCAGTGTGCCATATTTGACCTACCAAGTCTGCGACCTGCCTAGCTGCTGCAGCTGCAGAGTGTCCCACTTCAAATCCTACTCGAGATGATTTTATAAAAACACAATAACCTTCTCGATGATTTTATACATATGGTGAGCCTGCTGGAACCGTTCCGCACCGCTGTGGACTGGTTTCGGCAGGTTTCACAAGAGAAGGGACAATGTGAGAGGCCAACGATTAATAAAGGCTTTGGCAACATAACCTTGTTGCATTGGTTTCAAATGCAATCAGAGATGGCTTTAGCAAAATAATCTTATTGCATTGGTCACCAATGCGAGAAGAAATGGCTTCAACAACATAACCTATATTGCAATGGTTGCCAAAAGAAGAAGCTTTGATGATAGTTTTTCTACATGCAACGCTTCATCACAAAATATTTCAACACTAAACAGCATGCGTCTTTTGTGAAAAGGGCACTCTAGATGGAGCTAAATATGCACACTCTACATAGAAGGTGCTTTTTCTAAATATACTCTCACCATCACGGTGCCAAAGAGGAGACCCAATATGGCGAGGTCTTTAATGGCCTCATATGATTATGTTGTTGTATCCACTTTAAACACAATTGTGAGAGCAACCCCAGCTAGGGCACCTGCAGTCCTCCCAATGGGGAAATGTGTGAATGACAAAAAAACTACAAAAATCCAAAATACCTAAGAAGAAAATGGAAGTGAGAGAAACTACTCAGATAGAAGCAAGACCTTTGTCAATGTGCCAATAAGTTGCGCAAGCAATATTTGAATGAATGTGCTCAATTAGAAAACCTGCAGAGGCAAGGCAAGGGACTGATTGCAAAAACAAAGGGTCTGGTGTGCACATGTGTCAAAGCTACTTTGAAGATACAATTGAAGGGCATGTTTTGCCAAAACTAGTATTAACATTAATAAGACAAGTGACTTGTTGTACATGCTACAATGATGCCGCAACGTAGGGCACCCATGAAAAGTAGACAAAATTTTCTACTCAAACTATAATCAGGCACATGCAAAACATAATCATTGCTAGTTAGCATATTGAAAGGGATTTGGAAGATGTGGTGTGTTTGCATGTACGACATGCACAGTAAAGTTATAGTTTTCAAGCCATAAAAGAGTTGAAATAAGCTGAATGCTTTTCCAAGCTCCCTCGATGTCAACTGCTATTGCCAGTCTCTGCAGGAAAAAAGCACTTGGCTTGTGTCTCCTAGTAAAAAATAACATGCTGATCAACCTATATATGGAAATGTATTCCAAATGGATAATACAAGTGAAAAGAACCAATAGCTTTGTCTAACAGTCCCACGCCAATGAAAAATGATCCCGACAATCATCCGTTGATCAGCCGACAAGCCGGGGGCTATTTATTTTGCTCCATGATTGAAGGTATGGATTTCTTTTTGGTTCCATTTAATAGATTTCTCCCTTTAATGTTATGAATGTTTTGATGTCATGAATGGCTTCTTTCTTGATGATTTTGTTGATAAGTAGAGTGACAAGTTGGTTAAAAAAAAATTTAGAGCTCCCAAATAGCTAACAATTGGTAATCGCATTGAACAAGGCCATTGCTTCAATTTCCTTTTATAATGATCTTGTAGATATAGATTCTTCAACATTTTGAGGCATTTTGAAAGTGATTAGTTCTTCATGATGACAAAACCACTAGCTCAAACAATTTCATGTATTTGCATTGTGTGATTAAGATTATTTTATTTGTGATATAAAGGTGTCCTAATCTCAAATGTTTTTTATGCTATAATAATGCAACTTCATCTTTGGTATCTCCTCATATGAATCAAGATATGCTGCTATTTTGTTATCATATCTTGATCATAGTTAGACTTTACCTCATGCTTGGCTTTCAACATAGGATGAGTGTGTTGATTACATGAGTGTATTGATTACATGATAAATAACATCGTGTAAAATACGATTGTTAGTAGTGATTTAGGGGTTGTTTATTCTTTTCAAAATAACTTGGGTGTAGTCTTGCAATTAGGAGAGTCTCTCAAAGAAAATGAAGAGGGTCTTGGGCTCACGATCCTATATGCAATGATGGAGTGTGCTCTGTGTCAATCATGACAGAGGACTTTGGTGACAACTTTGTGGTGGAAAAACCCACTTGCACTTTTGCAATTTTCTCTAAGTAATAATAATGTGTGAAGGGAGTTGCTCAATTAATTTGTTTCTCGGAAATAGTTGCTTGCCAATTTATATAACCTTAAATGAGGGGATGTAAAGAATGTAAACAAATACTGAACTATAATGATTGGGTCTCTTATGGCAAAGCTATTTGGGTGCATAATGGAGATGAAATTGAGTGATTGGGCTGAAGAGAATGACAAGCGTGCAAAAGGACAAGCGGATTTTCATCGATGCCATAGCACCATTGATCATCTTGTCACTCTTCATGTTCTCATGGAGGAAAGTCGGTTGAAATACAAGCGATTGTATTTTTGTTTTGTGGACTTTAAGAAAGCCTTTGATATGATTCCATGTAACAATTTGTGGAGAAGGATGAAAGAACTACAAGTGGAAAGTGAGTTTATGCTTGTGGTTTGTCAAATCTATGAGAAGGTGATTTGTCAATTGTGCATGGGAATAGAAATTTCAGAAATTTTTGTAAGCACTATTGGGGTTAAACAAGGATGTCCAGTGTCACCAACTCTTCTTGGTCTATGCATTGATAAATTGGAACAAATGGTACTTGATTTTATGCAAGAAGATGGCATGGAAGAGGTCACTATTTGCAATGCGGTAATCACGCTTTTGTTGTATGCGAATGATATGGTGCTTCTAACACACATTTTAGAAGATGCACAAAAGCTTATGGTTGTCCTTGAGAACTTTTCCTTGCATAGTGGGCTGATTGTGAATGAATCCAAAACAAAGTTTATGCTTGTGAAATCCAGCCATAAGGAGAATCCATGCATTGTGTGCAACAATGAGACACTTGAAGTTGTTGAGAGCTTTAAGTACCTTGGCCTTGAGGTTCCTTCCAATCACAAGTGGCCTGAATGTGCTATGCGTCATTTGAAAGCGTGAAAGAGAGAATATTATGCAATTGAGAACATGTGTAATGTGGGAAACATCAAGTGTTAGGTCTTTAAGAAGTATCTTTTTTATGCATTGGTGACACTGTTATTGAATTGATATTATCCATTTATTGCAGCTGACAGGTCACAAAAGCAGTAACAGATAATGGATTATGTCAAAGGATATTATATTCTATGTATATTTGATTATTCAAGTGATATTTATGAGCTTTGGCCATTTATGACCGACCGACCAGTTTGTACTCAATTTGACCATTCAAGAAATCTATAAATGAAATACATGCAAGAGGGAAACGGTCACTCTTGCACGGGAGGAGATTGCACCAAGTGCCTATGTATTCTTCTCTCCTCTTTTCACTTCTCTCTCGTTGTGCCATCGTAGCACTCCATTCTAGGAGGTACGTCTTCACGTGCCCTATTGCGCTCTCTCCCATTCTATCTCCCTTTGTTCGTGTATCTCACGATTATGCGTCTATGTGGTTGCCAGGTATGTCCATTAGTCTCTTTTATGGTTTGTAGTATGCTATTTCAGGTATTTTGCAGGGAACTCCATGCCTCCGGCTGTAGCAGTGGTATTAGAGCTCAGATTTATGTTCCAAATGATACAAGTACATCTATGGAGAGTTCCAAGGGATTGAGCTAAGTTCTTGTTTCTTTTTGTGTGATAATTTTACTCCTAAATGGTGCAAATGTTTTTTTATTAAGAGAAAATCATTGATGTTTTTTTTTTCCTTCTCTCTCCGATAAAGAAAGCTTGTATGGCTACATAATTAGTGTACATTGTAGAGCATAATTGGTATATCTGAGAATCATCGACATTGCATATTGATTTAGAAATTAGGCGTATAGTAGATCTGAGATGATTGACATAAAAAGGCTAACTAGGCATAATAAGTGTTTTGAAGAGACTCCACAAGAGAGAGTGGCCGCAAAAGGATCATGGAGAAGTAATTGCAAAACATTCCTTTGAGCTAGTTTAGAATTAGAAGAAGAATTGGATGTTTTACTATCATTGGGTGAATCAAAGATGTGCACAAGGAGCTTGAGCGCGAATCTTTCTCATTTCTTCTTACGCTGCACACCCAAGCCAACCTTGTGAAGTAGAAGTTCGAGATAGAAAATTGTTGGGGGAAACAAACTATGGCTCAGTCCCATGCGATTGGGAGCTTGTCATGGGAATGAGCTTTAAGGGGGGAAAAAAAAATGGCGCTAGCTGTGCAATGCAGTACAGTGGAGCGACCCGAGGCCCGGCTCACAACAACACTACCATGTGACAAGCCTTGCCACTCAATCATTGGCAGCAACAATTTCGAACGTCAGAAATGACGACACCGGGATACCCACTAACGCCCGCGGCATTGTTTGCGAGCAGAGGATGCCATGCTAGTGGCGATTGAGAGCTCATATCAGGATGGGCCTTAAGAGCTGCAGGATTTTTTGCTTTCCTCTGTCTTTCCATGCTTGACCGTCAGTGCCCCAACCCCCCCAGTCGCCCCTTCTACACCAACCAGAGCCAATGTTTTTCGGCCAACATTTTCCCACCCTTGCATGAAATGCAGCCTTCGACACCCCACACACAGGCGAACAAACAAAATCTCTCTCTCTCTCTCTCTCTCTCTCTCTCTCTCTCTCTCTCTCTCTCTCTCTCTCTCTCTCTCATGCACCACTCTTCGACGAGTTCTCAAGGGTCTGCATGCACATCATTGACCTCCGAATGTCGCCTCCATGCAATAACGTAGCCGCCAACCAACCTCACCTTTTTCTCAGCACCACTCAACTGCAGTCGCCATGCAGTCTTTCTCTCCTTGACCTCCTGGCGGGCACTGGGCAGTACCCGTTTCTCTCTCTCTTACTTTCTCTATCTCTCACTCTCCGCCAGTCATCGCCACTCTCAGTCGCCGCCAGAGAAAATGGCGCTCTCTTTTTCTCTGGTTCTGTTCAACCGCCCCACCTCTCCTGCGAGATTCACTTAGTGCATGCAATATGCAACACCATGTGAAAGCATGAAGACTAGGTGAGCTTGGTAGGTTGATTTTATCAACTTTTGATTCGTAAGAGAAGCTCACTCAGTAGGGGTGCTGGGGATGCTCATTTGCTCCTGCCGCTGCTCACTGCCATCGTCATCATCATCGTGACATCTGTCATTGATATCATTGCTGATGCTATGAGATACTGCCACCAATGATTGAGTTACTAGGCTTGTGTATGGTAGGTGGGTCCGGGTTCTCATTAGTTGCGCCCTCCTGGGTTATGTTCCCACGTAGCTTCTGCATTATTTTCATCTTCAAGTACACCATCAAGAGAGTCCCATTATGTTTGGCATCAAAACAAGTGAGTGGGGAGTAAAAGCTAGCATCACTGAGCATATCAAACATTCCATGAAAGTTTGTGTGGGGATGATCTTCATGCCAATCAATTATTATATCCTTTCGAACATCCAAAGGCATCACAAATTTGAGTACCGCCTGATTGCCCATGCTCCCTCAGCCTCCATGAAACCCTCATCAGATCCGCAACACGCATCCACTGTCTCGTTGGCCAAGGCATCTCCCCCCTCGGGCCATTACTGGACGCACTTACATTCTTTTAATTCTCTCTTTCTTCCCACACGACTACAACAATGTTCTCAAACAAGTAGACTAAAGATCAAGGCTATGGATGTTGGCACAGATGAGGTTAAGCCCACTGTACCTACAAAGGAAGATGATAGCAAAGCCTTAAATCAGTCAGTTGGAAAAAAGGGAGCAACTGCAAAATAAGGCTTCCCCTTAAAAAACCAATCACATGGCCCCCGTTGATCTGGGGTGTTGTTTGCGGTGCTGCAGCATCTGACATTGGATCAGATCCACATGGATTGTATCAGTTTGGCCTTTGAAGGCCTTAAATGTAACATTTTATTGAATTTATTTTCTCGCTCATTCCCCTGGTCTGCTGCATTTGACCCCTCCACAAAAGTTCCCCCCCCCCCCCCCCCCCCCCCCCCCCCCCCCAAGACTACTTACAGAAGTGGAGATCGACAAAAATCTTCGGTGACCAATGCAATACTCTTTGCGACGAGGTCCAATGCCGGGCATCCACGGAACTTGACGACGATGACAACGCTGATTTTAGTCTATTTTTGTACGTCCCAGACATTGTATTAGATCCATAAGGAATATCTCACTTTGTTTCCGTAGGTTATTTTTGCATTTTCAAGACGGGCATTATAACATTTCATTTCATTTCTCTCTTTCTTTTCACAACCTGCCTGCCACTCCTTAATGTTATGATAATTGAAGTCAATCATGTTATATTTTCACAATTAGAGTCACAATTATGCAATGTATAATAATCCACTAATTGCATTGAATAAATATATATGTATATATAAATTTATAATTTTTTTGAAGTTGAAAAAAAACACTAGAGAACACACATCTACATGGTACTTGAACAATGCAATAGGCAAGTCTCATATATAATTTGGACGCTACTATCATACACTAACCACCCTTAGAATTGCAGCTTATCCCGAGCGTTCTAGTCAAACATGGTCACTGAGTTGAAATTAATTTTCGATGAAACTTTCAACCAAAATTAAGTGCTTCAGAATTGTTTGAGCACAAGTTGCCCTGCAACTACTCATACACTCGATAAGTTCTTGATACTGATATTAAAATGTTCATAATTGTGTTCTATATTTATTTAGCATTCTTTTCAAATGAGTCTACCTAAATTTTAAATTACACACACTCTTTGTGCATTATATTTCCACTCTTCATGCCAATGGTAAGCAGATATATCACACATTCATGTTGACTTCTCACTGTTAACATGGCATGTCCCCTGTATGTCTATCACTATGATTGTTCCCATTTTGTACAAATTCTCTCCCGAATTATCAGTTTTATAATCAATCGACTCTAGATATTCCGGCTTTTGGCCACGTAAATTCAGTGTATGATTAGATTGTTGTTAAATTCAGCACAAAGTTGCTTTTAGTGCTTTTTTTTTTGAGAAAAGTTTTGCAGATAAATCTACATACAATGTTCTCATATCAAGCCCCAGGTATGACATTGCTTAATGCATTCTGATAATACCCCTCTTGAAACATCATTACAATTATCCCTGATAAGAAAAATTTATCTATGTATCTTTAGACCTAAAAGTAAGATTAACTAATTCACCACAAGTGCTTATCCCATCTCTTCTCTTGGCCCTTCCAAATTTCCCCACTCTTTACCACATATCCTTATGGGAGGATCCTCTAGTTAATAGTGGTTTGATAAATTAATGTTTATTATATTTTATTTTTTTTAAGTGAGTCTTTTGTAGATATTCTCACACCCCTACAAATACCCAAGCACCTTTGCACCAGGCAAGAATTTTTTCCAGATGCTTTAAGACGACAAAACTTCCTTACTTGTTTACATTATGTTGCAAAATCCATTGTTTCTAATGTCATGGGCTCTACTTTCTTTGATTGAACTCTTACTAAGATGACTTGTCATATCACTACTTACATGAGCTCAATTGGTGTGCAATGATCGCTAAGATTTGATACATGCTTTCACATTCCATTCTATTCCAATTTCATATCAAATAGGTCATTTATTTTTCACTTTTTATGCCTAGCATAGTCCATTGGTCACATGCACACAATTTCACCGATCTAGGCAGTGTGTCAATGCTCATCTAGTGCAGATTTGCCGATTTAGGCAGCACAACAACAAACTACATATTCACGCTTTTTGAACTTATATCAAATGCAGATTTGCTGATTTAGGCAGCATTAGTGCAAATTCTTCGATCTAGGCAGCACGTTTTATTGGTGTAGATTCGCCGATTTAGGAAACACCAATCACGAAATCATGCTCAGTGGCTGGCCATCACTGTAACTGGTATGATTTTTTTACCCAGGTATATAAAATTTTTGGATTTGGAATTGAAATTGGATTTGGAATCGATATATGATGCTTTTCTCTCGCGATAGTATTTATGGAATTGGACTTGAGATTAATGAGAATTGATTATTGAACGAGGAGTGTGACCAATGATATCCTGATTCATCAGGGTATGACACATACTGCTTATTCTAGTGGTATGGGACACTAGAATATGTAGTATGTGGTTGACGGAAGGCATAAGCAATATTGTCTAATTTATGGATTTTATACTCTTTGATACAGATTTCTAATCATTGTTTTTGACAAGTATTGCAGGTAGATTTTTATCTTCGCAACTGAGGATAGTTGCTTTCCAACGGAGAGGTATGTTATGGAATTGATATTTATCCATTTATTGCAGCTCTGATAGGTCACAAAAGCATTAGCAGATAATGGATTATGTAGAAGGATATTATATTCTATGTATATTTTATTATTCAAGTGCTCTTTATGAGCTTTGGCCATTTATGATCGACCGGCCAGTTTATACTCGATTTGACCATTCAAGAAATCTATAAATGAAATACGTGCAAGAGGAAATTGGTCACTCTTGCATGAGGGGAGATTGCACCCAGTGCCTGTGTATTCTTCTCACTTCTCTCTCGCCGTTCAGGCATAGCACTCCATTCTAGGAGGTACGTCTGCACGCGCCCTATTGCTCTCTCTCTCATTCTGTCTCCCTTTGATCGTGTATCTCGCAATTATGCATCTATGTGGTTTCCAGGTACGTCGATTAGTCTGTTTTATTGTTTGTAGTATGCTAATTCGGGTATTTTGCAGGGAACTCCACGCCTCCGGCTGTAGTAGACACTGGTTCTTCTTTATGGAGTTGAAGTGTGGGGCGGGAGCATCTCAAAGTCTACTTGGAAAGAGTTTGAGAATGTCCAAAAGCGTTTTCTTACAAACTTTCTCCAAGTTAAGACACAAACACTATATATGCTCCTACTTCTTGAGGCGAGATCTCTTTCAATTGAGGTTATGGGCATGGAAAGGGTTGTGGAGTACATGATAAAGATGCGTCAAAACCCCTCGCATCGACTTCCTACAATTGCATGGTGAAGCAAGCAAAGACGTTCAAAAGACGCATGAAAGAAAGATCTTGAGAAAAGGATGGATGCAAGACATAAAGAAGTGGTTTGGGAGATGGGATGCATTACACTTGCAGCTACATGATGCTTCAATTGACTCCCAAGCGAATGAAGCTTTTCTACAATGCTAGTGTATTACGGCCTGGGAGAAATCCGGTGGGTCACACTTCATACATTACACCATCCATACTGCCGCCAACTACAAAACCATGTTCTTGGACAAAAGAGGAAACCGTACTCACACTTACATGTTTGAGCATATCCTCTTGTTGGTGATACACACTATCGCAGCCATTTGGCTTAGCTCCCATTTCCTTTGATGCGAGATAGGGCTTTGGGGCAATGGAGAAGAGTCAAATCAATTGTGCACATTATGCTCACTGCAAGTTGGGGAGTCTGAGTACCACACACTACTATAGTGCTCAAATTTTGGTCACATTCGAATATGCTTCTCTCACATTTTTAGCCATGACTTAGACCTACACACTTTCTTGTCCCAGCCATAGTGTGGGCTCTCCATTGCAGCTCTCATCCCACAATTTTGGAGCATTGAGAGTCACTCATCATCCATACACATACTACATCAAATGTAACTTTGGTCTCATAGGTCATATTTGACCTCTGAGGACGATAATATAATCTCTCTCTCTCTCTCTTAGAACTATTCAATATGCAGGTAATTTCAAGCATGAATGTACTTACTCATAGCTACTAAAGGATTACAATGGAGTAGAGATATGGTACATATGGTGCCAAGGCTCATAGCTACCAAAGGATTACAATGGAGTAGAGATCTTCTACATATGGTGCCAATTATTAGAGCTACCAAAGAATTACAATGGAGTAGAGATCTGCTACATATGGTGCCAATGCAATGGAATGCAAGGGGTGTTTATCAAAGGTCACACATTTTCATCATTTAAAAAGGAACTTGAGGTGAGTTCCAGCTCCTACAAAGCATGTGTGGTTAGTATATTTTCTCCATGAATGACTTATTAATAATTTGTTTTTGGAAATTAGAATGACTCATCTCTTGTTTTAGTAGATACTATATATTTAACCATCAGGGAAAAGTTGGAGTCTCAAAGGGGCCCCATAAGAAGGTTTGACTTTGCCTCTCTTTTCCAAAGTGGGCAACCCGGTGAAGTACATAAACACTTTGTCAAAAACCTATCAACCAACATATCATTGAAAATATCTTAGAAAGTAGGTTCTAAATCCCCAAAATCCAACAAATTTGGAGTTTATTTGTAGAAGTTATGGCCTCCCCACTGAAGTTGAAATGTCGGAAGAGATTCCATCTATAAGACGGAGTTGTCATATAAAAAAATGGAATCTTCTAGAATATAAGGAATTTGACGGCATGTTATATATCAATGGATAGATCTCAATGAACATTCTAAATCCAAAAGTTTCAACAAGTTTGATTTCATATGTAAAAAATTTACCATGCGCCCATTTTGGACAAGAGGGAGAAAGTCGAAGTCCTTATATGGCCCATTTGAGAGTCCAAAATTTCCCTCGTGAACATTGAAAACTAGTACTAGTACCTCCAAAAAACTCATTTGTAAAAACTTGGAAAACCTGACTCCAATACATTTCAACAATGTAGGCCACAAGTATGGATTGGTCTAAATTCAACAATGTTCAAATACTTGATATTGGACGAGGTAAAGTGTTTATATTGGAATTGAATTGAGCTATGGATATGAGAGGATTGCATTGTATTTGGATTGTGATAATGTACATCTTTGTGTTCATGTTTGATTTTCAAAAGGTGTATCGCAAAATTTAATAACGTGGAATTCCATGCTCTTAATATTTGAATACTGAAGCCCTAAGGAGTTATAATTAATCACTTAGTGGCTAGTTACAGACCAAGAACCAACCAAGCCAAGGTGGACATTCAAGTTTGGAGCCAAACTTCAACAACCCTAAATCAGTTGAAGGTGTCTCCTAAAGTTACATTAGCAAAGAAATGTGCCACAAATGAAAGGCAAGACAAAGGGGCCATAAATATGGAGCAATAGAATAAAAAGGGGGCATCCCTACATCAGAGCCGTGGGAGAGAGACTAGAGAGCCTACACTTATTTTCCATGTACAAAACTCTTATGTAGACAAATCATATGCTAAGATAGTGGGCTCGTGTACTTAATTAATGCAATACAATCTTTACCATTTACGATGTCATCTCTTTATTTTCACTACTCTTTATTGTTGTTTTGAAAAACTTTATGTTGTCATACAAATAGTGGTTGATTGTGTGCACTTGTTTAGAAATACTAAATTTTCTCCCATTTTCTAGGCCCCAAATAAATGTTTTTTGAGACCCACGCTAGGCAGTAACTCTTGTAATTGATACGTTCTTATACATAATTGGATATCAATAGTGGCTAGTAAAAGGATAGTCACAAGGCATCATAGAACAAAGGAAATCTCATTAAATATAGGACATCTAAATCTAAAATGTGGACATGCCAATATGTAGCTGCTAATGACCCATATCCATGGACCTATCTCTTATAGAATAATTGACTATGAGCATGGCACCACTACATGAGGTGTATCACCCAAAAGGGTAAAGAGGGACACCTCTAATGGCTAAGTAGGAGCTTGTGACACCTCTACTCATTATTTTAGCAAGAGGGGGCGATCTAGGGAGGTATGGGGCTGATTTGGGAAATCCTTGGCCATCAAGAAACCCTAGAAGTCTGTATAAGGTGCTTTCCCACCCAATTTTACACACACTTGAATACACATTGGAGATAGGGAGACTCTACTACTGAGGCTACTCGTTGGTGAAGCTTCAACAAGGATTTGAGAGATCAATAACTCCTAATCACATTTGGGTAATGTAAATATATAAATTAATCAAGGTTAATATCAATCTGTTCTCTCAATGTGAATCCTTTCCGATTGTTGCCA
This sequence comes from Adiantum capillus-veneris, assembly GCF_014529385.1. NCBI lineage: Eukaryota > Viridiplantae > Streptophyta > Polypodiopsida > Polypodiales > Pteridaceae > Adiantum > Adiantum capillus-veneris. The sequence goes on along the minus strand of NC_140942.1, from coordinate 142,585,578 downwards.
TATTACAATTGGAATCCTTTCGAATTACTACCATGTTATTATCGAATTGGAATCCTTTCCAATTTCTACTCTATTATCAAATGCTATACTCTTATTTACCTATACTCAATTGGAAATCAACCATCATTATATCTATTCTATGGTATCTCTCTACATTACAAAGTAATGAAGGTCTCGGTGTTTGATTACATAATCAATTGTGTTGATTGCATGCCCAATTCCTCTTCATTGTAACCTAGATGTTGCATATATTATGTATTCAGATTCAAGGAATGGTCCAACTAAAATGATGGATTGTTCTTGCAAGTATGTATACGTAATCAATCATGTGATTAGTATATGAGTTATGGCGCATGGTATCATAAGATTATGGGAGGATCAAGCAAGCATATGTTTTGAGTTGATGTGTGGAGTAACCATATATGTTTTGGAATTAAAATACTTATAATCATTTATCCTTCTTCCATTGTATTCTTATACTTTAGCTTACAACTTCTCAAGTTAAGCTACATATCTAGTAGTGGGAATGGCACCTAAGAGAACTCGCTATGGTGGACCACACGATCACCAAGCCAGAACTAGTGAAAGGAAAAGGAAAAGGCCCCGGTGAATGAGGATGTGCCACTTATCCCACGGAGTGATGTTATTTCTCATGAACCAGTGGGAAACTTTTTTTTGTTCAATGCAGCATGAGTAATTAGGAAGGAGAAAACTACCTAAACATTGGATAAGTTCCAATTTGAAACCACATCAATTGAACTTGATAATTTTCTTTAAGTTGTATTAAATGGAAGGACTATTTGAGGATAAACTATCTAAAGTAGAAAAGAAATGTTTTCCTAGTAGGGAAACTCTTGAATCTTCTTCATTCAAAATCCTAAACCGATATAGTCAAAACTCCGTTTGATATCTAGAGAGGAGGATTTAGCAGAGTGAACGCTAAAGCAGTGCACACATCTTGTGGCTTTGTGCCCAGAATGCAAGATATTACTTGTGGGTTTGTGCCCAAATTGCAGGACAATTTAGTTGTATGGGCAACTAAAGACACTGGGAGCTATAAACTCTTCCCAAGATGAGTGAACTCTTGGGGTTGGGATATTTTAACGAAGAAGGATCGTATGTTTTTTTCCTTCTAGAAGAGATTTTCTTGGTGCCGATTTGAAAATGTTTGAAGGGCTAGTCTTAACAAACTTGTGATGGAAATCATAAAAAGGAACTTTGTGTATGAATAATCATGTTGTAGTAATTAGAAAACAAGGAAAAACAAAGTGTAAGTATCGGGGTGGAAAGTGGGGATTGGATCAGGTTGTTAGTCAAGGATGGGTGGTCTCGAATAGTTGAGAAACTCTCCACTCCTCTTGATAGGAGAAGAAAAACTAGAGACTCATTGCGCCAAGAATCAAGAAGTCCCAATGTGCCTTTCAAAATTATGCAAAAAAAGAAACTTGGTGTTTCTCTCTTTTGGAAGGTGGGAATTAGGAATGTCAAAATATCGTGTTAGTTCATGCTTTCCCTACGAGACAGGGATCAGACCCTTTTCAATGACTCGGTCTCGAGTTACTTGGTGACAAGAGTCTGTCCATTAGTGATCTTATCTATCTGACTATGCTTTTCTCAATCGATTAGGGCCTAGCGACCTGTCAGGTACCCTAATTTTACCAAATGGATATGGTGACGGGGTGGGGACCTCACATGTGGTATCAGATCCTAGGTTAGGAAACTGGAAAAAATTGTTATTGTTTGTAAATCTGGAAAAAATGGATTGGAGACTTAAGTTCGAGAACTTACCAGCATCGATGTTTCAGGAAAGGTGGCTTCTTCTATATCAATGTGAGGAAGATCACATGACTCCCCTCTGATCTAAAGAAGCTTCAGTGGGGGGAAGAGTTGCAAGTTATCCAACTTTACTACTTTGCTGGTACTGCTTTGGGATGACTACACTATTATCTCTAAAGATGGCCTTGACATGACCTTAAATGAATTGGTTTTCAATCAAGTGGTGAAAGTGATCCTTACTTATAGGATCAAACCCATTTTTGTCCCTGATGTCTTTTCTAAAAATAAAAGTCTTGTATTCTATGAACCCCGCAAAGATGTGTATAAAAGCTAATACACAGATGAAATATTAGATTATAAAAACTTGTCCACAAATACCTATCGATTGTACCACTATGTCCTTGGGAATCTAGCTCTAAGAATCATATAGCTTTTTAGCAGAGATAACCTTTGCATACATCATAATAGAATAAAAAGATGCTCACCTAGCTTCTTGATGAGACCTCAACTTTGTACATATCTTGATATAAATAAAGCTATGGCATCTTGAATTTCATAAAGATAGTTTCTTTTCAAATTTTGTCTTGAGTTGTGGAAGTTTTGAAGCACTTGATATTGTGTTAAGTCTTTAAATCAAACCATCGACAAGCGTACTATTGTATAGGTACTATCAAATGCGTTATACATGGCCATACAGGAGAAAAAACTTCTCCTCAAATAAGCCCAACCACCCACATTCAAAGGCAATGGAACCCATGTCAAGCGTGATGCTGAAGCCTGGATTGAGGCAATGGAAGACTATTTTGAACCTGCAGGGACCCAACCTATAAACCAAACTATGATTGCAATGTTTGTTCTGACTGGCGATGCAAAAATATGGTGGAAACAACATTGCAAGGACTTGGGTGTTTCAAGGTCTTCTCAACCATGGGAGGATATAAAAGAAGCAGCTACAACACTCGCTCATCATGACGCCAAAATGAATGAGTTCTTTCTCTAGAACAACTATCCTTATTGGTGGGAGAGTACTACTCCAAATTTGTTACCTTGCAAAGATATTCCCTAAAAATGTCCATTGAGCAATAGGTAGCACAATTTTGTCAAGGATTGAATCATCCCTTGGATACCCATCTTGAAGCAATGAGTCCCACATCACTTCAGGACGCTCTCTTAAGGGCAACAGCTCTGGCTAAAGAAATGACCACAAATCAAGGGAGAGAAGACTTTAGAACTCAAAGGGATAGGCCCAATAATTGGAGCACCAAACCTACTAATCAAACTTATCAACCTCGCCCAGTAGCAGTCACAACTACAATAGCTCAACTTGAATATCCTGTGTTCATTGTTATGAGTGTAATGAGATAGTAAATTGTAGGAATAGGTGTCCCAGAAGAAGTGAAGCAACTACTGCAAATTCAATTTCTGTAGCACCAAATGGTAGAGGCCAACCTGTTCATCATGGAAGAAGGAACATAGGAACAGGTCCTGGAAGAAGAGCGATGGCTCAAACTCATGCCATTAGAATGGAAGAGCCAACGGTAGGAGACCAAGTTGAAGAGAGAGAAACTTTACATGCCTCTATTGACAACCCTAATGCTCGCCAACAATATGCAGTCATTCAAGCACCAAGATCTTTCCAACATGAATAAATTGAATTCTTAAGTGATTGTGGAAGCACACACTCATTTCTCTCTCCTAAATGCATGAGGAAAGTAAAACTAGATCAATATCCTACACAAAGGCTAATTGTAGAGGTAGCAAACGAAAAGGAAGTCCTTACTCAACATATAGTAGGACAAGTAGAGTTTGAACTACGAGGATACTCTACTTCTGCTCACTTTCATACTTTACCTCTTGGAATATAAGATGGAATATTGGGAATGGACTGGTTGAAGAAAAACCAAGCTCATATTCACTGTGCACAAGGCAATTTTACCTTTACAGACAAATTAGGGAATGAAGTTCTAGTTCAAGGGAATAATGGGAAACCTAAAGCTCACTTAGTCAAAGCTAGTAGACTTCTTAAGGGTTTACTAAAGGGTCAATAGATCTATGCAGTTAGACTTAACAAGGTAGAAGACACAGATTCAAACTTTCAACCTAAATGGTTGAGAGGGTATTCAAATGTGTTCCGTGAGGATATTACAAATCTTCCACCACCCAAAGAAGCTGATCATGAAAAATTGTCACTATTCCTGGTTGTGAACCTGTTTCAAAGAGACCATATAAAATGTCACTCCTTCAAGCAAATGAAATTAAAGAGCAACTTAGACAGCTTAATGAGCAAGGATTTATCAAACCAAGTACTTCTCCTTGGGGTTCTCCAGTCCTTTTTCAGAAGAAGAAGGATGGGTCTTTACGACTTTGCATAGACTATCATGGGATTAATCAAGGTTTTTTTTAGAACAAGTACCTCATTCTTAGGATGATGAGCTATTGAATAGGCTACACGGGGATAAGATCTTCAAAAAGATTGATCTTCGCTCTAGTTATTATCAGATAAGGGTCAGAGAATCAAACATTCCAAAGACAATTTTCAATACTATGGACATTATAAGTTCACAGTAATGTCTTTGGTTCTTACTAATGCTCCTACAAGCTTCAATTGAATAATGCAATATATTTTAGAACTTACCTAGATGATTTTGTCTTGGTTTTTGTTGACAACATCTTGATCTATTCTAAAGATCAGGTAGATCATGAAGAGCACGTTCGTAAAGTATTACAACTCTTACGACAGCATCAGCTTTATGCTAAGAAGAGTAAATGTACCTTTTGTTCTTCCCAATTCAGCTATCTTGGCTTTATTATATCTTCCAAGGGTATCTCAGTCGACCCCAATAAAGTTAAGGACATCATAGAATGACCGCAACGTACTTCTATCAGTGAAATAAGGGGATTTCTTGGAATCACAGGATGGTATAACATATTTGTCAAGGATTATGCTCTCATCGTAGCACCTTTAATAGAACTGCTAAAGAAAGAAATGAGGATCAAATGGAGAGCACAACATGAGGACAATTTTGCAAAGTTAAAAGGATACCTAGTATCAGTCCCAATTCTTAAAATTCCATATTTCAGCAAGGAGGTTTCTATAGAAGATGCTAGAAAACTTGCTTTAGGGGAGTCCTTACTCAAGAAGGTAGGCCTATAGCCTATACTTCTTGAAATCTCAGAGAGCATGAGAAGAATTACCCGACCCATGACTTGGAACTCTGAGCAATTTCCCATGCATTAAAGCTATGGAGACATTATCTTCTCAGTCGCAAATTTTCAACTAGTCACTAATCATAAAAGATTGAAGTAGATATTTACACAACCCAATCTCAACATGAGGCAAAGAAGATGGATTGAACTTCTTCAAGAATATGAATTTGACATAAAGTTTAGACCGGGGAAGGACAATGTAGTTGCAGATGGACTTAGTCGCAAAGCTTTCCTTAGTGCTATCTCTATACGTAATATTCCTATGTGGGAAATAATTAAGAAAGTAGTCTTGAAAGACCCAGATTATCAGCAATTATTCTTGTAGATTCAACAAGTCATAACACCTGAGACAAAAAATATATCGATAAAGGACTACTCTGTTCAAGAGGGATGTCTTTATTTTTGACAAAGGCTTTGTGTACTTAAGGACCCAACATAGAAGAAAGATATTCTATTTGATGCTCATGATAGCCCAACTTTAGGTCACCCTGGGTATGAAAAGACCTTAAATGCTGTTATAAAAAGCTACTTTTGGCCAGGAATGAAGGGGGATGTTCTTCTCTATATGAAGCAATGTCTCTCCTACCAATGGATTAAATTTGAAAGGATCAAACTACCTGGACAACTTCAACCTCTTGATATACCTCAAATGAAATGGGAGTGTATCAGTATGGACTTTGTCATAGGATTATGTAAAGAATAAGGATGCAAGAGAGCTACACAAGACAAGCACAAAGCACACAGATATGGAAAGCTTCTTCTTCTTCTTCGCTCAGAAAAGAGAGTAAAAAATGACTTAGTGCTAAAGCTGAAAAGTAGCACATATGTACATGCGATCACTAAGTGTGAACTCGCTAGAAGCATACCAGGCTGGCACTATAAGTGTAGTTCAGCTGTAGAATCAGTGGCAGAGATCCTCTGTGTCGGTCACCTAACGCGCCAGTGAGTAAATGCCATAAGCGGCCAAGACCCGTAGTGGATGCCAGCTCAAGATGTAGAGCTCAACATCTCAACACTCCCCCTCGAGATCTGCATGTCGTAGAGTCCAAGCATAGTCCGGAAACCTCGAAGCTTCTCAGCTCCAAGGGCCTTGGTAAATATTTCCGCTATTTGCTCCTCTGTGCTGACATAGACCAAGTCAATGTCGCCCGCCAACACTCGCTCTTGAACGTAGTGGTAATGGACCTCTATGTGCTTGGTCCTAGCATGGAACACTCGGTTCCTAGCCAACTGCATGTTGCTGAGGTTGTCACAATGGATGAAAATCTGCTGGTCCACCTGCATTCCCAAGTCCTCAAGTAATGTGCGTAGCCAAGCTACGTCGCACTCCACAATTGTTTCACCTCTGTACTCGGCCTCTATGCTCGATAAAGCAACCGTAGGCTGTTTTTTGCCACTCCAAGTAACAGCAATACTCCCAAAATAGAACATGAAGCCACTCGTAGATCTCCTATCAACAATTCTACCTGCCCAATCTGCATTTGTATACCCATACAATGCTAATGGCGCATCTGCTGCATAGAACAATGCATAGTCAAGAGTCCCTTGCACATACCGAAGTGTGCATCGTACTCCATCCAAATGTGGCTTCCTCGGAAGCTGCATGAATTAACTCTCCAAGACTACTGTGTAGCTCAAATCTAGCCTCGTGATCGTTAAGTAGATTAGACTACCCACAATCTTCCTGTACATCTTGACATCCTCAACAACATCACCCTTCTCTCTACTCAGCTTTGCATTCATATCCAAGGGAATAGAAATTGGCTTACAATCAGCCATACCATACTTTGACAACATGTCCAAAGCATATTGTCTCTGTGAGACAGCCATACACCCTTTGGAGTCCTGATCACCTCAATTCCAAGAAAGTAGCGCAACTCGCCCAAATCTTTCATTTAAAACTCCTATTTGAGAAGACCCTTCACATGGTCAATCTCCATAGCATTGTCACCCACAATAATAAGGTCATCTACATAGATGGTAATGACCACAATCCCCATATCACTCTCACGTACATAGAGTGAATGATCAGCATGAGCTCTCCTGAAACCAATACTGACAAGATACTTGGCAATCCTGTCATACCATGCTCTAGAGCCCTGCTTCAAACCATACAAAGATTTGAGAATCCTGCATACATAATCTGGGTAACCTGGATTGACATAACCAGGTGGTTGGTCCATATACACTTCCTCTTGCAACTCACCATTCAAGAAGGCCTTCTTTACATCCATTTGATGCATAATCCATCCTCTAGATGCAGCCACTCCTATGACAGCTCTCACAATCGTCATCTTTGCCACTAGAGCAAAGGTCTCCTCATAGTCTATGCCATACATCTGTGCATAACCCTTTGCAACCAGCCTTGCCTTGTGACGCTCAATGTTACCATCAGCCTTATTCTTGGTTTTATATACCCATTTATAGCCAATAGCTTTCTTGCCACTTGGCAATGGCACCAACTCCCATGTGTTGTTTGTTTCCAATGCAGCCATCTCTTCATTCATTGCATCATCCCAATGCACATTTCCAACTGCATCCTCAAAACATGTGGGATCCACATCCTGTATCATCTTAGCCATGTAGTCTTGGTGATGTGCTAGATACCCATCGTAATTCATTCCTGAATTGGATTTCTGACTCTGTTAGATCTGCGCGGTCCTAGGTCACTCCTTTGCCCTCGAGCATCTTCTTGTACTTTCCTTACACCATGTGTCCTAACAGCCAGAATTCCAAATTCCTCGTCAAGACTTTGTTCAGAACCATTTGAATCCATGTCTACATGTGAAAAACTTGATGATGCATCAGCCATAAAGGGAGGTTCATCAACCTTTTCCTTTCCTTTTCGTGATACATTCCGTGTACCTACTGGTGGAGTAACCTGCGTACGTAGTCTACCATTCCATGGCTTCTCAACAGAGCCACGAGAAGAGGACTCTTGTAGTCCACTCAAAACCTCTGATTGTGGCCTCGCATTTTGTACAACCACATCATCTTTTACATCAGCCCCAATAGTGCCATGTGCATTACTGTACCAGTTGCTCATCTCATCAAATACTACATCTCTGCTCACTCGTAATTCTCGTGTAGTAGGATTGTAGCACCTGTACCCCTTTTGTTCAAGGGAATATCCCACAAGCATACATTTCTCTGCTTTCGGATCCAATTTCCTATGAAACTCATCTGGTACATGCACGTAAGCTATGCAGCCAAACACTTTCAAGTGTGCCAAATCAGACTTTGTACCTATAAACTTTTCCTCAGGTGTTACATCATGCACCACAGTTGTAGGTGTCCTGTTAATAATGTACACAGATGTATTTATAGATTCAGCCCAGAAATGATGAGGCATGTTCTTTCTCAAGCATCAATGCACGTGCAACCTCTGCAATGTGCCTGTTTTTTCTTTCTGCGACCTCATTCTATTGTGGAGTATATCTGCATGTAAACTGCTTGCGTATACCATGCATTCGTAGAAAATCTAAAAAATCGTTGGAGAAGTACTCTCCCCCTCCATCTGCCCTCAATGTCTTGATTTGCATATCTGTCTCCTTCTCAATCATGACTTTGAAGTCCTCAAAGTGACCAAACACTTCGCTTTTGTTACGCATGAAGTAGACCCATACTTTCCTTGTATGGTCATCAATGAAAGAGACATAATACCTGCAACCATGTATACTTGCAGTATCGGCTGGACCCCAAACATCTGTGTGCACCACCTCAAGTGGCTTTTTACATACATTACGCTCATGTGTGAAAATGAGCCCTTTGGCTGTTTTCCAAACTGGCATGCTCCACACACTTTATGCATACCATCCACCTTGAATTTGGGCAAACCTTTTACAATCTGTTTTGATTGCATGCTGTGCAATCTCTACTCATTGACATGGCCAATGCATTTGTTCCAAATGTCAACATCAGCCACAACACCTGTGCCCTGTGAAAATAATGCAGCTTTTACCTTAGGCATTTCTACATTCAGCGTAAACATTCAGCCCACACATTTTCCCTCTATGATCAGCTTACAACCATTTTGGAAATCTTCTACATAACAGCCATTCGGATTGAAGCGAACCTACAAATATTTGTCCAACAGAAACAAGATTCTTTGTAATGTTTGGGACCTGAAGTACATCTGCTAGGTACTTTGATTTCCCACTCTTTGTATTTAGAGGTATGTCCCCTACATGAGCACTGGGGTGAGCTATGTCATCTCTTGTCTGCACATAGCGTGACACGTCTGGTTTGCGCATATCTCTAAACCACTCTCCACGACATGTCATGTGATTAGAGGCACAAGAATCCACATATCTCTAAACCACTCTCCACGACATGTCATGTGATTAGAGGCACAAGAATCCACATACAAACATCATCTTGGGTGGAATTCTCTGCAGTCATTGTATTCATTACATGTTGCATAACAAACATGCACTCGCTTCTGTTGTCATCTGCATCTCTGCTAGTAGATGCATAGTTTCCCTGTTCTCTCTTTCCACTTGCTTTTCCCTTTGGACAGTCATGTGACATGTGACCTTTTTCACCACAAGTCCAACATTCTCTGCTATCTGCAGTATGTTGCTGCTTGCTTGATCCTGCACCACGACCTCTTTGACTCCCCTTGCCTTGAGAATGGTTTCCCCTGCCACCTGTATTGTTTTGATTTGATTGACCTTCTCGAAATTGGCCCCTGCAACCAGTTGGGCCTCGACCACGACCTCTACCTCTGTTGGAGTTAGAATAGAAGGCCTGCTCAGACCTATTTCTGTCACCAAATGAAGATGTGTCAAGACCAAGGTTCTTCTCCTCAAGAATAAGCATAGAAATCAAATCTTGGAACACGGGGATGTCGTCTCTTGTATTCATGGAAGACCTGCAATGTATATACTCATCTCCTAGACCATCCAAGCATGCAAGGACAATGTCATCGTCTTCCACTGAGACTTTAATATATCCAAGAGCCTCAAGGATACTCTTGATCTTCAAGGCATAATCATTGATGGAGAGGTTTTTCCTCTTAACCTGATTTAGCTCCGACTTTAGTTGAAGCTTCCTGGCCTTGGTGTTCACCTCGAACACTCTGCCTAAGTTTTTCCATGAATGGCAGGGGTTTCAACATCCTGTAGATAGCCCATCATGCCATCTGTGATGCTCATATAAACACAATACATCACTTTGCTCTAGCCTTGTTGCCAGTCCCTCAAAGCTTTTCTTTGTTTTGCTGTAGCATTTGCCTTGGGAATCATTGATGGAGAGGTTGTTCCTTTTAACCTGATTTAGCTCCGAATTTAGTTGAAGCTTCCTGGCCTTGGTGTTCACCTCGAACACTCTGCCTAAGTTTTTCCATGCAATGGTTTTGGTTTCAGCATCTTGTAGATAGCCCATCATGCCATCTGTGATGCTCATAGAAAGACAATACATCACTTTTCTCTGGCCTTGTTGCGAGTCGCTCAAAGATTTTCTTTGTTCTGCTATAGCATTTGCCTCGGGATTCTTTGGTTCCTTTTCATTGTCTTCTTTTACATAGTCCCAATAACCTTTTCCTTTTAGAAAATTTGTTATTCTGAACTTCCATGCAGGGTAGTTATTTTTCTCAAGCTTCTCAGTGACAATCTGATTGAAACCGTCAGACATCTTGAAGTACTAAGACAAAATAGCTGCAATCTGCAAAAATGTACAAATCTGCTGAACTTGCTATCATGGTACATGCAACGCTTTCTACACTCAACGAGTGTCCACAATCAAGCATACATACAACCACTGTACTTGTACAATAAATCTCTGTGTACTGCACTTTGGCATCTGGTACGTGGATTGCGAACGAAGAGATTCTGATGATCTTGCTGTCTTAGCCTCTCTTGCCTGCACCAGGCTCTGATACCATGTAAAGAATAAGGATGCAAGAGAGCTACACAAGACAAGCACAAAGCACACAGAGATGGAAAGATTCTTCTTCTTCTTCGCTCAGAAAAGAGAGTACAAAATGACTTAGTGCTAAAGCTGAAAATTAGCACATATGTACATGCGGTCACTAAGTGTGAACTCGCTAGAAGCGTACTAGGCTGGCACTATAAGTATAGTCCAACTGTAGAATCACTCGTAGACATCCTTCATGTCGGTCACCTAACGCACCTGTGAGTAAATGCCTTAAGCGGCCAAGACCCGTAGTGGATGCCAGCTTAAGATGTAGAGCTCGACATCTCAACAGATTACCCTCTGTTGGGGGCTATGATTCAGTATTTTTGTTGTTGATATGCTTACTAAGGTAGCTATTTGATGCGTGTTAAAACTAAATACCATATTAGGTATTATTATGGGAATCTCCAAATTGACCAAATTCATGTAATTTGGGAATTTTCAACTTAAAGTGGGAAAAAAGGAGACAAACTTGTTGATAAGATAGAGTGAAAATCTTATTGGATTGTGGTGTTGATAAACACCAAAAGTCAAGAGGATGAACAAATCATGAATTTGAAGAAACTCTCTTAATTAAATAAAAGAAAGAAAGGTTGATACAACTAGAGATCTTGTTTACAAAATTGACTCTTATAGTCACAATAGAAGCTCCGCATAATCTACTCCAAATTTGATTCCATATCCAAATTTTGATCCAAGCGTGGTTGATGTGCATGAGCAAGACTTGCTTTAGCTTTTAGAGCATGCCTACTGGAATCTTAATTCTAGAAAATGGTCCTTCTTTGCTGGATCTTTATGACCAAACAATTGTTGGGTGTTAAGCCCAAATGGGAACATACTCTTAAAGCATGCAAAGGCTACTGGACATTGCATGTATAAGGGATGGTCAGAATCAATCTAGACTCCTATATATGTAAGGATTCACAAAAGAGAATGGTGTGTATTTTTCTTGTCTCAGCGTGTCGACTCTCTCTCTCTCTCTCTCTCTCTCTCTCTCTCTCTCTCTCTCTCTCTCTCTCTCTCTCTCTCTCTCTCTCTCTCTCTCTCTCTCTCTCGCCTTCTGCTGTGCTTCCTCCATGCCATGGCTTCCCTTAGGCTGCATCCCCCATAGCCTCGTTCCAACAACTGGTATCAGAGCCACGAGGGCCTGCGGTCGAAGATCCTCGCAAGAACCAGCGCTTGCAATTGAGAGAAAAATATCGTCAACCTGCTCAATATCAAGCAACATCTGCATCACGGGCAATGCCTGGCTTGGCTCTAAGCAGTCCTTGACACAGACACCACCCCCCGTTCTGCCTTCATATCCAGCTAGAGGCGGCAAAATTGCAGAGCTCAGGAGGTCGGCTAGGGTGTTGCAGATATAGCGCAGCCAGTAAGCCTATCAACACGCTCACAAAGCTGAAGCAAGGCTATTATCAAAAGTTGTGGTTGTGAATAAGCTAATTAGATCAAGACAGAGACTTTTAAAACGCTGTCCTAGACTACTGTGGTGGCGTGTGGAGCATTTTTCATCACAAAACACAGCCTAGATTATTTTCTACAACTCGCTATCAATCAAGCAACTCAGGCACAACTGATGAACTTGTTTTTTGTGAGTGTTTCTTTGCATGAGCATTCATACCTAAGGCTTATTTTGAGCATGTCCGCCCATTCTGCTCTTGGATGCCCCCCTATGCAAAAGGTGCTTCTCACCTTCAAAGCCAACTTTGTGGGTTGTGTGGTACATCAAGATCAAATGCACAAGCAGAGCAGCTACGCTTTATTGATATTTGGAAACTTTGTACCAAATACTTGGTCTCCAAAATTCTCAACCATAGAGATGCAAGTTTTGGGTTGTGATGCCGACATTAGGTGCAACATTTTTGGGGTCAAGCTCGATGCAACCAAGCTTTATAGGTACCTACTTGATCAGTGCATGGAAAATAGCACCAATGCCAGAACTGATGAATATGGCAACTCTTTGAACAATAGGATCACAATTGTTTTTACCAATTCAATGTCATAAGTTTTTCAATTGTCAACACAATAACATATTTTCAGTCAAATCCTCTTTTAGTTTATTTGTTGTTAGTCATGCCATGATAAAAATTTGTACGGGATATAGACACTGCCATCCATAAATGGTAAGACCTCCCATTTTATCAGTTCTCAGCCCATTTTTGCACGCGCATGAGGTTATTGGGTACACCATAAACCCAGGGTTTGGAAGTGAACCAAAAACTCCAATACTTTTGATAGCTAATGTTTTGACCTACACCCTATCTGTTCAAGGGGGGGTTACTGATCTAGCACCAGGTTATGGATACACCAGAAATCCTTGGTTGTGAGAAAACCTAAAACTCATGGTTGATGAGTACACCAAAAACTCAAGGTATCATGAGACGGTCTGTCTAGTTTGGGCTTGAGGGGGGGATTGTTGGGTGTCAAGCCCAACTGGGAACATACTCTTAAAGCATGCAAAGGCTACTGGACATTGCATGTGTAAGGGATGGTCAAAATGAATCTAGACTCCTATATATGTAAGGATTCACAAAAGAGAATGGTGTGTATTTTTCTTGTCTCAGCGTGTCGACTCTCTCTCTCTCTCTCTCTCTCGCCTTCTGTTGTGCTTCCTCCACGCCATGGCTTCCCTTAGGCTGCATCCCCCATAGCCTCGTTCCAACAACAATTGCATCTACCATTTCCCACAATTGTGGGTCCTTGCAGTTGATAGCCCAAAAACACTTCCAGCAATTAGTGTAAGCTTGAGTATCCATCATCCCACTCTTTCTTGCACAAGGTGCCCAATATTGAATCATTTTTTTTTGGTATTTTGGTGATGTAGGCTCATTATCAATATCTGATAAAGCCATTGCGAGCCAAACTGGATAGATTTCCATGTCACTTGGAGCTAGCATAAAAAAGTCACCTTGGTGCACATCAGACATAGGGTCAAACTCTTCCCTTATTCTTTCTCATAGAGGACCACAAAAATGATCATTCAACTCTTCAAGCATTAGGAAAATTTTGAACTCATTTTTGGGCCTTTTAAGAGTGCCACATCATCAAAGTTGTACAAAAAAAAGAAACCCGGTAGACCCCTCTAAATATTGCTTAGAACCCCATGATATGACCTATCATTGGAAAGTTCTTGAAAAATGGATTCTAAAGAGACAAGGTCCAAAAATTTTGGATGACTTCTATGAAAGTTATGCAATTTTTTTTCAATCAGCCAGGTTTTGTTACCGTTACGGTAATCTAAAATCACCTTTTTCTAGATCTACATGATGGCAATGTCTGATACATGCATGCTATATATCAATAGATAGCATTTGAAGAGTAGATTCTAAATATCCAACCTCCGACAAGTTTGGATCTTATTTGCAAAAAGTATTACCGATCCCCACTTTTTGAAAGCTATGCCACATCAACAATTCTTACAAGGCCCATTTTTGAGTCCAAACTTTTCCTAATGGCCTATGAATCTTTCTGCTCCTTGTTGTAATCTCATTGTAGTGGATTGTAGGCGACAAGAGTCCTGAGTTGTTGGCCAAAAAATTTCATACAAGCCTCTCTCTGATATAGTTGCTTTTTCAAGCTTGTCACCTTACTCTAGTAATCTATCACAGTCTATAATATTGTGGCACATTTGAACCATTCCCTAGATTTTGCCAAAACTTAATTTAATTCTTCAACCCTAAGATCAGTTCTTCATGAGCCTTGACATATTCTGCCATTGTCACCAAAGGTGGATCTCCATGTGGCAACATTGGATTGCCTTCTATGTCAGTTTTCCAAAGGCGAATGCTTCCACTCCAACTTGATACACCTACATGTGCCTTATACTGCATCATTGGTGTCTCATCTTGCATAAAAAACCTCAATTGAAGTGGTTTGGAATGTCCAACAAGTATTTATTGTCCATCACAAAGATAACCATCACAATATTGCTTGAAATCTGGGACCTTTTCAAGCAAAAATGGGGCCGGAGATGAAGATGAACTATTTCGTAATGTATCCATCAAGTGTGGCAAAGTATATGATTGTGTAACTCTCAATTTTTCTGAAATCTTACTGAACATGGTATCTATGTCCTCATGTGTATTCCCAACCATCAAAAATCGTAGTTGAATGGTTTTGAAAACACGCCTTGCAACAAGCATTGACAAATAGGTAAATAAGTATTGATTTATGTTTTCCCCTGCACAATTATCCAATTGTAGTAACAAGTTGTCTGGCAACTTGCAAAATGTTGTCTCTGATTCCGCTTATGTAGCTTCCAATGATTGCACGATGGGCTCTTTTCCATCACTCAAGTTGTGGTGGTCTAAATCATCCCTTGAGTTCAAAGCATGTAGTAGAGAGATACTACTCCTTGGTAGTCCATTTGTTGCTAGATCACCAAGAGGATGCTTATCTATCCTCTGTAGTTTATGTAAACAATTAGAAATTGAGCCAATTGTAAGATTTGGATCATCTGGCCACAAAACATTCAAGATAAAGTGACCATAATGACCTTCTCCATGGCCATGAGTGATCATACCTATCAAAGACACCTGCAAATTGTATCCTGAATCCACACCCTTGGGAACAATGCATAATCTAGGAATGGAAATCTTCTTTTGATCCATCTTATCATGGATTATACAAACATACTTTTGTGGTTGAGTTTCTGAATATGTGCACCATGCATAATATAAGTGCCTACAACTCTTTTGTTGTGCCATGTGAACTTCTCTTTCTCTCAAGAGAAGAGCTCTCTCTTGAAGAGAAGGTTTAGCTTCTAGCCTTGCCTTGATTGAACTACAAACATTGCACTTAGAGAACTCACTTGTCTTTGTTAAAGTGACATGTGGATACTCTTTGTTCCAAATTCTACCGTAGAAAGATTGAGATAACTTCTTCTCATAGCCCATTTGGTCAAGTGTTGTGGTGATTTTGCTTAAAATGTCAACTTGTTTGTACATTGATGGAATCCCTAATTGAGTCTCTCTTGAGCCATCTAGTAGTGTTCTGTTTCTATGGGGCATCTTCTCAGAGTTGTTATCCACAAATTCATTTAATAGTGCTCTCGCTAAACTACTATGTTCTCGATGTATATGTGTTACCATGCACATATTGGCGCACACCGTTTTCAAAATTTTCCTTGTAGCAGTAAAATGATGTCTTTGGTATTCCATGTAGCTGATACCCCCGGGGCAGTCACTTATCAAAAGACCCCTATATCACGTGCCTTCAAGAGGTAATTAATAATACCCCAATATACATACTATACTTATACTATGAGCCTATTTTAAAAAACCCCACCCCCCTCTGTATGTATATATTTCTATACATTTTGGTCTTTTAATAATACTCTCTGGTTAACTCACATGATATCATACACATTCTAAAAAGTGACCACCCTAGGCTGATACCATGCTCTGTAGCAAACAATAGAGCCATTTATCTTGAATTGGTATCGCATCTTCTCATCTTTCTGATAGCATTGATAGCCGTTTTTCAGCTCTCTGTAATTGCCATAGTGAGTTATCTCACCCTATCAAATCACTCAAACATTGTGGTTACCCTCACCCTTTCACTGTATATAGGCGCGTGTGAGTTGGGGAACTTTTCCCATATCTCCTTACTGAAATAAAAAAACCCTAAATTAGCTAGTCATTGGGCTAGTTGAGCCAAAAAAATAACAAATATAAGTATATTATGGCCCATGCGTATGTAAATATTTTTTTGTATATAGGGCCTAAATAAAAGATTTTTTCATAATTATTTTGGTATTTATTTAAATATTTCTACCTAGGTGTGTGTTATTTTTGCTCTGTACATTGTCTCACCATTACCACAATTTTTCTTACCATTTTTCATACTCTTTATTCCATATAGAAATATTTTCATGTAAGCTTCTCTTATATTTGGTCTAACTCCACCCCAACAAAAATCCAAAAAAACTAGTTTTATTTATGTGTATATTTTTTCACTATTGTGATTTTTCCCTTCCTAAATCTATTTTGTTTTTTTTTTCTAAAAATTAGAACACCAAAAATATTCATCTTTTTATGGTAGCCTCATAATGAGAGAGATTTCTTTTGACCCTTTTATATTTTTTCCACTTATATTATTTATATTTGACATGTACATATTTTTTAGACCCCTCAATATTTGATTTTCTTAGTTGTACTATTCACTTTTATCATGATCTCAACATTATCTTCAATTATAGACTTACCAAATAAGGTCAAGGGTAGGTGGCATGCATACATGCATTATGGAGGGCTCACTCTTGGAGGTATTCAAAAGAATCATCCAAAGAAGGATCCCACAAGGACTTTGTGCAGTGGAAAAAAACAGTCGGTTTTGCTGAATTTTTAAAGTTCACTTGCTCTCCGAAGTTGAAAAGGTGATACAAACAAAAGTTGTAGCTCCTGGGCTGAACTTTTGCCTCAAATTTTTTCATATTTTTTTGAGCTACGATCTGTGAGCTATGATTTTATTAGTGGACCCCAGTTTTTCCATGCTATGCAGCCACACTCTCTCTTCCACTTTATCATTTTCCTCTTTCACACACACTTCTCCACTCATCATCCCCACCTCTCTCACCACTCCTCTCTGCACCCTACTCACCTTCTCCTCAACCTTTAAGAATAAGAGAAACCATGGTGAACTCATACCTCCCACACACAATTCCATTACAAAATTGACCACTTAGTCTCATTTTTCCTCCTCCAAATTACCCATATCTATCAAAAAACCACAAAATTCAGCCTCTTCTTTAAAAGACAGCATCATGGTGGTTGATTACTCAGCTTCAATTACCTTGTCTCTCAAGGAAGGTCAAGAGTGGAGAAAAAATGTACCGTCAAAGCTAGTGGACCGTCAACAAGCGTCAAAATTGGCCCTACTCAAGACACTTGGAGCATCAACCTTGTAAGAAATCCACATTTTCTTACCTCTTAAGAGTTTTTCTTCCTTATTTGTATCCTATATGGATACTCCCATTGTAAATATCCAATTCCATTTGTAAATTAATACTAACTCTACTAACACTAACCCACTATGAAAAGTCCTATCACCTCCATTTCTCTCCTCTCTCTTTCCCCACCAACTTCTTGATAATTCCAAGCAAAAGAAATTAGGTAAATTGCTGAAAATCTAACCCAACCATGGTTAGAGGAGTAACCCTAGCCTTCAAAATTGCTATAAAAGGAGGGTGTAGCTAGCACAACAAGGGGAGAAGAAAGAGCACTATGCTATAGCTTGAGAAGCCAAGCTCAACCTCTTGAGAAGGAGCTCTTGAGTGGAATCTCATTGGCATTAGGCATATGTATGTGTTGTATTAGGGGTGATTAGCAAGGGAACTCTATGCCATTGTAAGAGAGAGGGGTCATTAAATTGAGGGTAGGAAATCTATCATTTCTCCTACTAGTGTAAGCCCAATATTTACTGAATCAAGGAGGGTGAATTTGGACTAAGCATGGATACCTTGTCTCCCTTCCAGCGTGAAGTCATGGACAATAATGATTTGTAAGTGTCTTGGTGTTTTATTTAAGTTCTTTATAGCTTGTCTCCGGGTATTGTTATCAATTTAGCCATAAATCCCACATGCTGTAAGAGGGCGACAGGGTGGAGAGCACTCCCCTGGCCTTAAGACAGTGATTGGGGTGGCTTTTTTCTTGTGATGTGTTGTGGTGTAATGTACTCAGGCTATGTTGAACAAATACTAATCTCACTTTGATTGGTCATGACAGATTTGTAAGAAGGTATTAGTGCAACAAGCACCCCCTTCCCCCTGCTCTCTCTTTCTTACATATATATTTATGGTTGCTTGATCATTAACGATACACTTCAAAGAAGCCCGAGCACCATCTTTCTCTCTCTCTCTCTCTCTCTCTCTCTCTCTCTCTCTCTCTCTCTCTCTCTCGTGTTTTAGTGTGTGAGAGTGTTCCATTGGTGTTAGGATTAGTGTAAATTCCTTGCTTGTTTGTGGGTTGCTCTAACGATTCTCCTCTTTTGCGTCCTAGTTCGCTCTTAAACTAGGTGGTGCCCCTTGTGTAGTTGGGATTTGGCTGGGGGTTTGTTGTTTTGGTTTGTGTTGTGTTGTGCCCCAGCCCCATTGAGCAGCACGGGAGCCTTGAAGGGTGTCTAGAGGTTGCTCTTCTTGTTACCCACCCTGGACCGCTTCAAATTGGTGCCCCCACTGAGGAAAACAACTTGTGTATGTTTTTGTGTAGGATCAACTTTTAGCATAGTCAAGTAGTTTGCATGAATCACGAGAGTTTGTATGATCCTTTCATTCCCATTGCAAGGCAAAAGATACTCATAATTGTTAGTACTAAGTTGCAATTTCAATGGGTAATTCGTAGGACTTTAGGTCCTCTTAGGTTAGCCGAGATAAACACTTCGGTAAATCCTTTTATTTTGCCTCTCATTAGGTACGATATTAGCTTGGACGTCTATATTTTTGTGTTATTTTAAGCACTAGGACATGCATAGGCCATGGATAATGGCCCAGGAATAGAGGTTTTTCCCTTTCATTTTACTCCGCACATTAGAATAAACGTTGCAATTAGTAGAAAGATCCATTTTCAACAACGAATGGTGTTCATGTTTGGTGCCCAAAGAGTAGGAGAAATTCTTGCATCACCAAACCCAGTCATTCTACCTCTCATCAACTACCACACTTCTTTTGATGTACATGTGTTCATTTTATTTAAAAATGAAGTACAGCCTGGCAAAATAGTGTGTATGTTTGTTTTTTCTTTGTCCAAGTTGTTACAAGAAACAAAAAACGATCATTTGTTCTAATAGGGAATGTGTGTGTAGTGAAAGTTCAATCCTTAGAGATCTAGCTCTATTACCAATTGAGTTGCAGGAGCAAGTAGTAAGGCGTCTCCCTCATAACAAGAGAGTGGTGAAGTTAAGACAAAAGGTCCTACACGTGGATTCCATTTCCCTCTTGTTGTTGGGCACTAAGGAAGACCGCGCATTCATCCAACTAGTGTGTGCCCTAAGATTGGTAAATAGAGTGAAATTTGGCATTTGGCGAGTGCATTTCACCATTGAGGAAGACTCTTCAGGAAACTTGCGGCCAGAGTTCATGCTTCATAGACTCACATTTGGTGAATTTTTCCCTCATTTGCGTCTTATTAATAGTCTTCCTTTCGCTTTCAACAAAGGAGATAGGGAGCTATTCAGAGCTTGTCTTAATAAAGAGAGCATAGAGAAGATTGCAAATTTGTATAAATTCTCATCCTTCTTTACTTTCTATGACACTTTGTTCATAGAGACATTGTAAATCTCTTTATGCTTTTGAATGATTTAACCATAATCCTAAGGAGTTTTTGTCCAGGAATTTTGTAGCACAAGTGGAGTCTTTAAATCTTGCAAACTTGATTGGACTTGATGAGGATGTTCTTTATGAAATTGTGAGAAGGTTGCCTCACTCCGACTGTGTGGAACTCGAAGGAAAGGAGCTCCTAGTCAATTGCTACTTTCTCACGGCCTTCGACGAGCATGAAGATCTAGTTTTTATACAAACCGCTTGTGCGTTGGGAATTGTAGAGCAAGTGCAATTTATCACTTGGGACGTGGTTGCTCTTTTGGATCCAAAAAATGAAGTTCTAGAGATTTCTGTTTATCGCCTTAGCTTTGAAGAATTTCAACCCTTCTTAGAGATCATCAATAGTCTACCTTTTTGTTTTGATCAAACAAATCGAGACCTCATTGAAGCTTGGATAGCTGAAGAAGAAAACCTAGAGTGGTATTTTCTTACTTCTTCATTTGCAGGCAAGTGGTTCTAAATCTCTATTGTATCCCTTATTGTAACTCGTGTTGTAATCTTTCATAATAATGGAGAGCCAACGCCAAATGTCTGGATATCCTCTTTTCTTTGGAGAGCCTGAAGAGGATGCAGAATTATTTTTAGCAAATTTCAAGATGTCTTGCCGTATCAAGAGGATAGTAACCGATCAAGAACGTGTAGAAATATTTGAGGTGGTCCTTAGGAAAGATGCTAGTACTTGGTTTGACTCTTTGCCTGAGGAAGTTAAGGGGAATTACACAGAAGTTTTGAATCGTTTTAAGAGATACTTCTTTGATCCCCCAAACACTCAAAAACTATGGCAAGACATTGTTTCTCATAAGCAAAAAGACTTAGATGACTACTACTTGTACAAGCAAGAGTTTCTACGTCTTTGGGCTCTATGGATATGAAATGTTGCTAACCTTGGTGATGGTGCAGAATTTTTAAAGAAGGAGAGGTTCATAGCTGGACTCTTTCCTGACCTTAAGGTAAAAGTTGAGGCGGGTGCACCTGCTACTTTTGATGCAGCTGAAACTAGGGCTGCTGAGAAGTATAGGAAACTCAAGTGCGAAAGGGGAGAGGTTCCAACAGAAGGACTTAGACCCAAAGGTAAGTCACAAGCATCAACATCTAGGGAGCTTCCTGAGGTAACGGTTGAAGTGATTGAGAAGTTAAATGAATCTTTAAGCAGCCTGTCAATTCACCTTGCACAAGCTATAGGTCCAAAGGGACAAGCAAAGAAGTCAGAAGAGAGAGAGCCACGAACTAGGAGAGTCTTGCAATGTTGGAATTGCGGAGAGTCTGGACATGGGATGTATAATTGTCCTTGGCCCCGTGGAGAGACAGGGAGACCTAACTTGAATTACCCAGTGATGAATGCAGGAGAAGGAGCTGGTCAACAACCAAGGCTTCTACAAAGGCCAAATGGACCAAGACCACCTCCACAAGGAGTGGAAGGAGTTCCACCTTTGCCAGACCCAAACGTGCATGTGGTAGAGGTGACAAATTCAAGAGAGGTTGACACGGAAGAAAATGGAATTAAGCGTGGCCAAGGGAAAGGTAAGGAGAAAGGATTTACATCACAAAGTGACCATGGACGAGAAAAGAAGGCAAAGGAGACCAAGGAAGCTAAGAGGACTCGACGTCGTATCAACCTCCAAGACTTTCCTCTTGGACATGGAATGGCTCCATACAACCTGTTGGAAGACATGAGAGGTAAGGGTCCTGATATTTCATGGCCTCAATTTCTTGCATTATGTCCACAAGTTAGGAGGGATTTAACAAGGGCAGTTAGCACTAGGAGAAAGGTAAAAGAGAGTGTGCCTGTTGTAAAAATTGCACAAGCTGAAATGAATGAGGACATTACACCGGTGCTAGACTGTTACATCAAAGGAAGATTGGTTAAGAAAGGTCTAGTGGATGGGGGTGCACAAATTTGCATCATGACAGAGGGACTCATGCAAAGACTAGGCATGCACATCCATGAGACACCTGAAATCAAAGTCAAGATGGCAAACAATAGCAAGGCTAGGTGTGTAGGCATTTGTAAAAATGTCTTTGTAGAGGTCTTTGGCATTAAGAAAGTGGTGGATTTTTCTGTTATGTCGACCAAGGGAAGTGGTTATCCATTTATCCTAGGAAGACCATGGCTAATGAAAATGCGAGCTTTGCAGGATTGGGAGAGTGGGAAATTAATTTGCAGGAATGACAATCATAAGAAGGTTGTATTTGACATGAAGGAGCAATGCCAAGAGGAGCTCCATGAAGAATCATCTCAAAGTGAGACGGAAGAAGGTTGGACCGATAGCACTTCAGAAGAAGAAAGTAGCAGCAGCATTACTGAAGAGGAGTCTTCCATCGTAGTCATGGGGGTAAGGATTAAGCCAAGCAACCAAGAGACCTCTTGTTAAGGCTTGGAGGAGGTAGGTCTTCAAGAGAACGAAGGTGTTCAAGATGAAGGGATGCTGGAAGGTATGCTATTAACAACACTTACAGAGGATGAAAGAGAGGAGTTCAAATGTGTGCTAAGGAAGTTTCCTAGGCTTTTTGCTAAAGACTACACTAACGTGCGTGGGGTAGATGTTGTTCAACACAAGATTGAGTTAAAGCCTGAGGCCACACCTAAAGCTCAGAAGCTACGAAGGCTAGGAGTTATAAAGGAGCAGGCTCTACTCAAGGAGGTAAGAAAGCTTCTAGCAGCAGGTTTCATTTATCCAGTGGAGAATTCAGAGTGGGTCTCTCCTGTTGTTGTCACTCCTAAGAAAAATGGCAAGTGGAGGGTGTGTGTGGATTACCGTCCCCTCAATGAGGCAACAAAAAGAGATCACTTTCCCCTCCCATTCCAGGATGAGGTAGCTGGTCATGAGAAGTACACTGTGTGCGATGGTTACTCAGGTTACTTTCAAATAGGGATTGCATTGGAGGATCAATTGAAAACAACCTTTATCACTCCTTGGGGTTGTTATGCTTTTAGAGTCATGCCATTTGGTCTGACAAATGCTCCTGCAACATTCCAACATTTCATGAATATGGTGTTTCAAGCATTCTTTGGAAAGTCAATTAGGGTGTCATTGATGATTTCTGTATTTATAGCTCAAAATCATTGCATCTACAAAGGGTAGAAGAAGGTTTAAAGAAGCTCTACGACATGGGAGGTCAACTCAACCCCGACAAGTGCCATATAGGTGAGGATGAAGTAATCTTTCTTGGTCATAAAGTTTCTTACAAAGGCATTGAAGTGGATCCTTCAAAGGCAAAGGCTCTTATTGAGCTACCATCACCCAAGAGTCTTAAGGAGGTCATCTCATTCATTCAAAAGGTGAAGTATATGTCACGCTTCATTCACTTAGCCTCGAAGTTACTTCACCCTTTGCAAAAGTTGACACAACAAGTAGAATTTGCATGGTCTGATGAGCTTGAAAAGTACTTTTGTAACATTAAATCCATTTTGTCAGAGCTACCAATACTCATGCCTCCTTGTTGGGAGTACACATTCTTTGTTAGCTCTAGTGCTGGGAAAGAAACAATTGGTGCAGTTTTGCTACAACAAGATCCCTATAGTACCAGGATGCGGCCCATCTACTTTGCTAGTAGAGTCATGAATGCTTTAGAGAGAGGCTACACGGAGGCAGAACTCATGATGCTTTCTCTCATGTTTGCGATAAGGAAGTTTAGATCCTACTTGCTCCCAAAACCTTTTGTAATCCTCACCGCAGAGAATTTGTTCCCTTGGGTGTCATCTCAAATGAATCTTAGTACTAGGATCTCAAAGTGGATTATGGAGTTGCAAGAGTTTCAATACTCTTTCAAGGTAGAAGATAGTGTGCGTGCACAATTGGCAGGGATTCTCACTTATAGGGTGCATGAAAAGGAGATTAAGGTGCCTGAAGTAAAGACCCTACCATTGCCACCACCAAAAAGTATTCCTAATGCTTTTACCTTGTTCTTTGATGGAGCTTTTCGTCGAGCCACAGGAAAAGCAGGGGGAGGGCTAGTGTTGCTCAACCCAAGTGGAGAGGTGGTCATGAAAGAGAAGTTCAATCTACCAAGTTCAGCTAGCAACAATGAAGCAGAATATGACACACTACTTCATGGTTTAAAAATATGCATTGGCCATGGTATACAACGTCTCATGGTAAAAGGGGATGCACTTCTCATTGTGAAGAAGATTTTAGGCATTTGGGCATGCAAAAATGAAAGACTAAGGGCCAAAGTTCATACCATCCGTAGGCTATTTAATCAATTTGAGGAGGTGCAATCATATCATATTCCTAGGAAACAAAATGAAGATGCTGATTTACTTGCACAACAAGCCGTTGCATGTGTAAAGAAAGAAGTGCAGGTCATCATGGTGGCGGCTGCTGTGAAGCAACCCAGGTACCAGGGATTGGAGTCATTGGATCCCATCATTGGATACATTTTGGAGGGTGAGTTTCCACCAGACTTCACAAAAGCTCAGAAGAGGAGACTCATGAAGAAGGCAAGCATGTATCTCTTCCTAGAAGGCTCCCTCTATCAAAGAGGGAAGGATAAAGTGTGCAGAAGAGTACCAACTATCGCGGAAATTCCAGCCATTCTAAAAGGTTTGCATGAAGAGGCATGTGGTGGTCATTTTTCCCAAGAATTAACTGTGAAGAAGATTTTGCTTGCGGGGTATGTTTGGCCAAGTCTGCATGTGGATGTCCAACATTGGTGTAAAAGTTGTCACAATTGTCAGGTAAATGGGAATAGAAGATTGATTTATGGTCCAAGGCAAATCGTGCTTGAAAATGGACCCTTTGAAAAGTGGGGCATTGATGCTATGGGTCCTCTGCCTAGGACAAAAAATGGTAAACTCTACATTCTAGTGGCTGTAGACTATATGACTAGGTGGGTGGAAGCACAAAGTATGGCAAAGGTAAATGAGAGGACAGTGAGCAAATTCGTCTACACTCACATTTGTTGTAGATTTGGCACACCTTTGGAGATTGTTTCTGATAATGGTCTAGGGTTTAGAAAGGGATTTCTCACAGAAGTCTGTGAAGAACTTCACATTCTACATCGTCACAGTACACCCTACTATCCCCAATCAAACGGTTTGGTAGAAAAAGCTAATGGTGTCATTGCAGGCATCATTAGAAAGATGGTGAAAAACAAGACAAAGTTGTGGGATGACTTCTTGGATGGTGCCTTGTGGGCGTATCGAACCACATATAGGGAAGCCACGGAGTTCACACCATTTCACTTGGTCTATGGTCAAGAGGCTGTACAACCAATTGAGCTAAACATTCCAACAATGCGACTTCATGGCAAATCAGCACAAGATGATCAAGAAGCATGGATGGATCGACTTCTTACCTTAGCTGAGCTTGAGTGGAAAAGAGAAGCAGCATACGAGTGCTATAAGAGGAAAGCCACACAGACAAAGGAGAAGCTTGACAAGAAACTGAAGGACAAAGGCATCAATGAAGGAGATCTTGTGCTAAGGTATGACAATCGACTCGATAATCGTTTTGATGCCAAATTTGAAACAAGATGGCAGGGGCCATACATAGTCAAGAAGGCTTTCAATTCAAGTTACTATCAACTTATGGACTTGAATGGGAAAGAGCACTCCAGGAAGGTAAACGGCTATCGCTTTAAGCCTTACTTGAGTTGCCTTCTACCAAAGGATCTACCAGAGCAAAAGGCAACTATCTCATGTAAGTATTGTTCCATGAAGCATGAGTGTAACACAAACCAAAATTCCAAGCGGCCAAACAATGAAGATCTTGTCAAGGACTCTGAAGCACTCTCTTTGGAAAAGATTCTTTATGATGGTACATGAATATACCATCATCCTGGGGGAGGGCTAATGATAGCCGTTTTTCGGCTCTCTGTAATTGCCATAGTGAGTTATCTCACCCTATCAAATCACTCAAACATTGTGGATATCCTCACCCTTTCACTGTATATAGGGGCGTGTGAGTTGGGGAACTTTTCCCATATCTCCTTACTGAAATAAAAAAACCCTAAATTAGCTAGTCATTGGGTTAGTTGAGCCAAAAAAATAAAAAATATAAAAAATATAAGTATATTATGGCCCATGCGTATGTAAATATTTCTTTGTATATATGGCCTAAATAAAAGATTTTTTCATAATTATTTTGGTATTTATTTAAATATTTCTACCTAGGTGTGTGTTATTTTTGCTCTGTACATTGCCTCACCATTACCACAATTTTTCTTACCATTTTTTATACTCTTTATTCCATATAGAAATATTTTCATGTAAGCTTCTCTTATATTTGGTGTAACTCCACCCCAAAAAAAACCAAAAAAACTAGTTTTATTTATGTGTATATTTTTTCACTATTGTGATTTTTCCCTTCCTACATCTATTTTGTTTTTTTTTCTAAAAATTAGAACACCAAAAATATTCATCTTTTTATGGTAGCCTCATAACGAGAGAGATTTATTTTGACCCCTTTATATTTTTTCCACTTATATTATTTATATTTGCCATGTACATATTTTTTAGACCCCTCAATATTTGATTTTCTTAGTTGTACTATTCACTTATATCATGATCTCAACAATATCTTCAATTATAGACCTACCAAATAAGGTCAAGGGTAGGTGGCATGCATACATGCATTATGGAGGGCTCACTCTCGGAGGTATTCAAAAGAATCATCCAAAGAAGGACCCCACAAGGACTTTGTGCAGTGGAAAAAAACAGTCGGTTTTGCTGACTTTTTAAAGTTCACTTGCTCTCTGAATTTGAAAAGGTGATACAAACAAAATTTGTAGCTCGTGGGCTGAACTTTTTCCTCAAATTTTTTCATATTTTTTTGAGCTACGATCTGTGAGCTATGATTTTATTAGTGGACCCCAGTTTTCCCATGCTATGCAGCCACACTCTCTCTTCCACTTTATCATTTTCCTATTTCACACACACTTCTCCACTCATCATCCCCACCTCTCTCACCACTCCTCTCTGCACCCTACTCACCTTCTCCTCAACCTTGGAGAATAAGAGAAACCATGGTGAACTCATACCTCCCACACACAATTCCATTCCAAAATTGACCACCTAGTCTCATTTTTCCTCCTCCAAATTACCCATATCTATCAAAAAACCACAAAATTCAGCCTCTTCTCTTAAAAGATAGCATCATGGTGGTTGATTACTCAGCTTCAATTACCTTGTCTCTAAAGGAAGGTCAAGAGTGGAGAAAAAATGTACCGTCAAAGCTAGTGGACCGTCAACAAGCGTCAAAATTGGCCCTACTCAAGACACTTGGAGCATCAACCTTGTAAGAAATCCACCTTTTCTTACCTCTTAAGAGTTTTTCTTGCTTATTTGTATCCTACATTGATACTCCCATTGTAAATATCCAATTCCATTTGTAAATTAATACTAACTCTACTAACACTAACCCACTATGAAAAGTCCTATCACCTCCATTTCTCTCCTCTCTCTTTCCCCACTAACTTCTTGCTAATTCCAAGCAAAAGAAATTAGGTAAATTGCTGAAAATCTAACCCAACCATGGTTAGAGGAGTAACCCTAGCCTTCAAAATTTCTATAAAAGGAGGGTGTAGCTAGCACAACAAGAGGAGAAGAAAGAGCACTATGCTATAGCTTGAGAAGCCAAGCTCAACCTCTTGAGAAGGAGCTCTTGAGTGGAATCTCATTGGCATTAGGCATATGTATGTTTTGTATTAGGGGTGATTAGCAAGGGAACTCTTTGCCATTGTAAGAGAGAGGGATCATTAAATTGAGGGTAGGAAATCTATCATTTCTCCTACTAGTGTAAGCCCAACATTTGCTGAATCAAGGAGGGTGAATTTGGACTAAGCATGGATACCTTGTCTTCCTTCCAACGTGAAGTCATGGACAATAATGATGTGTAAGTGTCTTGGTGTTTTATTTAAGTTCTTGATAGCTTGTCTCCGGGTATTGTTATCAATTTAGCCATAAATCCCACATGTTGTAAGAGGGCGACAGGGTGGAGAGGACTCCCCTGGCCTTAAGACAGTGATTGGGGTGGCTTTTTTCTTGTGATGTGTTGTGGTGTAATGTACTCAGGCTATGTTGAACAAATACTAATCTCACTTTGATTGGTCATGACAGATTTGTAAGAAGGCATTAGTGCAACAAGCACCCCCTTCCCGCTTCTCTCTCTTTCTTACATATATATATTTATGGTTGCTTGATCATTAACGATACACTTCAAAGCAGCCCGAGCACCATCTCTCTCTCTCTCTCTCTCTCTCTCTCGTGTTTTAGTGTGTGAGAGTGTTCCATTGGTGTTAGGATTAGTGTAAATTCCTTGCTTGTTTGTGGGTTGCTCTAACGATTCTCCTCTTTTGCGTCCTAGTTCCCTCTTAAACTAGGTGGTGCGCCTTGTGTAGTTGGGATTTGGCTGGGGTTTTGTTGTTTTGGTTTGTGTTGTGTTGTGCCCCAGCCCCATTGAGCAGCACGGGAGCCTTGAAGGGTGTCTAGAAGTTGCTCTTCTTGTTGCCCGCCCCGGAGCGCTTCAGCATATAGATAGAACATAATATACATAATTTGTGCGTTCTTTTTGAGACTCTTCCCAAAATTCTTACTGTAATCTTGTCACCAAATCACGATCTGCAAACTAACAACATTGTTTTCCACAACAATCAATGCATGAAACCCTTTGAATTGACTCAGCGGAAAGATAAAAAGTAGAAGCTGGTGTTGCTTTCACTTTTTGAGTCTTGTTGATGAAATTGTATCATCTCTTCCTTAGCAAAGGGGCATCAACACTACCATGAAGTTTTTTTGCAGCATTGTCATCATTGGATACATTGTCACGTCTAGTATGCATCCCATCAATAGGAACAAAGCGTTGTAGTGGGCTCCCATCCAACATGGTTGTCTGTTGAATGGGCCACTTTAGCAAAGTAATGCTTCCCACTTCAGGCATATTCTCACTGATTTCATTCTCCCTTTCAATACCTACACCCACAAAGTCATCACCAAGTACCTGAGAATTGACATGTGGAAATACATATAAGATGGTCCCTTTATTCACAGTGTGCATCATCGTGTCGTCCTTTAAATGGACCCTTTGATTTCTCCAAGATTCGCGTATTGACATTTCAAACTCTGGGCTTGTAATAGGTATTGCATCTGTAACTAGAGGATCAAGATGATCCCCTTGTTCATCAACATTGTAGCTTTCATTTGTGTCAATTACGTTATCATTCATTATGGATTTCTGCAAAAGAATCTTAGGCCATCGAACAACACTCCATAATGAGCTTTGGAGAGATGTAGTATCCATTGTAGAAAAAGGGAGGGAGGACCACATCCTTCAAACATTCCTCCTCTAGTATAGATACATTTCCTTGCCCTTTCTTTGTACCACCACAAGTGGAATCACAATCTGTTCTACACACACAACCAATACCAAAAATTTCATTATCAAGTACCATATACACGTTCTCCCCAGATTCAAATTTCATCTTGTAAGTTGAAAAGAAACACCTTGTTAATTTCATATTTATAGATAAATTCTCTTTGAAAAAATATGTATAAGCTACATTACACATTACACAAGGGTTGTGAATACTATAACTCTATAGACATTGCTATATTAGATCATAGCTTGGACAAGTGGTCGGCGTAGTTGTAATGGCCACTGTGCAAGGTGCTATTTTAGGAACCTGCTTCTCAATGTCCAAGTATCTCTGGCTTATTCAAATGGAAGTAAAGTTGGACAAGGGGGGATCTTGAAACCAAAAACCCCTTTCTATATGTGGTAAAGCTTGGAGAAATGGTGGACCTAGCTCTAATGGCTATTTTTCAAGGTGAACTAATGTAGGAACTTGCTTCCCAATGTCCAAATATCCCTTGCTTATTTCAATGGAAGTAAGGTTGGACAAGTGGTGGATCTTGAAACCAGCAGTCCCTTTTTCTATATGAGAGTAAAGCTTGGACAAGTGATGGACCTAGATTTAATGTCCACTTTCCAAGGTGGTATTGTAGGAACTTGATTCCCAATGTGCAAGTACTCTTTCTTCTTTCAATGGAAGTATGGTTGGACAAGTGGTGGACCTAGTTAATGTAAGGTGAACTATTGTAGGTACTTGATTCCCAATGTGCAAGTACCTCTTGCTTCTTTCAATGGAAGTAAGGTTGGACAAGTGGTGGACCTAGTTAATGTACAAGGTGAACTGTTGTAGGAACTTGCTTCCCAATGTCCAAGTAGCCCTTGCTTCTTTCCCGGGGAGGTCACATAAAAAAAATGTAACCTATCACGTGAGTTCAACAGAAGGGTATTTAAAGTTCTTGAAACTTACAGAAATATATATACAGAAGGGCATTATTTTTTTAAATTTGAAAAAAACTTATAGATTTAAAAAGAAAAGGGTATATTATATTCCTAAAAAAATTCACACATAAGGGGTTTTACAAACATGTCTTGAACGCATGTGATATGGTAGTTTTAATTACACATAGTGAACACCCCAAGGCTTCTTTCAATGGAAGTAAGGTTGGACAAGTGGTGGAGCTTGAAACCGGCAGTCCCTTTTTCCATATGAGAGTAAATCTTGGACAAGTGATGGACCTAGTTTTAATGTCTAGTTTCCAAGGTGGTATTGTAGGTACTTGATTCCCAATGTGCAAGTACCTCTTGCTTCTTTCAATGGGAGTATGGTTGGACAAGTGGTGGACCTAGTTAATGTACAAGTTGAACTATTGTAGGGACTTGGTTCTCAATGTCATAGTAGCCCTTGCTTCTTTTAATGGAAGTAAGGTTGGACAAGTGGTGGATCTTACAAAAACATGGATCCATTTTATATATGAGAGTAAAGGTTGGACAAGTGGTGGACCTAGTTTTGATGGCCAGTGTCCAAGGTGGTGTAAGATATTGGTTCCCAATGTCCAAGTATCTCTTGCTTATTTCCATGCAAGTAAGGCTGGACAAGTGATGGATCTTAAAACCAAAAGTCCCTTTCTAAATGAGAGTAAAGGTTGGACAAGTGGTGGACCTAGTTTTAATGACGAATGTCCAAGGTGAACTATTGTAGTGCCTTGCTTCTCGATGTCCAAGTAGCCCCTTTCTTATTTTAATGGAAAAAATATGGAGCAGTGGTGGATCTTGAAACAAAAACCCCCGTGCTTTATTTGAGGGTAGGTTGGACAAGTGGTGGACTTAGTTTTAATGGCCAAGGTTCAAGGTGAACTACAAGCAGTTGGCCCAACTATAATAGAGTATATCTTGGACAAGTGGTGGACCTCCAAGTTTTAATGAAAAACATAGGAAAATTTCAAGGCTTTACTTCCCAATGTCCCAGTAGCCCTTTCTTTTTTCAATGGAACAAGATTGATAGTAGGGCCTTTCTTCTCAATGTCCGAGTAGCCCTTGCTTTCTCCAATGGAAGCTTGGAGAAGTGGTGGACATAGTTTTAATGGCCAATGCTGAAGCTAAATTACTAGATGAGCTAGTAGCTTCCTGAAGTCAAAGAAGTACTTGCTTCAGCAAGGGCAAGTGGCAAAGATTTGACAGCTTGTGAAATTTGGAAAAAAAAAACCCAAGCTTGCTATATATGAGGAGAATAGCTTTGAGCATGGTTTAGGCATGTTCTGGATGTGTTCAATGTTCTAGGAAAATTTTGAATTATGAGCTCCAAAATGGAGTCATTTTTCACCACTTATTTATGTTGATTGTCCTTGGTGAGTTGTGAAGCAAGAAAAGAGACTAGGTTTTAGATACAAAGATTATCTAAGCTAGACCACAATTGAAAAAGTGGAATAGGGTGGTGCAAAAAGAGTTTAGATTGGGGTGTTGAGAGAGAATGAGAGAGCACAGAAATAGAACCCCAAAGTGTGTAGAATACACACATGAGATGATGTATATATAGAGGGGGCCTGGGTGCCATATATAGAGAAGCCATATATTGAGTAGCTTCACATATAAGCTCAACACCCCCGCTCAAATAAGGGTCCCTAACTGTGGATGAAAAAACCCTTGGGGGATCAAGGGAAAAACCCACAGCTCTATATACACCCACCGTTATATTATAAAAATCATTGAATATACAAATGTTTACGAGGAGCTACATCACTCCTTTTACAATGAATGTTTTATGAGGAGTTACATTACTCCTATCCTATCAAATACAATAATGAATACAAAGGTTCAATAAAGAGGTGTAAAAGCTATCGATTAGCTTGTAATCAAAAGTGTCTCCGTGAATCTGCTGTGTAGCTTGTCATCAATATCGCATCACCAAACATGTCTTCATGTTGTCATCAATATGGCATCACCAAACATATCTTCATAAATCTTTTATTGTCACCAAGTTTGTCTTCATAAAATCAATTATTTGATCAATCCTACATAGATCATAGACTCCAAAAAAAAAACATGTCCTGAAAATTATTAGCATCGTTAATGAAATAATTACGTTCACAATGCCATAAGAGATGGTTCGCGATGCCACTCTTTTGACGACATATATACGCACGACAACATATGGTACATAAAGTATAAACGTAAAAGTACAAAATGTGTGATTACGTGATACAAATGATATGTGTATATACTACATAAAACAACATTTATCAATGTAGTGATCAATGAATATCATCAAAGTATTAACAAAATATCATCATTATATCAATAAAAATGAATAAATGATCATGGTATCAACGAAAAGCATCATGATATCACCGAGAATATTCATTGTATCAACAAAACAACATCATGGCATCACCGAGAATAACCATGGTATCAACGAAACATCATCATGGCATCACCGAGAATAACCATGGTATCAACGAAACAACATCATGGTATCACCGAGAATAACCATGGTATCAACAAAACATCATCATGGTATCAACAAAAATCACCATGGAATCAACGAAATATCATCATGGAATCACCGAGAATAACCATGGTATCAACGAAATATCATCATGGCACCATCGAGAATAACCATGGTATCAATGACATATCATCATGGTATCAACGAAAATCACCATGACTAAAGTATTAACAAAACATCATCATGGTACCATCAAAATCACTATGGTATCAATGAGAAATTATCAATAAAACGACGTAAACTATATCTCTAAAAGAATAATTATACGAGAATCAATGAACGAGTATATCATATAACAAAAGATCATGTACCAACAGTAGCTCGATAGAATTTGGACGATCATCAACGGCTCGACTGAATCGGAACGATGTGTAACTGGCTTCTGCAGCAAAGTTACGTCAGTAACAAATATATGATTGATGAAGAAAAATATAATTGAGAAGTTTTCAATTATGAGAAAAATCAAAAGCAAAAAGTAAAATTTTGATTTTCAAACATATTCGCAGTCCGAGACGATAACCCAAAATCGGTGCAGAATTTAGAGAAACTTTCTTCTGCAAAGTTATAGACCACATAGATTCCAATCCCTATCGCGGGTAGTTTCTTCTGCAAAGTTTTAGAACACATCGATTCCGGTCTCTCACGCGGGTAGTTTCTGCAAAATCGTTTTCAATAAGCAGAAAAATCAAAAACAAAAAACGGAAATTGCTTTTTAGGTATGTACGCAGTCCGCGAACGATAACTCAAAATCGGTGCAGAATTTGAAAACACTTTCTTCTGCAAAGTTGTAGACCACATCAATTCCGGTCTGCTTGGCGAGTAGTTTCTGCAAAATCGTTTTCGATAAGCAAAAAAATCAAAAACAAAAAGCAAAAATTGCTTTTCAGGTATGTACGCAGTCCGCGAACGATAACTCAAAATCAGTGCAGAATTTGAAAAAAAATTTCTTCTGCAAAGTTGTAGAACACATCGATTCCGGTCTCTATCGCGGGTAGTTTCTGCAAAATCGTTTCCAATTAGCAGAAAAAACAAAAACAAAACGCGAAAGCTGTTTTTCAGGTATGTACACAGTCCGCGAACGATAACTCAAAATCCGTGCCGAATTTGAAGAAACTTCCTTCTGCAAAGTTGTAGACCACATCGATTCCGATCCCTCAAGCGGATAGTTTCTGCAAAATCGATTTTGATCAGGAGAAAAATCGAAAACAAAAACGTACTGCTCTGATACCATGTTGAGAGAGAATGAGAGAGCACAGAAATAGAATCCCAAAGTGTGTAGAATACACATATGAGATGATGTATATATAGAGGGGACCTGGGTGCCATATATAGAGAAGCCATATATTGAGTAGCTTCACATATAAGCTCAACATGGGGTTTGCTGTAGCACCCCAAGCGGGGTCCCGTGGGCTTTGGGGTATTATCCCAAGCGGGGTAAAGAGGTGGCAGCCCCTTTGGGGTTTGGGGCAGTACCCCAAGCAGCGTCATGGGGCAGCAACCCCTCTGGGGTTTAGGCCAATGCCCCGATCAGGGTCAAGGGGCATCAGTCCCAGTGTGGTTTGCGCAGTAAGCGGGGTCAAGGGGCGGTAGCCCCTGTGGGGTTCGGGGAAACGCCCCGAGCAAGGTCGAGGGGCGGCAGCCCCCGCAAGGTTTGGGGTAGCGCCTCAAGAAGGGTCAAGGGGCGGCACGGGAAAATGCCCCAAGCAAGGTTGAGGGGCAGCAGCCCCCGTGGGTGCAACACCACGATATGCCAAATTTGCTCAAAACAAAAGCAAACCGCTCAAAAGGTCTTGTGAGTTTTAAGTTTTAAACTACACGTGGCATTTTAGATAACCCTACCACAAAAACGCACAGGGAACCAAGTGAAACACAGATGAAACAAGGGAGATTCGTTCTTCCACACAGAGAGGGATTTCTTGGACGCGCACACAAGGAAACCATAGCGCATGCAAAACAGGGGCAGCACAGCACGATAGGAGCGACATCGCATTCAAAAGAGGGCCAACAAAGGCAATCACAATCAAGGCTTTGACATCACAGAAAGCATAAAACGGGGAGTGTGTAAATCAAAAGAGTAAATCAAGGTGCATTTCATCTCTCTCTCTCTCTCTCTCTCTCTCTCTCTCTCTCTCTTTTTTTCTCACTCTCACTCTCCATCTACATCAGGTTTCTGTGTTTATGTTTTGCTCTCCAAGAAACCAAAATGGTTCTCTTTCTCTGTGCTACTTTCTTACACACACATATGCGTGGATGTTTTGCACACACACATAACCCACACATAAACATGATGAAATATCCTTTCCTTCATGCTGTTCACCTTCCTTGCTCCCATAAAGACCCACATATGCACCGAATCACACATATTTACATAGATACTCTATCTCTCTCTTTCTCTCTCACACATACATATACACAAAATACAAATTTCCAATTCTTGCTCTATTTGGCCTACTTCTATATGTGCATCCATCGGTAATAATGTAGTGTATGCATGTTGTGAATATGACTGGTAGTGTGTTTGCTTTGCCTATGTATGTAGGTACATATGTTTATGTATATGTGTGGTAGAAATGTTTACTATCTCATGGTGATATACATACAAAACATACAAATACATATGCTTCTACATGACATAGTATGGATACATGACATACATACATATCACATAATTTCTTTTTGTACATAAGCATGTAGATTTTCAGTAGTTGACTTACTTGTGTGTTCCAGTGAAGTTGCTTTCTTTGATATTTTGATGCTTTCTGTCTAACGCCTTTGTAAATGTGATTCCTTCTTTAATTTCTCAACAAAGGTAACGTAGCTTACTGAGGTTTCAAATGAACATGATAGTTGAAACTAGGAGAGGCTCATAGATAATACATGAAATGAAAATTTACCTACTATTGGGATGAAATAAGATAGGTACTCATTATAAAGAAGGTTATAGATTGCGGTTGGACAAGTGGTGGACCTTGCTTTAATGCTATAACATCTCCCTCAAGTAGAAAATTTTGAATTGAAGTGGGAAATTGTTTATTTAGGCGCGATAAATTTTGAATTTTGAATACAAGCGGGAAAATTTGAATCCAAGTGGGAAAATTTAAATCCAAGCGGGAAACTTTTAATTTGGGTCGGACAAGTGGTGGATCTAGAAACCAAGCAAGCCATGCTGCCAGATATAATAGCCAATGATAGGTTGTGTACATGTGGTAGACCTTGCATCAATTATCCATGCTTAGCTTAGACTATAATCCTTGTGGCTCTCTATGCTCCAATGGAGCTTAGATTGGACAAGTGGTGGACCTTGCATCAATTCCCCACGCCTAGCTTAGATTGTAGACCTTGTGGTTGTCTATACTTTAACGAATCTTAGCGTGGATAAGTGGTGGACCTTCTGGCTATCTGTGTGCCAATAATAAGTTTAGCTTGCAGAAGTTTCCAAGATTGTCACTCTTTTTGCTTCAATGATAGATTTTGCCTTCAATGATAGATTTTACCTTCAATGATAGACCTTGCATCAATTCAGCTTAGACTAAGGATCTTGTGGCTCTGATTCTTCAAATGAGCTTAGCTTGAAAAAGTGGTGAACCTTGTGGATCTCTATGCTTTAATTGGTCTTGGACCCATGCATTTTTCTTCCATGCTAACTTAGACTATGGACCTTGCATCTCTCTATTCTTGACGAACCTTAGCTTGGATAAGTCACAGACCTTGTTGCTTTTTACTCTTTAATGGGACTATTCTTAGACAAGTGGTGGAACCATGCATCCATTCTTCATGCTTAAATTAGATTGTGGACCTTGTGGCTCTCTATGCTTCAATGGATCCTATATTGGACAAGTGGTTGACCTTCTATCTCTCTTTTCTACAATAGAGTGGGTCTCTATGCAAGAAAAAATCTTACCTTAAACAAGTGGTGAACCTTGTGAATATCTATTCTTCAAAAGAGCTTGGACTTTGATAAATAGTGGACCTTGCATTAGTTCTCCATGCATATATTAAATTATGGACCTTGTAATTATTTTTGATACAATAGAGATTAGGTTGGACACGTGGTGGACCTTGTGGCTCTCTATGCTTCAAAATAGCTTAAACTTGAACAAGTGATGGACGTTCCATCATTTCTCAATGCTTAGCTTAAATGGAGGACCTTCCATCACTCAATGCTTCAATAGAGATTATCTTGAATAGGTGATGAACATTATGGATCCCTATTCTTCAATGAAGTGATGGTCAATGCTTCAATGGAGCTTCAGTTGAAGAAGTGGTGGACCTTGCATCAATTTTCCATGCATACCTTAGATTGTGTAAATTTTGTCTCTATGTGCTTTGGTTGAACCTTGTGGCTCTATATGATGTAATGAAGATTAGCTTGGACAAGTGGTGGACCTTGTGGATATCTATCCTTCAATAGAGTATAGCTTGGACGAGTGGTCTAGTAGACCTTGTGGATCTCTATACTTAAATAGAGCATATGTTTGGAAAAATGGTGGGCTTCACACTTACTTTTCAATTCTTAGTATAAATGGCCAAGTGGTGGATCTAGGATCTACTCATCCCACCAACATTGTGTAAAACTACAAGTGTTATGATGGCCAAGGGCTGAATGCACCTACCTTTAAGACATGGCTAGAATGACCAAGTGGTGGATCTAGGAGATACCAACAAATGGATCCACATTTCAAGCCTTTGTTATAATGGCCAAGTGGTGGATCTTTGATGCACCTACTTCCCAATTCTTAGTCTAAACGGCCAATTGGTGGATCTAGGATCTACTCATCCCACAAACATTTTGTAAAACTACAAGTGTTATGATGGACAAGTTCCGGATGCACCTACCTTTAAGACATGGCTAAAATGGCCAAGTGGTAGATCTAGGATCTACTCATCCCATAGACATTGTGTAAAATTACCAGTATTATGATGGCCAAGTGTTGAATGCACCTAACTTTAGGACATGGTTAGAATGCCCAAGTGGTGGATCTAGGCGACACCAACAATTGTATCTACAATTCAAGACTTTGTTATAATGGCCAAGTGATCGATCTTTCATGCCCCTACTTACAAATTCTTACTCTAAATGGCCAAGTGGTGGATCTAGAATCTACCCATCCCACAGACATTGTATAAAATCACAAGTTTTATGATGGCCAAGTGTTGAATGCACCTAACTTTAATACATGGTTAGAATGTCCAAGTGGTGGATGTAGGAGACATCAACAATTGGATCCACAATTCAAGCCTTTGATATAATGGCTAAGTGGTGGATCTTTGATGCACCTACTTCTTAATTCTTAGTCTAAATGGCCAAGTGGTGGATCTAGAATCTACTCATCCCACAAACATTGTGTAAAATTACAAGTGTTATGATGGCCAAGTATTGAATGCACCTAACTTTAAGACATGGTTAGAATGGCCAAGTGGTGGGTCTAGGAAACACCAAGAATTGGATCCACATTTTGAGCCTTTGTTATAATGCCCAAGTGGTGGATCTTTGATGAACCTACTTTCCAATTCTTAGTCTAAATGGCCAAGCGATGGATCTAGGATCTACTCATCCCACAAACATTGTGTAAAATTACAAGTTTTATGATGGCCAAGTGCTCAATCTACCTAACTTTAAGACATGGTTATAATGGCCAAGTGGTGGATCTAGAAGACACCAACAATTGGAGCCACAATTCAAGCCTTCGTTATAATGGCCATATGGTTGTTCCTTGATGCATCTTATTCCCAATTCTTAGTGTAAATAGCCAAGTGGTGGATCTAGAATCTACTCATCCCACAAACATTATCTAAAATTACAAGCGTTATGATGGCCAAGTTTTGATTGCACCTAGCTTTAAGACATGGTTACAATGGTCAAGTGGTGGATCTTTGATGGACCTACTTACCAATTCTTACTCTAAATGGACAAGTGGTGGATCTAGGATCTACTCATCTCACAAACATTGTGTAAATCACAAGTGTTATGATAGCCAAGTTTTGATTGCACCTACCTTTAAGACATGGTTAGAATGGCCAAGTGGTGGATCTTTGATGCACCTACTTTCCAATTCTTAGTTTAAATTTCTAAGTGGTGGATCTAGGATCTACTCATCCCACAAACATTGTGTGAAATCACATGTTATTATGGCAAAGTGTTGAATGCACCTAGCTTTTAGACACGGTTAGAATGGCCAAGTGGTGGATCTAGGAGACACCAACAAGTGGATCCACAATTTAAGCCTTTGATGCACCTACTTTGATGCACCTACTTCCCAATCCTCAGTCTAAATAGCCAAGTGGTGGATCTAGATCTACTCATGTCACAAAAATTGTGTAAAATTACAAGTTTTATGATGGCCAAGTTCTCAATGCACCTACCTTTAAGGCATGGTTAGAATGGTCAAGTGGTGGATCTAAGAGACACCAACAATTGGATCCACATTTCAACACTTCACTATAACGGCCAAGTGGGTGATCGTTCATGCATCTAATTCCCAATTCTAAGTGTAAATGGTCAAGTAGTGGATCTGGGATCTACTCATATCACAAAGATTTTGTAAAATTACAAGTAGTATGATGGCCATGTTTTGAATGCACCTAGCTTTAATACTTGGCTAGAACGACCAAGTGGTGGATCTAGGAGACATCGATAATTGGATCCACATTTCAAGCCTTCATTATAATGGACAAGTGGCGTATCTTTGATGTATCTAATTTCCAATTCTTAGTCTAAATGACCGAGTGGTGGATCTAGGATCTACTCATCCAATAAACATTGTGTAAAATTACAAGTATTATGATGGCTAAGTGTTGAATGCTCCTAACTTTAAGACATGGTTCGAATGGCCAAGTGGTGGATCTTTGATGCACCTACTTCCCAATTCTTAGTCTAAATGGGTAGAATGGCCAAGTGGTGAATTCGGAAGACACCAAAAATTGGATCCACAATTCAAGCCTTTGCTATAATGGCCAAGTGGTGGATATTTGATGTATCTAATTTCCAATTCCTAGTCTAAATAGCCAAGTGGTGGATCTAGAATCTACTCATCCCAAAAACATTGTGTAAAATTACAAGTATTATGATGGCTAAGTGTTGAATGCTCCTAACTTTAAGACATGGTTGGAATGGCCAAGTGTTGGATCTAGGAGACATCAACAATTGGATCCATAATTCAAGCCTTTGATATAATGGCCAAGTGGTAGATCTTTGATGCACCTACTTCCCAATTCTTTGTCTAAATGGCCAAGTTGTGGATCTAGGATCTACTCATCCCACAAACATTGTGTACAATTACAAGCGTTATGACGGCCAAGTGTTGAATGCACCTAGCTGTAAGACATGATTAGTATGGCCAAGTGGTGGATCTACGAGACACCAACACTTGGATCCACATTTCAAGTGTACGTATACTGGCCAAGTGGTTAATCTTTGATGCATGTAATTCCCAATTCTAAGTCTAAATCGCCAAGTGGTGGATCTAGGAACTACTCATCACACAAACATTGTGTAAAATTACAAGTGTTATGATGGCCAAGTGCTGAATGCACCTAACTTTAATACATCGCAAGAATAGCAAAGTGGTGGATCTAGGAGACACCAACAATTGGATCCAAAATTCAAGCCTTTGTTATAATGGACAAGTGGTGAATCTTTGATGTATCTTATTCCCAATTCTTAGTGTAAATGGCCAAGTGGTGGATCTAGGAGACACTACCAATTAGATCCACATTTCAAGCCTTCATTATAATGCCCAAGTGGTGTATGGATGATTCATCTAATTCCCAATTCTAAGTATAAATGGAAAAGTGGTGGATCTTGGATCTACTCATCCCACAAATATGGGGTAAAATTACAAGTGTTATGATGGCCAAGTGTTGAATGCACATAACTTTAATAGATGGAAACAATGGTGAAGTTGGGGATCTAGGAGACACCAACAATTGGATCCACAATTCAATTATTCATTATAATGGCCATGTGGTCGATCCTTAATGCATCTAATTCCCAATTCTTAGTCTAAATAGCCAAGTGGTGGATCTAGCATCTACTCATCCCACAAACATTGTCTAAAATTACAAGTGTTATGATGGCCAATTTTTTATTGCACCTAACTTTAAGACATGGTTAGAATGGCCAAGTGGTGAATCTCTGATGCAACTATTTCCCAGTTCTTAGTATAATTGGCCAACTGTTGGATCTAGGATCTACTCATACCACAAACATTGTGTAAATCACAAGTGTTTTGATGGGCAAGTTTTGATTGCACCTAACTTTAAGACATGGTTAGAATGGCCAAGTGGTGGATCTTTGATGCACCTACTTTCCAATTCACAATTTAAATGGACAATTGGTGTATCTAGGATCTACTTATCCCACAAACATTGTGTAAAATCACAAGTGTTATTATGGACAAGTGTTGAATGCACCTAACTTAAATACATGGTTAGAATGGCCAAGTGATGGATCTAGGAGACAGAAACAATTGGATCCACAATTCAAGCCTTTGCTTTAATGGCCAAGTGGTAGATCTTTGATGCACCTACTTCCCAATCCTCAATCTAAATAGCCAGGTGGTGGATCTAGGATCTACTCATCCCACAAACACTGTGTAAAATTACAAGTTTTATGATGGCCAAGTGCTGAATGCACCTACTTTAAGACATGGTTAGAATGGCCAAGTGGTCGATCTAGGCGACACCAACAATTGGATTCACATTTCACGACTTCGCGATAATGGCCAAGTGGTTGATCGTTGATGCATCTAATTCCCAATTCTAAGTCTAAACGGCCAAGTAGTGGATCTAGGATCTAGTCATCTCATAAACATTTTGTAGAATTACAAGTAGCACCAAGTGGTGGAGCTAGGATCTACTCACCTCACAAACATTTTGTAAAATTGCAAGTAGCACCAAGTGGTGGATCTAGGATCTACTCATTCAATAAACATTGTGTAAAATTACAAGGGTTATAATGGTCAAGTTCTATATGGACCTAACTTTAAGACATGGCTAGAATGGCCAAGTGGTGAACTTGGAAGACACCAAAAATTGGATCCACAATTCAAGCCTTCGTTATAATGGCCAAGTGGTGGATCTTTGATGTATGTAATTTCCAAGTCTTAGTTTAAATCTCCAAATGGTGCATCTAGAATCTACTCATCTCAGAAACATTGTGTAAAATTACAAGTGTTATTATGGCCCAGTGTTGAATGCACCTAACTTTAAGACATGGTTCGAATGTCCAAGTGGTGAGTGTTATGATCGCCAAGTGTTGAATGCACCTAGCTTTAAGACATGATTAGAATGGCCAAGTGGTGGATCTACGAGACATCAACAATTGGATCCACATTTCAAGCTTTCATATAATGCCCAACTGGTGGATCTTTGATGCATCTAATTCCCAATTCTAAATCTAAATGGCCAAGTGGTGGATCTAGGATCTACTCATCCCACAAATATTGTGTAAAATTACAAGTGTTATGATGGACAAGTGTTGAATGCGCTAATTTTAATACATGGCAAGAATGGCCAAGTGGTGGATCTAGTGGACACAACAATTGGATCCAAAATTCAAGCCTTTGTTATAAAGGCCAAGTCGTGAATCTTTGATTTATCTTATTCCCAATTCTTAGTGTAAATGACCAAGTGGTGGATCTAGGAGACACCAACAATTAGATCCACATTTCAAGCCTTCATTATAATGCCCAAGTGGTGGATGGCTAATTCATCTAATTCAGAATTCTAAGTATAAATGGCTAACTGGTGGATCTTGGATCTACTCATCCCACAAATATGGTGTAAAATTACAAGTGTTATACTGGTCAAGTGCTAAATGCACATAACTTCAATACATGGAAAGAATGGCAAGGTGGTGGATCTAGGAGACACCAACAATTGGATCCACAATTCAAGCCTTCATTATAATGGCCATGTGGTTAATCCTTGATGCATCTAATTCCCAATTCTTAGTCTAAATAGCCAAGTGGTGGATCTAGCATCTACTCATCCCACAAACATTGTCTAAAATTACAAGTGTTATGATGGCCAAGTTTTGGTTTCACTTAACTTTAAGACATGGTTAGAATGGCCAAGTGGTGGATCTTTGATGCAACTATTCACCAATTCTTAGTTTAATTGGCCAATTGTTGGATCTAGGATCTACTCATCCCACAAACATTGCGTAAATCACAAGTGTTATGATGAGCAAGTTTTGATTGCACCTAACTTTAAGACATGGTTAGAATGGCTAAGTGGTGGATCTTTGATGCACCTTTTTCCCAATTCTCAGTTTAAATGGACAAGTGGTGGATCGAGGATCTACTCATTGCACAAACATTGTGTAAAATCACAAGTGTTATTATGGACAAGTGTTGAATGCAACTAACTTCAAGACATGGTTAGAATGGCCAAGTGGTGGATCTAGGAGACACAAACATTTGGATCACACAATTCAAGACTTTGCTATAATGGCCAAGTGGTGGATCTTTGATGCACCTACTTCCCAATCCTCAGTTTAAATGGCCAAGTGGTGGATCTAGAAAGTACTCATCCCACAAACATTGTGTAAAATTACAAGTTTTATGATGGCAAAGTGCTCAATGTACCTAACTTTAAGACATGGTTAGAATGGCCAAGTGGTGGATCTAGGTGACATCAACAATTGGATCCACAATTCAATCCTTCTTTATAATGGCCATGTGGTCAATCCTTGATGCATCTAATTCCCAATTCTTAGTCTAAATAGCCAAGTGGTGAATCTAGCATCTACTCATCCCACAAAAAATGTCTAAAATTACAAGTGTTATGATGGACAAGTTTTGATTGCACCTAACTTTAAGACATGGTTAGAATGGCCAAGTGGTGGATGTCTGATGCAACTACTTCCCATATCTTAGTCTAGTTGGCCAACTGTTGGATCTAGGATCTACTCATCCCACAAACATTGTGTAAATCACAAGTGTTATGATGGCCAAGTTTTGATTGCACCTAACTTTAAGACATGGTTATAATGGCCAAGTGGTGGATCTTTGATGCACTTTCTTCCCAATTCTTAGTTTAAATGGCCAAGTGGTGGATCTAGGATCTACTCATCCCAAAAACATTGTGTAAAATCACAAGTGCTATTATGGCCAAGTGTTGAATGCACCTAACTTTTACACTAGAATGGTAACCTAACAGGACATAAAAGTGTCCTTTTAGGGTTTTGGGAAAAATTTCCAAAACCATATTAGATCCACTCATTTTGAAAAATCCTTTCATGAGCTTATAGTTCAATAACTACTACATATGGAAAAAATGAGAAACTTGTAATTTTTCTCATCCCTTGGTCACTACAAGCCTCCAAAGTTGATGGAC
This sequence comes from Adiantum capillus-veneris, assembly GCF_014529385.1. Classification (NCBI taxonomy): domain Eukaryota; kingdom Viridiplantae; phylum Streptophyta; class Polypodiopsida; order Polypodiales; family Pteridaceae; genus Adiantum; species Adiantum capillus-veneris. The sequence continues at coordinate 142,541,231 of NC_140942.1, read as the reverse complement.
CAATGCATTTTGCACAAAACAGCAATTTCTTACGGTTGATTGCATATAAATAAGAGTAGGGATTTTTGTAGGACATAAGATAAAATGCCCCGTTAACTTCAATGGGTTGGTGACCAAAACATATGGTTTCTTTTACCTCACTAATTTGTTTTTTGGGCAAATAAAATAGGTACAAAAAAGCTGCATTTTTTGTCATTCTGCGGACCTATCATCAAAGTTTCTATAGTCACACTCAATACAGATACTATATACATGTTTTCTTAGTTCCCTTTGGGCATTTGGATTCAAAAGGAGCCATGGAGAATGTCAAAAGGATAATGGATCTCTTACAATTGGAACCTTGGGGGCAATGATAAAGTGCTAAATACAACAAACATGAAAAAACTGGGTTTAGAATTATGACCTCTAGAAACCCATAGAAACTACTCAATATCTAGCCAAGTTTGTAGTCTATGATTAGATATGGCTACTATCTACAAAATACACGCATTGGCCTAAGAAACTAGCTAGCAATATTGAGAAAGTTATACTTGCTACTCTAAAATGTATCATATTCTTCAGCAATCAAAAAACTCAACCATCATCATATACTATGCTATATGGCATATTAGGTCCCCCAAAACTCAAGGAAGATTAGATTTATGTTATATATTACACTTACACAATCAAAATTGAATTTGGATATCAAGAAAGCCCCCAAAAAAATCATAAAAGTGCTAATTTTGACCAAAAAACAGGATTATGCAATTCTTGTAAATTGGTCATAACTTTCAATTTTAACACTTAGCTCTCCTTACAAGCATCAAAACATGTTGAGGACTATGAAGGCCTAACCTCTAGCCATCTAAACCTCACAAACCTGAAGTTCAGAGTGCTATAGTTACCAAAAATTGAAAAAAAGCCAAAAACAGGACCCGTTTTTTAACACACTTTAGGTTCAAAAATGTTGTGCAAGAGTAAGGTTAATGGTGAGATCGATACTCCAAAAAAAATGCTAAGTTTTTTTCAGCTCATAAGGAAACTTTGTGGATATATAGCACCTAAAAATCCATTCTCATACTCTTCAAATAATTCAAGCAAAATGGTCACTTAACAGGACACAAAAGTGTCCAAGGACATAAAAGTGTCTTGTTACCATTCTAGTGTTAACACTAGAATGGTAACCTAACAGGACATAAAAGTGTCCTTTCACGGTTTTGGAAAAAAATTCCAAAACCATCCTAGATCCACTCATTTTGAAAAATCCTTTCATGAGCTTATAGTTCAATAACTACTACATATGGAAAAAATGAGAAACTTCTAATTTTTCTCATCCCTTGGTCACTACAAGCCTCCAAAGTTGATGGACCAATGCATTTTGCCCAAAACAGCAATTTCTTACAGTTGATTGCATATAAGTAAGAGTGGGGATTTTTGTAGGACATGAGATAAAATGCCCCGTTAACTTGAATGGGTTGGTGACCAACACATATGGTTGCTTTTACCTCACTAATTTGTTTTTGGGCAAAAAAAATAGGTACAAAAATGTTGCATTTTTACCATTCTACGAACCTATCATCAAAGTTTCTACAGTCACGCTCAATACAGATACTATATACATGTTTTCTTAGTTCCCTTTGGGCCTTTGCATTCAAAAGGAGCCATGGAGAATGTCAAAAGGATAATGGACCTCTTACAATTGGAACCTTGGGGGCAATGATAAAGTGCTAAATACAGCAAACATGAAAAAACTGGGTTTAGCATTATGACCTCTAGAAACCCATAGAAACTACTCAATATCTAGCCAAGTTTGTAGTCTATGATTAGATATGGTTACTACATACAAAATACACACAATTGGCCTAAGAAACTAGCAATATTGAGAAAGTTATATTTGCTACTCTAAAATGTATCGTATTTTTCAGCAATCAAAAAACTCAACCATCATCATATACTATGCTATATGGAATATTAGGTCCCCCAAAACTCAAGGAATATTAGCTTTATGTTATACATTACACTTACACAATCAAAATTGAATTTGGATATCAAGAAAGCCACCAAAAAAATCATAAAAGTGCTAATTTTTGCTAAAAAACAGGATTATGCAATTCTTGTAAATTGGTCTTAACTTTCAATTTTAACACTTAGCTCTCCCTACAAGCATCAAAACATGTTGAGAACTATGAAGACCTAACCTCTAGCCATCTTAACCTCACAAACATGAAGTTTACAGTGGTATAGTTGCCAAAAATTGAAAAAAAAGCCAAAAACAGGACCCGTTTTTTCACAAAGCTTCGGTTCAAAAATGTTGTGCAAGAGTAAGGTTAATGGTGATATCGATACTCCAAAAAAAATGCTAAGTTTTTTTCAGCTCATAAGGAAACTTTGTGGATATATAGCACCTAGAAATTCATTTTCATACTCTTCAAATAATTCAAGCAAAATGGTCACTTAACAGGACACAAAAGTGTCCAAGGACATAAAAGTGTCATGTTACCAGTCTAGTGTTAAGACTGTTGAACAACCACGCGCGAAAAAGAAGAGAGAGAGAACTCCATAACTCCAAACGCCAATGTGTGTCTATTGATCACATGAGATGCGTTTATATAGAGGGGACCAAGGTGCTATATATAGAGATATACTATATAGCTCAACACCCCCACTCAAATGAAGGTCCCTAATTGTGGATGAGAAAACCCTTCGGGGCTCAACGGAAAAACCCACAGCTCTATATATACCCACTGTTATATTAAAATATTTTAAATATACATTTACAATGTTCAAAGGAGCTGCATCACTCCTGTTTTACAATGTGCAGGTCTTTAACAACCCTATACACAGTTGAATTGATGCAAATTCTCCAATATCTTTGAAAAACCTCCAATATCTTTGTGTCGCTTGAATATCTTTGAGCCTCTATACACACTGCTTGATGTGACTTTCATCCTGTAAACAATATCAACTCAAGAAACATATCGAGACATGAAGGTTAGAAATAACCACATCACATTGTCCTTAGAGATGGTTCGCGAGGCCGTTCTAAAGACGACATAGAAACAAACACAATATCAATGTAATCACATGTGCACACATATATACAAAGCCGGGATATAAAAACACAATGGGGCCCCTTAGATTATTTGTACGCTTGCAAGCAGAGAAAATGCATTCCATAACATAAGATTGACGAGACGATAAGGCTGATGAGACGATATAGTTTTGGTGGTGGCTGACGAGAAGACAAAGTTTCAGAAGCCAAACAAGATGATAGATGTTCAGTGGAAAAACGGACGATAGAGTTTCAGCTATGGCGATCCATCAGTATCAATCTTTTATGAGACGACAAAACTTCAATGTAGCCATAACATAAGTCATCTTGACATGTCAAAAGACTTCATGCTAGCCATAACACACGGATTTGATGAGACGAGAAGAAATCCTTTTAGTCCATACGAAAACATCCAACACCAACAGTTTGAAAAAGGATACGATAATAATAAACCTCCGAGAGACGTACCTTTAACGTCGTCATGTATAGTCGGATTGACATCAAGAGTAAACCATGGTTGGGTATCACCTCCGATATCAAGAGTATATCTAGATATGACCTTCCACATCAAGAGTATAGCCAAACCACTGTTGGGTACCATCTCCAACATCAAGAGTATAGACGGATCCTTATCTCGCTTAGAGGCCTCCTCATAGTTCAAAATTGTATATCTTTGAAAATCCCATTTGTACATCTTTGAAATCCATCACCTTCTGCCTGTCCAATTTTTTTTTTGTCAATCTTAATATCTATATATTCACTACTCCTTCACATATATCCGGTTGGGAGATGCAAGTAGATCCGATGCCCTAAGGAGTTCAAGTTTAAGTAAACCATAAGTAGTATGAGGAAAGCGTGTTGCACTTGGTCAAGAGATGGTGAGAGTGTAATCAAACAGATTTTGTAGAATCTTGATATCAAGATCTTATAGACCTTGACCTGCTTGTTTGCTAAATTTGATGATGCATCAAAGTCATTTGAGGTCCCAGAAGAAATTCACGGTTAAGGTCTTCTTCAGTAAAGCCAATTGGAACCTCCCTCTGATCCATGTTGAGTGAGTCTACCTAGAAATTCCAAGAGCCAAGAAAGCTTGGCCGGTGAGATTTCTAAAGAAATTCATTAAAATTGTCCCATGACTCATCAATACTCGGGATCTGCCTCCCAACCACGTTGTAGATTTGCCTTCCATCGAGGAAATTATCTGTGAGACGAGAGAGAGAAACAAGGCAAGGCAAATTTGCCGTAGCCATCGCAAGGCACCATGCAATCTTGATACCCTTATGGCTGGCCTAGCACACCTGATATCTCCCCCACCTTGTTTGTCGACTTCAATCTGATTGCACCCCGTCAATTAATATCGTCAGCAATGCTGTTCCACAATATCAAAGCTGGGTCCACGGTACAAAAAACAGCATGAGAATTAAAATAGCATTCTAAATTATGAAAGACAAGGTGCCCGATAGCCATCTCACGAGGCACCATGCGAGCTTCACACCCTTATGGACTGGTCGATTCAAAGCATGGCTTAGCAACTGGTGGCAAGGCATGTAGCTCAGCTTGTTCAAGGGGAGACTCCGATTTTACCTCCTTCTTTAGGTTGATATCACCTCTGTCTTAAGATGCCATCTATTAATACTGAGCAATAGACCTCTCTTTTTCTTTCTCCACGAAACCTCAGCAACTTCATGAAACCTGATCAGATTCTTGTGATTTTTCAATAAATCAACCCTTGCTCTTCTAGTGATAGTACACTGGCTTGCCATAGCCATGAATGGAGCTGGTAGCCTTGTACATGATATGAAGGTACTCTAGTCCCCACAAAATCCCACAATACGCAACAAAATCTATCGTCTTTGCCATAGCGTATGAATCTGCCATATACGAAAATCTAGGCAAAAGCTACGAAGAAAAAAATCCGAAGCTTTCTGCGAGAGAACGCCAATAATATGAGTTGTATAACTTCCACAGTTGTAGAAAGAGCGCACATAAAGTTACGAGAAGCTCTGATACCATGTTGAACAACCACGAGCGAAAGAGAAGAGAGAGAGAACTCCATAACAGCAAACCCCAAAGTGTGTCTTTTGATCACATGAGATGCGTTTATATAGAGGGGACCAGGGTGCTATATATAGAGATATACTATATAGCTAAACAAAGACATGGTAAGAATGGCCAAGTGGTGGATCTAGGAGACACCAACAATTGGATCCACAATTTAATCCTTTGTTATAATGGCCAAGCGGTGGATCTTTGATGCACCTACTTCCCAATCCTCACTCTAAATGGCCAAGTAGTGGATCTAGGATCTACTCATGTCACAAACATTGTGTAAAATTACAAGTTTTATGATGGCCAAGTTCTCAATGCACCTAACTTTAAGACATGGTTAGAATGGCCAACTGGTGGATCTAGGAGACACCAACAATTGGATCCACATTTCAAGACCTTGCTATAATGGCCAAGTGGGTGATTGTTGATGCATCTAATTCCAAATTCTAAGTCTAAATGTCCAAGGGTGGATCTAGGATCTACTCAGCTCACAAACATTTTGTAAAGCTACAAGTAGTATGATGGCCAAGTGCTGAATGCACCTAGCTGTAATACTTGGCTAGAACGGCCAAGTGGTGGATCTAGGAGACACTGACAATTGGATCCACATTTCAAGCCTTCATTATAATGGCCAAGTGGTGTATCTTTGATGTATCTCATTCCCAATTTGTAGTCTAAATGACCAAGTGGTGGATCTAGGATCTACTCATCCAATAAACATTGTGTAAAATTACAGGTGTTATGATGGTCAAGTGCTCAATGGATGTAACTTTAAGACATGGCTAGAATGGCCAAGTTGTGAATTTGGAAGACACCAAAAATTGGATCTACAATTGAAGCCTTTGTTATAATGGCCAAATGGTGGATCTTTGATGTATCTAATTTCCAATTCTTAGTCTGAATAACCAAGTTTGAAGCCTTTGTTATAATGGCCAAGTGGTGGATCTTTGATGTAACTAATTTCCAAATCTTAGTCTAAATAACCAAGTGTTGGATCTAGAATCTACTCATCCCAAAAACAATGTGTAAAATTACAAGTGTTATAATGGCCAAGTGTTGAATGCACCTAAGTTTAAGACATGGTTCGAATGGCCAAGTGGTGGATCTAGGAGACATCAACAATTGGATCCATAATTCAAGCCATTAATATAATGGCCAAGTGGTGGATCTTTGATGCACCTACTTACCAATTGTTAGTCTAAATGGCCAAGTTGTGGATCTATGATCTACTCATCCCACAAACATTGTCTAAAATTACAAGTGTTATGGTGGCCAAGTGCTGAATGCACCTAGCTTTAAGATATGATTAGAATGGCCAAGTGGTGGATCTACAAGACACCAACAATTGGATCCACATTTCAAGCCTTTGTATAATGCCCAAGTGGTGGATCTTTGATGCATTTATTTCCCAATTCTAAATCTAAATGGCCAAGTGGTGGATCTAGGATCTACTCATCCCACAAACATTGTGTAAAATTACAAGTGTTATGATGGCCAAGTGCCGAATGCACCTAACTTTAATACATGGCAAGAATGGCCAAGTGGTGGATGTAGGAGACACCAACAATTGGATCCAAAATTCAACACTTTGTTATAATGGTGAAGTGGTGAATCTTTGATGTATCTTATTCCCAATTCTTAGTGTAAATGGCCAAGTGGTGGATCTAGGATCTAATCATCCAAAAATTACAAGTGTTGTGATGGACAAGTGCTGAATGCACCTACCGTTAAGACATGGCTAGAATTGCCTAGTGGTGGATCTAGGAGACACAAACTTAATTGGATCCACAATTCAAGCCTTTGTTATAATGGCCAAGTGGTGGATCTTTGATGTATCTGATTCCCAATTCCTAGTCTAAATGACCTAGTGGTTGATCTATAGTCTACTCATCCCATAAACATTGTGTAAAATTATAGGTGTTATGATGGCCAAGTGCTAAATGCACCTAACTTTAAGACATGGCTAGAATGGCCAAGTGGTGGATCTAAGAGACGCCCACAATTGGATCCACAATTCAAGCCTTCATTATAATGGCCATGTCGTTGATCATTGATGCATCTAATTTCCAATTCTTAGTATAAATAGACAAGTGGTGGATCTAGTATGTACTCATCCCACAAACATTGTCTTAAATTAAAAGTGTTATGATGGCCAAGTATTGATTTCACCTAACTTTAAGACATGGTTAGAATGGCCAAGTGGTGGATCTTTGATCCACCTACTTGCCAATTCTCAGTCTAAATGGCCACGAGCTACTCATCCCACAAAAATTGACAAGTGTTATTATGGCCAAGTGTTGAAATGCACCTAACTTTTAGACATGGTTAGAATAGCCAAGTGGTGGATCTAGAAGACACCAACAATTGGATCCACAATTCAAGACTTTGCTATAATGGCCAAGTGGTGGATCTAGGAGACACCAACAATTGGATCCAGATTTCAAGACTTTGCTATAATGGCCAAGTGGTTGATCGTTGATGCATCTAATTCCCAGTTCTAAGTCTAAATGGCCAAGTGGTGGATCTAGGATCTACTCATCCCACAAACATTTTGTAAAATTGCAAGTGGTATGATGGCGAAGTGGTTAACGCACCTATATTTAATACATGGCTAGAATGGCCAAGTGGTGGATCTAGGAGACACTAACTATTGGATCCACAACACAAGCCTTCATTATAATGGTTAAGTGGTGTATCTTTGATGTATCTAGTTTTCAGTTCTTAGTGTAAATGACCAAGTGGTGGATCTAGGATCTACTCATCACATAAACATTGTGTAAAATTACAAATGTTATGATGACCAAGTGCTAAATGCACCTAACTTTAAGACATGGCTAGAATGGCCAAGTGGTGGATCTAGGAGACACCAAAAATTGCATCCACAATTCAAGCCTTCGTTATAATGGCCAAGTGGTGGATCTAGAATCTACTCATCCCACAAAAATTGTGTAAAATTACAAGTGTTATGATGGCCAAGTGTTGATTGCACCTAACTTTAAGACATGGTTAGAATGGCCAAGTGGAGAATCTTTGATGCACCTACTTCCCAATTCTTAGTCTAAGTGGCCAAGTGGTGGATCTAGGATTTACTCATCCCACAAACATTGTGTAAAATCACAAGTGTTATGATGGCCAAGTGTTGATTGCACCTAACTTTAAGACACGGTTAGAATGGCCAAGTGGAGGATCTTTGATGCACCTACTTCCCAATTCTTAGTCTAAGTAGCCAAATGGTGGATCAAGGATTTACTCATCCCACAAACATTGTGTAAAATCACAAGTGTTATGAGGGCCATGTGTTGATTTCACCTAACTTTAAGACATGGTTAGAATGTCCAAGTGGAGGATCTTTGATGCACCTACTTCCCAATGCTTAGTCTAAATGGCCAAGTGGTGGATCTACGATTTACTCATCCCACAAAAAATGTAGTAAAATCATAAGTGGTATAATGGCCAAGTGTCGATTGCACCTAACTTTAAGACATGGTTAGAATGGGCAAGTGGTGGATCTAAGAAACAATATGTGTTCTATAACTTTTTAGAGTGGACAATTGGTAGATCTAAAATGTAACAAAGCTTCTATAAGTTGTTTAAAATATTCACTTATTGTGGATCAAGTATGTGATAAGTGGTGAAATTTTTTTTTGGTGGATTTAGAATACACTCATTCTGACAGAATCCATTAAGGTTTGCCAAGTGGTGGGCCTTGCATGGATGGATAGTTCAACAACTATGATTGAATGTTTGATTGAGCTAGTATCTACTCTTCCATGATTTCTAGATTGGCCAAGTGGTGGATCTAAGATGAGTACTAGTCTTCCACAACTTGTTTTGATTGAATATATAGGATGCAGACCACCATTCAAAACTTCATTGGAACAACTTTGATTTTATCTAGGATGCATCCTTCATTGCACAAATTGAGAAAAAGTGATGATTATGTGGATGTCAATAACCATGTCAAAATATCTTGTTTGTTAATATGTCATTCTCTAGGAGGCTATTGTGTGATCTTTCATTGTTTTCTGTTTAGATCAAGGATTGAGGGTGGG